>NC_052150.1:25172676-25493320 GCF_902713615.1 Scyliorhinus canicula | reverse complement strand
TTCTAACCAGTGAAGGGCTTCCCCCCTGATTCCTATTGACTCTAATTTAGCTAGGGCTCCTTAATGCCATACTCAGGCAAATGCTGTCTTGATGTCAAAGCGCAGTCACTCTCACATCACATCTCTCATTCAGTTTTTGGTCCATGTTTGAACCAAGGCTGTAATGAAGTCAGGAACTGAATGACCCCGGCGGAACCCAAACTACGTGACAATGAGCAGGTTATTGCTGAGTAAGTGCCGCATGATAGCACTGTTAATGACTCCTTCCATCACTTTAGTGATGATGGAGAGTAGACTGATAGGGTGGTAATTGGCTGGGTTGGATTTGTCCTGTTTCTTGTGTTTAGGAAACACCTGGCCAATTCTCCACATTGCCGGGTAGATGCCAGTGTTGTAGCTACACTGGAACAGCTTGGCCAGGGGTGCGGCCAGTTCTGGTGCACAAATCTTCAGTACTATTGCCGGGATACTGTCAGGGCCCATAGCCTTTGCAGTATTCAGTGCCTTCAACCATTTCTTGATATAATGTGGAGTGAACCGTATTGGCTGAAGACTGACACCTGTGATGCTGGGGTCCTCCAGAGGAGACCGAGATGGATCATCCACTCAGCACTGCTGGCTGAGGGTTGCTGTGAATGCCTCAGCCTTGTCTTTTGCACATATGTGCTAGGCTCCTCCATTGTTGAGAATGAGGATATTTGTAGAGCCTCCTCCTCCAGTGAGTTGTTTAATTGTCCACCACCAATCACGACTGGATGTGGCAGGACTACAGAGCTTGTTTCTGATGTGTCCGTTGTGGAATCGCTTAGCTCTGTCTATTACTTGCTGCTTATGCTGTTTGGCACACAAATATTCCTGTTTTATAGCTTCACCAGGTTAACACGTCATTTTTTGGTATGTCTGATGTTGCTCCTGGCATGCTCTCCTGCACTCTTCATTGAACCAGGGTTGATCCCCTGGTTTGGTGGTAATGGTAGAGTGGGGGATATGCCGGACCATGAGGTTGCAGATTGTGGTTGAATACAATTGTCAGACGATGATAGCCCACAGCGCTTCATGGATGCCCAGTCTTGAGTTGCTGTATCTGTTCGAAGTTTATCCTGTTTAGCACTCAGGAACCCAAGACAGGGGATTCTGTCGGCAGGACTGGAAGATCCTGCTAGCAGGAATAGCTAGAAAATTCCAGCCACAGTGTTTGTGCTCACGAATCTCAAATGATTGTTTTAAAATGGCAGCAGGCACATGGGACACTACCTCCTCCATGTTCCCCACCAAGTCACACACAATACTGAATTGGAAACATCACCGTTCCTTCATCAAGGCCTAATTCTGCTCTTATATCTTATGAACTTATGTTGAAGGGCTATGGAGGAGAGGCAGGATGGTGGAGTTAAGGCCAGGGTGAGATCAGTCATGGTCAAATAGCAGAGAAGACTTGATGGGCCAAACGGCCGAATTCTTCATGAACTTATCAGCATTGGGTCAACATTCCCTAACTAACAGCCCTGTGGGTGTGCCTGCGCCCACACAACCTGCAGCGGTTCAAGAAGGCAGCTCACCTCATCTTCTCAAGAGTAATTAGGGATGGTCAATAAATGCTGACTTTGCCAGTGATGCCTGCTTCCAGCTTGGAGTGATACTGGGATCATCACAGGCATCATGTAAGAAAACAACTCTTTATTTCTTCTTGATGTGTTATGCCAGATTTAGCAGGGGTGGCGCGTTGTAAAACATTCCCAATATTCGTTTAGCATGCCTCATGAACGTTGGATCAATCTGTCCCTAACTGCCAAAGGATTCCTATTTGCTGGAAAGTCATGCTCAGAACTCACAATATATGTGCAAGTTGTCACAGAAACCTTAGTGTTGTTCCAGATGGACATTTAATGATCACACGTCACCTATTTAGCATCAATTCACTGCATGTTCCAAGAGTAATCAGGTTGGTGGGTTGTGTAGGTTGATAAACATCAGCATGAACACAAAGATGAACACAAATTTGTCAGCAACTTCAATTATTTAGAATCCATCTGGTCACATAATTCGTTTGTGCCTGGCTGACCGAATGAATGTCAATATAGTCACAATCAGTATTTGGTTTTCACCACCAGCTCCCTCCTTGGTAAAGACACTCACTTTAGGGAGTCTCACCTGAAGACACCCGGAATTTTAGACCGGGAGGTCTAAATTGGCACATTATGTAATATCTGTTTTGTTGGGGAAATGCTCATTTTTTTTTAAGCCATCTGGTTATTTGATAATCATAGCTGCATCTGTGCCTGCAGGCCCCCGAGCCATTGATAATAATTCCCAGGCCCTCAAACTAAGCTGGGACCTACCTTTCAGCACTAGTTGTTGATTTGTCAGCAAGGTAAACCATTCACGCCTGACATCCCCTCCTGCCCCAATATTTGATATCAACCGCTTTGAGTGCAGGTTCCACTGTTACATGGGAAGATAGTTGCAGGAGTAAGAAAAGCAGCCTTGTTTATCTATTCAAGTAAGTTAATCGCTGATCTGGATCTTAGCCCTATCTGCCTGCCCTGTTCCACATCCCTTAACACCCTTGCCTAAAAAAAAATCTGTCCATCACAACCTTGAAACTTCCAATTGGTCTAACCTCAGCAGCTTTTGGGGGAAAACAATTCTATCCTTTGTGGAAAGAAGAGTTTCTTGATATTAACCTTGAACAACTTGGCGCTCATTTTAAAATTGTGCCCCCTTTCTCTGGGCTCCTCCACCAGAGGAAATAGTTTCCCCCCCATCTCCCTGATCAACACCTTTGATCCTCTGAAAAACTGCAATTAGACCACCCGATAACCTTCTGTACTCAAGGATATCCAAGCCGAATTTGTGCAATCTTAAAATTTAATTAAGCCATTCTGCACTGCTATTCCGGGCCACAGAGTAGCCTCAGTCAGTGTTGAGAATGGGGAAAGATGGCCATGGATTGCGAATTGAGGGAAACTGGGATTTGATGTCGGGGTCAAATGGGTGTCAAAAGCAGCTGGGAAATAGGCACCTGTCAATGACTTTCCCTGAATTGGTTGATTAGGGACCGGAGGCCAGGATCACTGTCCCATTAAGGACCATGGGTGAGGGGTTCTTAATGCAGGTGGGCCCTTCAACTTTAGATGCCACCTCTGTACCTTTTAAAAAGTTAAAATTGTAAAAAAACAGTCTCAGCAGCCTGGTCATCATTGTGAAGGGGAAACTCCTCCACAGGGCAGCCTGTGGTCACAGCTGAGGCCAGGTGGCCAGGAAGGACTTCAAAGCCTGCCGAGAACCGCCAAGCAGGTGGCCTTCCCGATGCTTCGGTGGGCTAAAAAATTCTAGTCATCCTTTGTCTTAATAGGCTCTTATTTCCCGTGCCTGCCGCTTGTGGGCAGGTAACCCCTCTGACTCCAATCCTGCCCATGGGAAAATAGACTATTGGCATCCTAGTGCCAGCAAACCCGCATGCTGTTTGAGGGTGAAAACCCTGCCCATGGTGTTTGAAAAGGCTTAAAAATAATTTTAATGAACATCCAATACTAGGCCCAACTCTTCACCATGAATAATTCGCTGAGAATGACTGCGAAAAATTATGCGATTTGTTGCTTTTCCGTTATTGCCCAAAGTAGTGCCTTCATCCACCTTGTTTGAAAGGCAATCAAGTGTTTGTACTTTGATACTTTGATATAATTTTCTAATTTTGCACAAGAAACAGTGGAGTTCAATTGGCTTTGGCAATGGAAGGAATCCAGATATTTAACCCTAAATGGAATTGCTGCTAGAGTAAGGGCATTAATCATTCTTGTGGAGAATGTGAATTACCAGGATCCAGAAACTTGGTTCGCACTACCTTGAGCTTGGAAGACCGAGGGATGATCTGATTGAGGTGTTTAAAATAACAAGGGATTCCATCAACCAGAAACAGAGATACTGGGCAAAATTCTTCGGTTGTGGCTGCAGTGGGAAATGTTGCGGGCGGGATGATGAATTTGACGGGATCAGCAAAAGATCTGTTGACTTCTGGTGGAAATTTTGCTTCAGCGGTGTGCTAGAATTAGAGCTTAGCCATCCAAGAGTGAAGCCAGGAGGCACTTCTTCATACAAAGTGTCGTAGGAATCTAGAACTATCTCCCACAGAAGGCTGGAGTCACTTCACAACTTTTAAGACTGAGATCAATGCATTTTTGTCATGTAAGTGTATCAGGGGATGAAATACCAAGGAGGGAACATGAAATTCAGGGAGTAATCGGCCATAGCCTAATTGATTGGTGAACAAGCTTGAGTTGCTGAGTGGCCTACTTGAGTTAAAGCTTTAGGGAATGCTGAATCTTTGAACATTCTGTGGGAGAAGCACAATGATGTGAATAATGTAAATAGAATGTTGTTAGAAAAACCCAACCAATGTTAACATCTATCAGTTGAAAAAATACGTTATATTTCCCATGTCTGCTGAAATTCATCAGGCAAAGTATTACAACTGCATATATCACATGGTATATTTCTGTAGCCTTAGCAACTGAAGAAATCATCGAATTATTGGAAATTAAACAGATAGTTAAAGAAGAAAATTCACCACAATGGACACCATGAAGATCCTCCAATACACACAATACTGTATCATGCATTGCATGTACTGTACCTTAGGGCAACTTTTCAGGACAAACAACTTGTATTTATATGGCAACTTTAATAAAATAGTATGCCCCAAAACATTTCACAAGAGCATTATCAAACAAAGTTGAAACTAAGTCACATAAGGAGACATGGAGCGGAATGTAATGCCCCAATGAAAGCCCCCACCCCCCCCCCCCCCCATCCTCCCTGTCCCCCCACGGCAGGTAGTGCACCCAATAAGGTCAAGTTCGCTGAGGAACCCAGGTCACGGGTGAGTTATGGTAGGGAAGGGATTGTGGGAAGAGGGGCCAGTGGCCAAGTCAGGGAATAGCTTTCAGCTGCACCCCACCCTCTTCCCGATGCCAAGTCCCTCAATCAGGCACTGAGTGTTTTTAATAAGGGACCGCCTTAGAAGCCCACAAGCAACACCGTAGGTTGGTTCTCAAGCTTCCCACTTGACAATTCTTCCACCCACCCCACTGGGAACTGCCAATGCGGTGGAATGTGAGTCTTAAGTAGGCATTAAGTGCCCACCTAAGGATCTCAATTGTCAGAAAAGCCATTAACAAGTCTTCCTGGGGACATGCCGGAGACTTAATTGGGGCAGAGGCAGGGACCCAGCAGGGTTACAGCCCCACAACGGCTTAAATGCCCACCCTGCATCCACCTCACCACTGGGAGAACATTACATTCTGTTCTCCGAGAGAGAGGCAAGGGCACGGAGCGATTTGAAAACAAGGATGATAATTTTTAAATTGAGACTTTGGTGGACTGGTTGGCACTAGAGTTCAGTGGGCACAGGAGAGAATGTTGAATGAGGGAGCTGGTACAAGGGTGTCTCCTGGGTGTAAATCTGACATTTAGACCAATCAGTTGTGAGTGATTAGGCAATTTCTGAAATGGACAGCCTGAATAGTGAAGACAATATTGCTTCCGTTGCATCTAGCCCAGATGTTTTGTTCGCCCCTAGGAGCCTTTTTTTTTTTCACCGTGCACTACCATCTTTTACGTCACCCTTTTCTTCTGTCCTTTTTCTGCCTCCTTCCCTTTCTCTCTGGCTCCACGGTTGCTTAAAAGTCAGTTTGGCTCTGACACCTTCCAGATCTGATGAATCCAGATCATCGATACACTTTTTCCACTGCCGCAAATGATGCCTGTTCCGTGAAATCTCTCCAGCATTTACTGTTTCTATTTCATGCTCCTCTGGCTTCTCAAAGTGTTGGCATTAGCGAAGTTAAGACAGAAATATAAAAGCACTTAATGAGCATTTCTAGTAAAACGCTGCAGTCCAGAGTTGTACGCCGAAGAGGAATGATCATAACGTTCCTTAAACCCTTGGCATTTGGGAGTAGTGCGGTTGGGTTCATTTGGATGGGTTCTGATGCCTGTAGAAAATAAAGTGCAGCATTCAGGTAACTCTTACTCTTTGGTTCTAAAGCAGAGGGATTTTAAATGAGTTTGGCTGATAACATTGGCAGAACCTTGCATTTTTTTTTCAATCTCCTGGCTACCAATCTGCCTCTGTTTCTGTTTAAACCCAGGAATTACGTTCCTTTCAATTCAGTTTAGCGTTTACTCCTTTGGATGTTAATCCCAAGGTAAAACTTGGATCCTAATCACTGACACACATTTATTTCATTTTCTTTCTAGCAAGAAATGAAGTCACACAAAACAAAGCACGGGTCAAAATTTCATCATTTAAAGATGATTCAATATTGTTTCTGGGCATGAGTATACGTCCAGGCAAGTTGTTTTCATGCATTAACCCGTTCCAGTTTACAGATTTTTCCATACAACCTCTTAATGTGTGTATCGCATCCCAGTGCTATCCCACACCATTGTAAACAAGAATCTTTGATGTGCATAATTTTAATGACTTTAGTTATTAAATCTGCCACTCTTTACCTTGAGGCTGTTAAGTAGCTACCTGTAGACATTAAAATGAATCACAGAATTGTCACGGTGCAGAAAGAAGACATTCAGCCCATCACATCTGCACCGGCTCTCAAAAAAGCATCATGACTGAGTGGTATTTGTCCTGCCTTTTCCCCGTACCCCTGTGCATTTTTTCTATTCAAATAATCAACGCACGCCTTCTTGAACGCCTCAATCGAACCTGCCTCCAGTACATTCATCCGGTGTGTGAAAATAGCTTTTTCTCACATCACATTTGCTTCTTTTGCAAATCACTTTCAATCTTTGCCCTCTCGTTCTTGATCCTTCTATGAGCGGGAACAGTTTCTCTCTATCTACCCTGTCCAGCCACCCCCCCCCCCCCCCCCCCCCCCCCCCCCCCCACCTCATGATTCAGAATCACTTCATCAAATCTCCTCACTGCCTCCTTCTCTCCAAAGAGAACAGTCCCAACCTTGCCAATCTATTCTGACAACTGAAGTTTCTCATGCCTGGCATCATTCTTGTATACCTTTTCTATCCTCTCTAATGTGCCTACATCTTTTATATAATGTGCTTCCCAGAACTGTACACAATATTCCAGTTGAGGTCTAACTTGAGGTCTATCTTGTAGATGTTCAGCATAATCTCCTTGCTCTTGTATACTCTATGCCCCAATTATTGCCCAGAATACTATATGTTTTATTGACTGCTCTCTCCACCTGTCCTGCCCCCTTCACTGTTATGTACCCAGGTTGCTCTAATCCTGCATTCCTTTTGGAATTTTATCCCGTATTTTATTTTGCTTCTCCATGTTCTCCCTACCTAAATGCATTATGTCACACTTCTCCACATTGAACTTTGTCTGCCACTTCTCTCCCCACTCCACCAATTTACCTGTGTCCTTTTGAAGTTCTAAACTATCCTCCTCACAGAATGACTGATTGAAATTTGTCATCCAGCCGTGTTTTTGACCCCAATGGTAATACAGGGCCTAATGAACTGCTCAGTCACCTGATCTCCAACCCATTCATTTAATTAGTTACAACTCCCTCTGCCCTTTGTGCCAGTTGAAGGATGTGGTTCTCAACTTTGTGGTCAAATCCCTCCATGGTCTCACCACCACTTAGCTGCCTTAAAGTGGTCAGGAGCAGTCAATCATAGCAAGAGTGTTTATAAACATTCATAAACATTATAGTTAGCATCAATGCAGGGTACTTGAGATGCATTCAAACCTGAAGGGAAAGATAGATAAACAAACTCCCTGGCAGTTGAACCATTAAGCAGTCAATCACAGGCCAGTAAAAGGTACTGCTCTGCAAAATTGAATGGACGCTTAGGATTTCAAATGGTCTCAGGGGATTGGAAGCCATTTCAAGTGTTTTGGGTTTTCGAGGAAGCCTCTGACAAATTAAAAAGTTGCTGTTTTAAAGGCAAATATCTGAGAGCACAGACGTTAGGAAAGGGAAAGTGTTGCGACATTGATTCTTCACTGGACTGCCTGGACTTCATCAGCTGTCAGGCAGGGCAGTTCAGGCTGAGGAGGCCACATATGAAGGGGCTGGGTAGGGGGGTCAGGTGACCCTTCTGTGTGCGTGCGTGGTGTGAGGGGGTGGGGTGACCCATTACTCCCATGGTTGGGGAGAGGATGCACCTCCTTAATTAGGGGCTGGGGGCACCCTCTTTCTCAGTGGATGGTGGGTGGGGTCAAGATTTGCATTGTGGGGGGGGGTGGGGGGGAAGGGGGCCTGCCCATGGATGCTGGGATTGGCCCGCCCGCTCAAAATAGCAGCCTGATCGCAGCATTTGGATTGAATCTGGCGTGCTCTCCGCCATACTTAAATTTGCATGGCCAAGGACTGTGACTCACATCTGAGCATCGCTCTTAGCACCACCGGAGACCAGTCATAATGTCTGTAAAGAAATGGTGAAGGGCCATGTAGCAAAAACAAAAACTAATGGAGGGATTCCCATAGAATTTTACCTTGGAGGATAGTTCCAACATTGGAGATAATTAAAGTGAGTTCTGCAGGGCTGTGGCATACATTTTGGTTTGGATCTTGGAAAAGCGAATGGACTTTCAAGATTTCATAAGATAAGTGGAAGTAAAGAAAAAATAGAACTTACTTATTGCTTAAGTCTTTACATGCTATCATACAAATCAGGAGATAGAAAAGGCCAATAAGAAAGGCAATATTACATTTATCGTGAGGGACTTCAATATGCAGGTGGACTGGGAAAATCAGGTTGGTAGCAGATCCCAATAAAGGGGATCTACAAGATGTTTTTTTGAGCAGCTTGTGGTAGAGCCCACTAGGGAATAAGCAATTCTGGATTTAGTGAGATGTAATGAGGCACATGTGATTAGGGAAAAGCATACTTTACCTCATCCTCACCAATCTGGCTGCTGCAGATGCATCTGTCAATGATAGTATTGGTAGAAGTGACCACCGCACAGTCCTTGTGGAGACAAAGTCCTGTCTTCACATTGAGGATACCCCCCATTGTGTTATGTGACACTACTGTGGTATTATCATAATTATCAGCATTACACGGGTTAATGTAGTGTTGAAAGTAGCCACTAGAGGGAGTTACAGTTACAACTGGTCTTTGTGAATACTTTGCCAACCAGCCTGAAAGAAGCAGCACAAAGAACACCACAACCTCCACTATGCGAAATGGGGCAACCTTTGAACGGATCGAGCAACTCAAGACTGGCCACCCAAGAGGTGTTGTGCGCCATCAGCAGCAGCAGAATTGTATTCAATGACAATCTGCAAACTTACATCTCAGGATATAACACCAAGCCAGGGGATCAAGCCTGGTTCAATGAAAAGTGCAGGAGAGCATGTCAGGAGCAACATCATGCAATGAAAAATGAGGGGTGGGATTCTCTCAGCCTGGGGCTGGGCCGGAGAATCCCCGTGACCAGTGTAAATCGTGCTACGCCGCCCCGACGCCGGCACGCGATTCTCCAATGGAGAATCGCCGCATTTCGCGCCGGCGTGGTTGGCGCAGCGCCGGTTGGGGGCTGCACTACATGGCCCCACCGCCGATTCTCGACCCGGGATGAGCGGAGTAGCCATTGTAAAAAAGCCGAGTCCCGCCGGCGCTGCCCACACTTCCCGTACTAGCCTCCTCGAACAGGCGCCGGAATGTGCCGACTAGGGGCTTTTCACAGTAACTTTATTTGAAGCCTACTTGTGACAATAAGCGATCTTCATTTCATTTTTATTTCATTTTTTCATTTCACCTGCTCTCAGCCGGCGGGAACTTGGCATGGAAGGGTCGGGGGGGGGGCGACCTATGGCGGGGTGGGGGGGAGTCTGACCCTGGGGAGGGGGCCTCCGATGTGGCCTGGCCTGCGATCAGGGCCCACCGATTAGCAGGCCGGCCTCTCTGGCCGGAGGCCTCCTTTCTTCCGCGCCGGCCCCTGTAGCCCTGCGCCATGTTGCGTCGGGCCCGGCACGTTGAAGAGAAACACTGCACATGTGCGCGTTGGCGCCGGTGCCACTGCGCATGCGCGGACCCCGCGGCGGCCAGTTGGTGCCAGGATCAGCAGCTGGAGCGGCATGAACCGCTCCAGTGCCGTGCTGGCCCCTGTAGGGCCCTGAATTGCTGATCCTAAGGCCGTGTTGATGCCGTCGTGAAACGCGGCGGCGTTGCCGACGGCGTCAACACTTAGCCTCAGGATCACAGTATCCCACCCGAGGTGTCGACCTGGTGAAGCTACAACACAGGGCTACTTGTGTGCCAAACAGCATAAGCAGCAAATAATAGATAGAGCTAAGCAATTGCGCAACAAACACATCAGATCCAAGCTCTGTAGTCCTGCCACATCCAGCCATGAATGGTGATGGACAATTAAACGACTCACTGGAGGAGGAGGCTCCACAAGTATCCCCATCCTCAGTGAAGGAGGAGCCCAGCACATATGTGCAAAAGACAAGGCTGAGGCATTCGCAACAACCTTCAGCCAGAAGTGCCGAGTGGATGATCCACCTCGGTCTCCTCCAGAGGACCCCAGCGTCAGACGTGTCAGTCTTCAGCCAATACAGTTCACTCCACCTGATATCAAGAAATGGCTGAAAGCACTGAATACTGCAAAGGCTATGGGCCCTGAGAATATCTCGGCAATACAACTGAAGACATTGCTCCAGAACTGGCTGCACCCCCAGCCAAGCTGTTCCAGTACAGCAACAACACTGGCATCTACCTGGCAATGTGGAAAATTGCCCTGGTTTGTCCTGTACATGAGAAACAGGATCAAATAAACCCAGCCACTTAGCGCCCTATCAGTCTACTCTTCATCATCAGCAAATTGATGGAAGGAGTCATCAACAGTGCTATCAAGTGGCATTTGCTCAGCAATAACCTGCTCACGGATGCTCAGTTCAGTTTTGCCAGGGTCACTCAGCTACTGACCTCAATACAGCCTTGGTTCAAACATGGACAAAACAGCTGAATGCCAGAGTGACTGCCTTTGACATCAAGGCAGCATTTGACCGGGTATGGCATCAAGGATTCCTAACAAAACGGAGTCAATGGGAATCAGGGGGAAACTTTGCATTGGTTGGAGCCATACAAATGAAGACTGTTGTGGTGGTTGGAGGTCAATCATCTCAGCTCCAGAATATCACTGCAGGAGTTCCTCAGCATAGTGTCCTAGACCCAATCATCTTCAGCTGTTTCAACAATGTCCTTCCTTCCATCATAAGGTCAGAAGTGGAGATGTTTGCGGATGACTGCACAATGTTCAGTGCCATTCGCAACTCCTCAGATAATGAAGCAGTCCGTGTCCAAATTCAGCAAGACCTGGACAATATCCAAGCTGACAACTGGCAAGTTACATTCACACCACACAAGTGCTAGGATCTAACCCCTCTTGACATTCAATGGCATTACCATCGCTGAATCTCCCACAATCAACATCCTGGGGGCTACCATTGATCAGAAACTGAACTGGACTAGCCATATTAATACTGTGAATACTAGGGCAGGTCAAAGGTTAGGAATCCAAGGCAAGTAACTCACCTCCTGACACCCCCCCCCCCCCCCTCCCCCCCAAGCCGGTCCACCATCCTCAAGGCACAAGTCAGGAGTGTAACAAAGTACTCACTACTTGCCTGGATGAGTGCAGCTCCAACAACTCTCAAGAAGCTTGACACCATCCAAGCTCGACACCATCCAGGACAAAGCAGCATGATTGTTTGCTCCCCCTTTCACATTCAAAACCTTCACCACTGACGAACAATGGCAGCCGTGTGCACCATCTACAAGATGCACTGCAGTAACTCACCAAGGTTCCTTAGACAGCACCTTCCAAACCCATGACTACTACCATCCAGAAGGACAAGAGCAGCATATACCTGGGAAACCCACCGCGTGGAGGTTCCGCTCCAAGTCACTCACCAGCCTGACATGGAAATATATCGCCCTTCCTTCACTGTCACTGGGGCAACATCCTGAAACTACCTCCCTAACAGCACAGTGGGTGTACCCACACCTCAAGGACTGCAGCAGTTCAAGAGGGCAACTCAACACCACCTTCTGAAGGGCTACTAAGGATGGGCAATAAATGCTGGCCGAACCAGCAACACCCCATCCCATAAATGAATAAAAAATAAAGAAACATATTAGACATGATTGAATGGCGGAGAACACTCGATGGGCCGAATGGCCTCATTCTGCTCCTATGCCTTATGGTCTTATAGTGTCAAGTTCGTATCGCTGGATTTGCTTATTTTCTCTTTCTTGAAGTATGTTTTAAAAATATGGGGCGGGATTCTCTAATAAGGGGGCTATGTCCCCACGACGGTGTGAAAACTTGCGCCAACCACTCCGGTATCAACGGCCCCTTTCTAGGGTCAAGGTTGCCGCCGGAGTGGTCCCCGCAGCTCTGGCTGGCGCGGAACGGCCTGTGCGAGTCCGTGCATGCGCGGAACGGCCGGCGTATTTCTGCACATGCATGGGGATTCCCTTCTCCGCGCCAGCCCCCCCGGATAATATGGCGTAGCCCTACAGGGGCCCGCCGCGGAGTAACGTAGGCCCCACAGAACCAGCCCGCCCGCCGATTGGTAGGCCTCGATCGCAGGCCAGGCCATCGTTGTTGCCCCCCCCCCCCCCCCGGTGTCGGACCCCCCCGTACCCCCCTCCAGGACGTCCCCCGCACAGTCACCTTCCCGGTCCCGCCATGTGGGAGGTGAGTAATCCACGGCGACGAGACTCGGCCAAACTCACTGGCCACTCGGCCCATCGGGGCCCAGAGAATCGCCGGGGGTGGGCCCGCTGTCAACGGCCGCCGACCGGCATGGCACCGATCCCGCGGGCACCCAAAAAACGGCGCTGGAGAATAGGGAAGCCGGCGTCGGTGCATCGGGGCGCAATACTTGCGCCTCCTCGGCGATTCTCCGACCCGGCGCCGGGTTGGAGAATCCCGGCCATGAAGTCCAACAACACTCATGGAGCTCGATATCCAGCTCAAAGCTGCCCGTTTGATTGGCACTCCATCCACAACCTTCAACATTCACTCCCTCCACCATCTATGCCCAGTGGCTACAGTGTGTCCCACCTACAAGATGCACTGCAGCAATTCACCTTCAAAACTTCTCATAGAAGGTCATCAATCTGAAATGCTAATACTTTCATCATTTTGGTTGCTGCTTCAAACTGATTGTGGATGGAAGAGTCAGTGTTGGAACATTGTGGAAATTGCTCATGTTGAATCAGAGTTGATTAAATAAGGTGAAATAACCTTAATTTTCAAAACGTGTTGTTTTATTCCTCCAGCTGTTCATAATAGTCAAGAGTACAGACAGTAGCCAAACAGCCCGTGCATTCAAAGCCAACAAACAAGACATCTACTCTTAAATGTGATTGGCCAGACAATTGGGCAGCATTGTTCAATCTGAAGATGAGTAAGACAGAAATCTATTGCCTTCCACAAACTGTCATTTTGGTCAGTCTATCTTATGTTAACCAAATGTATTCATTAATAATAATCTTTATAATAATAATCTTTATTTGTGTCACAAGTAGGCTTACATTAACACTGCATTGAAGTAACAGTGAAAATCCCCCAGTCGCCACATTCCATTGCCTATTCAGATACACTGAGGGAGAATTCAGAATGTCTCATTCACCTAACCTGCACATCTTTCAGGACTTGTGGGAGGAAATCGGAGCACCCGGAGGAAAACCATGCAGACACGGGGAGAACGTGCAGACTCCGCACAGGCAGTGACCCAAGCTGGAATCAAACCCAGTGAGAATGTGCAAACTCCACACAGTCACCCAAGCTGGAATCGAACCCGGGTCCCTGGCGCTATGAAGCAGCAGTGCTAACCACTGTGCTACCATGCCAATTAATGGTTAGTGTATTAGCTACTGGTCAGTAACAGGTGATTCAATACATAGTGAGCCTTAATTGAGTTACAAAGAATGATTCAATAATGAATCAGTAGTTATAGTGAAAGATTGAGTTTTACTAGCAGTAAAAATGTAAACCATTAATTGCTCTGTATGTGAAGAATGTGCAATGAAGATAAATGTACTGGCAAGAGAGACCTTCAAGCTGTCTTTAAAACAGAGATAGATTGTTTCTTGAGGGGAGGGCCTTGAATATACTCAACAATGGAATATCGACAACCTTCTGGGTGTCAATTTCAAAGATTCATGACCCTTTAAGTGAAGATGTTTCTCCTCATCTCAGTCCTAAATGGTCGACCTCTTACCCCGAGACTGTTCCCTGCGTGTTTTAGATTTCCTGAAGAGGGGGAACAACCTCTCCATGTCTACGATGTCAAGATCTGTCAGAATTTTATATGTTTCAGTGAGATCTTCTCTCATTCTTCTAAACTCCAGAGAGAATAGACCCAATCTACTCAGCCTCTCACATTAGGGTAATCTTTTCACACTAGGAACCAATGTAGTGATCCTTCTCCAGACCTCATCTAATGTAACAATATCCTTCCTTAAGTAAGGAGACCAAAACTTCACTTGGGAGTGTGGCATGGTGGCACAGTGGTTAGCATTGCTGCCTCACAGCGCCCGGGACCCAGGTTCAATTCTGGCTTGGGTGACTGTGTGGAGTTTGCACATTCTCACCGTGTCTGCATGGGTTTCCTCCGGGTACTCCGGCTTCCTCCCACAATCCAAAGATGTGCAGTTTCGCTGGATTGACCATGCTAAATTGCCTCTTAGTAGCCAAAGATGTGCAGGTTAAGTGGTTGACCATGGTCAATGTGTGAGGCTATGGGGATATGGCAGAGGAGTGGGCCGAGGTAGGGTGCTCTTTCGAAGGATCTAATGGCCTCATGAATGCCTCGATTGAACCTGCCTCCACACTCCCATGCACTGCATGTCTGACCCGAACCAGTCGTTGTGTGAAAACATTTTTTCTCACAGTTGTCAAAGTGTTCTCTCTCTTTGTTTCCTACCTGTTAACTATGCTAATATATCACCCTGAACTCCATGTGCCTTTATCTTCCATGTTAGCCTTTTGGATGGCACTTTATCAAATGTATTTTGGAAATGCAATTTCACTACTGGTTCCCCATTATGAACCGATAATCATATCAGGTTAGTTGGTATATAGTTGCTTACTTTTCTCTCCCACTGCTTTGTTGAACAGTGGTTTCACATCTACTAAATTCTCATCCATTTGGACAAAAATTTGGAAGAATTAGATATATAAGTTTGGGATGAAAATATAACTGGTGTCCATGTCTTTCTGTCTACAAATACCACAAAGTATCTGGTGCACTTGGGAACCTTGAATGAATGTAGATATGTTCAATGTTAATTTAAATATAGCTTGTAGACTTGGGTGGCCAAGTGGTCACTGGGAAGATGTGGGTACAAAAAGGGTCATGTGCAGGGAGTTCAAGTGTTCTCCACTGGGCGTGAGCAGTTGACATCATGGGCGGAATTCTCCGACCCCCCCGCCAGGTCGGAGAATCGCCGGCGGGCCGCACAAATCGCGCCACGCCGCCCCGATGCTTGGATGCGATTCTCCGCAGAGTGGAGAATTGGCGCCACTGGGGCCGGCGTGGTCAGAACGGCGCCGGTCGGAGTATGCGGTGACTCTCCCGCCCGGGCCGGCACACCAGATCTCTGACCCGGATGGGCCGAGTGGCCGTTACCAAAAAGCCGAGTCCTGCCGGCGCCATTCTAACATCCTCTGAGCCGACGGGACCTCGGCGTTGAAGGGTCCGGGGGCGGCCTGTAGGAGAGGGGGGAGGGGAGGTCTGACCTCAGAGGAGGCCTCCGTAGTGGCCTGACCCGTGATCAGGGCCCACCAATCGGCAGGCTGGCCTCTCTGTCGGGGGGCCTCCTTTCCTCCTCGCTGGCTCCTGTAGCCCTGCGCCATTTGGCGTCGGGGCCGGCATGGGGAAGAATGCCACTGCGCATGAGCTAGTTGACGCTGGCCGAACTGTGCATGCGCGGACCCCGTGGCGCCGGGTTCACGCCGGGGTCGGCAGTGTTGGAGCTGCAGTCAGCCAAATAAGGTGTAATGTTGTTCCCTCTGCCATGTAAAGACTATCTCTTGATCATTTGATGAATTCAGTGTGATAATTGTTCTCAGTCGTGAATTTAAACCTGATGTGCTCCTGTTAAAAAGTTTTTTTTTCTGTCTTATGGATGTTAAAATGAAAGCTTAAAGATTACTTAATGTTGTATTCTTTGGGGTTTGTATTTGAATCGATGGTTGCTGAGATGTTTACTGTGTTTTAAATAGGTGAACTTGAGTTCATAGAATAAACATTGTTTTGCTTTAAAAAATACTTTTCAATCTCTGCTGTACCACACCTGTAGAGTGGGCCGTGTGCTCCCCATAACCACAATCTAGTAAAAGTTGTGGGTCAGGTGAACTCCATGATACACTTTGGGGTTCTCTAAACCCCAGCCCATAACGAGATGGAGACCAAGCACTCATCCGGTCGCTGGGATGTCACGGATACAAAAGGAGCTACATGTTGGGAATGTAGGAGTTCTTTGTTGGGCATGGGCAGACACACAAAATGTAAGAGCTGCTCAGTGTTATCAATAAATCTTTATTGTTGTTAGTCCCTGGTCACCAATTATTGCAACAAGTACAAGCGGCATGGTAGCACAATGGTTAGCACTGCTGCATCACAGCATCAGGTACCCAGGTTCAATTCCAGCCTTGGGCAACTATCTGTGGAGTTTGTACATTCTCCCCGTGACTGCGCAGGTTTCCTTCGTGTGCTCTGGTTTCCTCTCAGTCCAAAGATCATAGAAATGCTACAACGCAGAAGGAGGCCATTCAGCCCATCGAGTCTGCACTGACCCTCAGAAAGAGCACCCTAACTGGGCCTACTCCCCTACAGGATGAAGATTAGGTGGCATTACGGGGATAGGGCAGGGGAGTGGGCCGAGGTAGGGTGCTCTTTCAGAGTGTCAGGGCTGACTCAATGGGCTGAATGGCCTCCTTATGCACTGTAGGGATTCTATGATTCGATGATAAATATTTGAGCTGGAGAATAAAGGAGGCTGTAAGTGGAAATAGATAGGTTGATTGAGTGGGCAAAAACCTTGCAGATGGTGTATAATGTGGGTCAATGAGAAGTTGTTGACTTGGGCAGGAAGAATAAAAAAGCAGAGAATGACTTAAATGGAGAAGAGCTTCAGAATTCCGGGGTGCAGAGCGATCTACCTGTTCTAATGCATGAGTCCCAAAACATTAGTATGCAAGTACAGCAAGGCTAATCGAATGCTATTCTTTATATGAGAGTAATTGAACATAAGAGTAGGGATTTTATGCTTCAATTGTATCGGGCATTGGTGACACATCTTGAAAATTGGGTGCAGTTTTGGTCTCCTTATTTGAGGAAATGTGTAAATATGTCAGAGGTGGTTCAAAGGAGTTTTATTAAATCGATACGTGGAATGAGCGTGTTGTGTAATGAGAATAGATTTGACAGACAGGGCTTGTTTCCACTGAAGTTTAGAAGAATGTGGGGTGACGTGATTGAAGTGTATAAGGTCCTGAATGATCTTGGCAAGGTGGAAAGGATATCTCCTCTTGTGGGTAAGTGCAGAACTGGAGGGCACAGTTTTAAAATTGGGGGCTGCCCTTTTCGGAGAGAGATAAGAACTGTTTTCTCTCAGAAGGTTGTGTGGTTTTGGAACTCTGCCTCAGAAGGCAGTAGAGGCGGAGTCAGTGACCGTTTTTAAGGTGGAGCTAGATAGATTCTTGTTAGGCAATGGAATCAAAGGTTATCAGTGGTTGGTGGGAGTGTGGAACTTGAAACACAACGTGACCAGCCGTAATCTGTCAACTGACAGTGAGGCCCAAGGGAGTCAAATGGCCTATTCCTGCTCCTATTTTGTATGTTTGTCAGTTCATAATAAAAACTGTTGGATGGGCTAAAGTGGGTGGCGGCAGGATACCACGTGATTAAAACCTCGAGGAATAGGCCCAAGGAGAACTGCTAATTCCACGATGAGCCTATTCAAGACCTGAGTTGAAAGAGCAGGTCATGTTGTGTTCTCCAGCCGAGCTATACAGACTTCATAGAACATAGAAAAATACGATGTGGAGATGCCGGCGTTGGACTGGGGTGAGCACAGTAAGAAGTCTTACAGCACCAGGTTAAAGTCCAACATGTTTGATACAAACACTAGCTTTCGGAGCACTGCTCCTTCCTCAGGTGAAAAATACAGCACAGAACAGGCCCTTCGGCCCACGATGTTGTGCCAAACTTTTGTCCTAGACTAAGAACAAATTAATCTACACCCCATCATTCTACCGTAATCCATGTACCTATCCAATAGCCATGCTGATCCTGGTCCACCGAAAGACAGTTACGTATTAACATGAGCAAAACCTGGTCTGATTAACCTTAGCATGACCTTTGAGATGTTCCCATCTATGCTACTGTGGGTCAGGGCTGCAGCAGAGTGTTACTGTCTCCTGGTGTCAGTCTCTTTCTTTACCTAAGTCCACTATGGGTGGCTCCAAATGCAAATTACATCACGTCTGTTATAATGGTGCAAAACCCAGTTCATTTTCCACTGATAGAACTAATGTAGTATACTACTGTATTCTATTTAAAGAGGTGTCACTTTTAGCCTTGTGTGTGGGTTGGGACCCTTGCTGCATAGTTTAATTTCCAAGCTGGTGACTTATTGATCTGGTTTCCACAGCTGAATTCTGATGTCCTGCAGTGTTTAAAAATAGCAATCTGCAAGGACCTCGAGCAGAGCCTCTAGACTTTCTGCATCGGAAATTAGGTTCCTTGGGCAAGAGGTGAAGGAGCTGAAATATCACAATTGTATTTCCAAATCTCTGAAGCCAAGGGGCGATGTTCTGATGTGTTTGCCACCCTGTCACCTTTTACTGTGGATGGCATCATTTAACTTCCAGGTTGGCTGGGAGGCTGTCATGTGTCTCTTTGACCCAGGTAATTCGAGTGTCAGGGAGTTCAGAGACGGACGGTGCGTAGAAAGTGACAACTTTTCACATTGATTATCCAACCTTCACATTCTTATTTTCTACTTACTGATGTGTGTCCGTTGTGGCTCTGCTTGGTAGCACTCTCACTTCTTGAGTTTAAAGGTCATGGGCTCTAGCCGCACACCAGATAGATGACTCACATCATCTAGCCACTTCTCGCTGAGGGAGACCCGCACTGTTTGAGGTGCCATCTCCTGGCTGGATGTTGAACCAAGACCTTCTCTTCCCACCAAGGTGGGATTGAAATGTCCCATGATGCTATTAGGCATAGCTGTTCTCCCTGGGAACTTGGTTAATATTTATCCCTCAATCAACAATTAAAATTAAATTATGTGATTGGTGTTTGTGGGAGATTGATGTGGAGGTAAGGTCGGTGTTTTTTTTCCCATAACAATAGGGGCTACACTTCAAATACATACTTCATTAGCTGCAAACCATGTTGGGATATCATGAAGGGAAGAATATCAGACATTTAAAAATGTATTTTAACATAATGCTGTGAATTTTTGCACATTCTGATATTCTGAAATTCAAAAATGTATTGTTCATCTAATTCTGATCTGGAGAAAAATTCAAAAATTACTTTAAGAAAGCCAAAATCAAACCTTCTCTGGTGACCTTTTGATTTCTTACATTCTCTCTGGCTAACTAATAGGGTTGACAACTCTCCTGGGTTTTCCTAACATCCAGCGCTGCAGGTAAAACGTTATTAGGTGTTATAAAAGGAAATGTGATTTTTTTTTTTAACGTTCTTTGAATTTCTTATTTAAATAATAAAAATACTGGTGGTTGGGATAAAAGCTGACTGACAGCCAAGGATTATACATTCGTTAAGGAAAGTATGGGCAATTTCTAATTGGTACGGGCACCGGGCAGTCAATGTGTCATGAATGATTGTGTGGAAGAGAGGTGAACTTATTGACATGTATAAGATTCTTGTAGAATGTGACTGGGTAAATGCTGAGAGGCTATTTTTCTTGGCTGGAGAGACTACGACTTGGGGTCCTGGTGTCAGAAGAAGGTGGCCAGACAATTAGCACTGAGATGTGGAGAAAATTCTTCACTCAGTGGTAATGAATCTTTGGAATTCCCTATCCCAGGTCCTGAGAGCTGTGAATGTTCAGTTGATGAGCATGTTCAAGACTGAGATAGACTTTCGAAAACTGAGGGAATCAAGGGATATGGGGAAAGGGTGGGAAATGAATGTATCTTTCACTTAAGAACTGGTCCCCATTTTCAGTTGCCTCTTAAACTGAACAAAAGGGCGGCACGGTGGCACAGTGGTTAGTACTGCTGCCTCACAGCGCCAGGGACCTGGGTTCAATTCCGGCCTTGGGTGACTGTGTGGAGTTTGCACGTTCTCCACGTGGACTGCATGGGTTTTCTCCTGGTGTTTCGGTTTCCTCCCACAGTCCAAAGATGTGCAGGTTAGGTGGATTGGCTATGCTAAATTGTTCCTTAGTGTCTAAAGATGTGCAGGTTAGGTGGATTGACCATGATCAATGCGCAGAATTACGATGATAGGGCTGGGGAGTGGGCCTAGGTAGGATACTGTTCCAGAGGGTTGGTGCAGACTCGATGGACCGAATGACCTCCTCCTGGACTGTAAGGATTCTATGGATATGCTGAATCCAACACCAAATCCCTGTCCCACCCACCAGGCTTGAGCTCTTTTTCCTGCCGCAACAATGGAGTAAATTTGAATTTTGGAATTTAAGACTTGAGACCCTTGACTGAAGTGCTGCCTTTGTACAATATTGTAGAATTATTGAAGAATATGGCAGAGAATGAAAACTTTTCACGCGTGCATACACCAGCTCCTTCATATGACTCTCTAATTAGAGCAATTACCCTTTCTCATGCATGATTAAGTCTAAAATTGATATACAACATACATCAAAATATCAATACAGAAAGTCCTGGAAATAAGGGTGGTACGATGGCGCAGTGGTTAGCACAGCTGCCTCACAAGGCTGAGGACCCAGGTTCGATTCTGGCCTGGGGTCACTGTATGTGTGGAGTTTGCACATTCCCCCCGTGTCTGCATGGGTCTCACTCCCACAATCTAAAAAGATGTGGAGGGTAGGTGAACTGGCCATGTTAAATTGCACCTTAACTGGAAAAAAATAATTGGATACTCTAAATTTATTAAATAAAGGAAAGTCCTGGAAAGACTCAGAGGAAGGGAGAGAGGGAATCGCGCCTCCGCGGGAGACGATGACAGTGTTATCATTCCCGGCACATATCGAAAACCTGTCACCCTGAAATAGATACAAAATCTTGCAGATGCTGGAAAGCTGAAATGAAGACCGAAGTGCTGGAAAAACTCAGAAGGTCTGGCAGCATCTGTGAAGAGAGGAAGAGAGTTAACATTTTGAGTCCAATGTGGCTCTTCTCCAGAACTGAAGAAAGATAGAAATGTGATGGGCTTTATGCGATTGTAAAATGTGGGAGGGGAAGGTGGCTCAAAGGAGAAAATCAGGGAGAAGTTGAAGGGCGGGAGCGATGAAAGACAAAGATGTCTTAGAACCAAAGTTAAAGGGAGTGGCAATGATAATATAAAAGAAACAAAGCATTGGTCCAGAGTAGGTGCGAATAGCAGAATAAAGGGCAGCATTGCCAGAAAGCAAAATAGCAGAATGTGCTAATAGCAAAATAAAGATCAGCGCTGACCGAAAACAAAAATATGCAAACGTGATACGGGCTTGGGAAAAAACATTTCAAAATGGAGGATGGAGTTCATGATCTGAAGTTGTTGAACTTAATGTTGAGTGTAGAAGGCTGTGAACTGCCTAATCAGAAGATGAGGTGCTGTTTCTTTTTCTTGCGTTGACTTTCACTGGAACCATGGTATCAGGTCAAGGAAAGATATATGAGCATGAGCACAAGATAGTGAGTTGAAATGACAAGCTATCAGAAAGACGGGATCATGCTTGCGGACTGAGTGAAGGTGATCTGCAAAGTGGTCACCCAGTCTGCATTTGATCTTCCCAATGTAGAGGAGACTACATTGTGAGCATGCAATATAGAGTACACTAAATCGAAAGATGTACAGTCATCTCCCGCCATTCACGGCGGTTCCGTTCCCTTGAATTCTTGCACAATGTGAAATTGCAAATGGCAAATTTCAGCATGTGCAGAATCAGCACTTTGGCAGTGCATGCTTTCTACATTGGAACTACATCACAAATCACGAATGAGTGAAGATTTGCACCCACGAACTGTGATTACGTGTACAACTATATTCGCACAGGTCAACAAATTCACATTAGCGGGGGCCGTGAAAGGCGGGGATTAATTGAACAAGTAAATCTCTGCTTCAACTGGAAAGTGTGCTTGAGCCTTGGACAGGAGGAAAATTAAGAAAAATGTCTTTAAAAGGTCTGTGGAACCTCTAATTGTTTTTTATTTAGGAATGTTTAAAAACACTTTTGAGAGTTGGCATCGATTGTAAAGGAATCAATTGTAATTTTCTTGAACCGCAAGAAATACTTTCCATGTGACCTTGATCTGGAAGCAAGGCCAACAGGAAGGAGAAGGAGTTTAAGTTACGAAAGCCGTGTGGCCCGACAATGGCAAGACAAAGAAGCTACTGCTGTAAAGAAGTTAGGAGAGCTGTGGGCACAAGGCTGCATACACAGAGAAAAAGCAGATAAGGAAAGAAAGAGAAACGCTGAATTTATGCAAGGAGAAACAAGCAAAGCTCAATGAAGAGGTTGCTTTTCTGCTTGGAACTAAGCAGAAAAATAGTGTTCCAGAAGCTCTTGTCGAAACGATGTATCAGTGAGCAATAAGGAACTGGAATACTGATTGGATGAACTGTGTGACTGAAACTGGTGCTATACAGGTGGAGTGGCTGCCTGGAAAATGTGGAAGATAATCTTGTACTTTCTGCTACCTCATGTGTAATTTATATTTCGTATTGTCTTGCTATGTCTTGGCGTAGCATAAGCTGCTTCCTTGATGTGCACTCTGACAAAGGAAGGTTCAGACACGGACAGCGCTGGCCCTAGGGTTGCTGGCGCCCCGGGCAAGCTGAACTTCAGCGCCCTTCGGGGGGGGGGGGCCGGGGCGGGGGGGGCGGGGCGGAGGCGGGGCGGGGTCGAGGCGGGGGGGGCGGGGCCGAGGCCGGTGGGGGGGCCGAGGTGGGGGGGCGGGCTGAGGCGGGGGGGGGGGGGGCGGGGCGGGGCCGAGGCGGGGGGGGCCGAGGCAGGGGGGGGCCGAGGCGGAAGGCGGGGCCGAGGCGGGGGAGCGGGACCGAGGGGGGGGGCGGGGGCAGGGCTGGGGGGCGGACGGATGGGGGGCGGAGGTGGAGAGAGGGGGGGCGGAGGAGGAGAGAGGGGAGCGGAGGAGGAGAGAGGGGGGCGGATGAGGAGAGGGGGGGGGAGGAGGGGGGGGGCGGAGGGGGGGGCGGCCGGAGGGGGGGGCGGCCGGAGGGGGGGGGGGACGGCGGGAGGGGGGGAGCGGCCGGGGGGGGGGGGGCCGGAGGGGGGGGGCCGAGGCGGAATGCGGGGCCGAGGCGGGGGAGCGGGGCCGAGGGGGGGGGGCGGGGGCAGGGCTGGGGGGGCGGACGGAGGGGGGGCGAAGGTGGAGAGGGGGGGGGGCGGAGGAGGAGAGAGGGGAGGGCGGAGGAGGAGGGGGGGGCGGATGAGGAGAGAGGGGGGGCGGAGGGGGTCGGCCGGGGGGGGGGCAGCCGGAGGGGGGGGGGTGGCCGGAGGGGGAGGGATGGCGGGAGGGGGGGAGCGGCCGGAGGGGGGGGAGCGGCCGGAGGGGGGGGGGACGGCCGGAGGGGGGGGGGGCGGCCGGAGGGGGGGGGGGGCGGCCGGAGGGGGGGGGGTGGCCGGCCGGAGGGGGCCGCCCTGGGGAGGGCGGCCACCGCGCATGCTCTGGTTGGCACCGGCCCAACTGTGCATGCGCGGGACCCGAGTCTCTGGCGCCCCCTAGCACATGGCGCCCCGGGCGACTGCCCGAGTTGCCGGTACCTTGGGCCGGCCCTGGACACGGAGATAACTTCAACACGTTTATTAAACTATTTGCAATTCTCCTACTCAGATTCGCCTCTACTGTTAATCCTTCTATAGCTACTCAGACTGACAAACCAGTCTGCTACAATCCACGTGGTGGGTGTGATGTTGAATCAACCCTGTGTCTGTACTCACTGAGTGTCTCCACTGGAAAGAGGAAGATCATGTGTACTGTGTCCTTTATATCTGGGTTGGTGTAATGCCCCTCTGTGGTAGTGTCACCTCTGTTTATATCGTGAATGCCCATTGGTCTTGTCCTATCTAACTGACCTATTGGTTGAGTGTCTGTGTGTGTCATGTCTCTGGTGCTCCCTCTAGTGTCTAGCTAGTCTACGTGTACTTACATTAACCCCTTGTGTATCTACAGTGATGCATATCACCACATGTATCAGCTGTGATTTTTTCCTGTTGATTGACATTGATCCTGATTCATTTTAAAATAAAAGTTACAATACCTTGTTGCTAATTTCCGAATTTGCGGCTATTTGGTAAATTTGATTATTTTGGTTTACAATTTCTCGATGATCGTAACACATCCATATTAATCATCACTATTATTGGATGTACAAGGACCATCCTTATTATTGTCTGTTCCAACAATTATAAAACTGAATAACAAGGAGCAATTTCCATGTGGGGGAGGGGTGGGTTGTGTTGGGATAAGCCAGGGGGACCGAACAATGGAAAATAAGAGGGGGAGTCAAGGTGGAGGGGAACGTTTGCAGCCTAAAGTTGTTAAACTCAAAATGTTGAGTCCAGAAGGTTGTAACTTGGCTAATCGGAAGATAAGGGGTGGGATTCGCTGACCTCCTGCTGGGTCGGAGAATTGCCGGGGGTTGGTGTGAATCCCGCCCCCGCCGTCCTCCTAATTCTTTCGCCCCCCCAAAAATTGCCCCGGCGTGAGTCGCGCCGCACGCCTTGGAGAATGGCGGGGACCGTCGTGACTCAATAGGTCCCTGGGCCCCACGAATTCTCAGGTCCGTGATGGGCCGAAGTCCCGCCCATTCGTTGCCAGTCCCACTGGCGTAAATTAGAGTAGGTCCCTTACCGGCGGGACCTGGCGGCATGGGCGGGCTCCAGGGTTCTTGGGGGGCGCGGGGGGATCTGGCCCCAGGAGGTGCCCCCACGGTGGCCTGGCCCACGATTGGGGCCCACCGATCTGCAGGCGGGCTTGTGCCGTGGGTGCACTCTATCCTTCTGCACAGGAGGCCGTAGTCCTCCGCCATTCTCGGTGCATAAGCAAATCTCTCTGCGCATGTGCAGGGGTGATGCCAGCACATGGTCGGCGGAGGCCCTTCGGCGCTGGTTGGCGTGGTGCCAAGCCCCTTTCCCGCTGGCCGGCGGAGAGCAAACCACTCCGGGGCAGGCCTAGCTCCTGAAGGTGTGGCCCAATGCCGGAGTGGTTCACGCCACTCCGTCCTGCCAGGACCCCCCGTCCCGCTGGGTAGGGGAGAATCCAACCCAAGGTGTTGTTCCTCCAGTTTGCATTGTTCAGTTTTGCTCCCACTGAACACTGACCTCTGTTCTCCTCCAAATCGTTCAAATGTCCTACCTTTGCCACTATGAACACTCTTCAGTCCCCAATGACACCTTTAACAGCTCCTTTGTCTCATATCCATGACACCTTTGTCAATCTCTCCTTAACTCCAGCCTATCACTGACTTCCCATTTTGCCACACACCCCTCGCCAAGTATATCATTCATCACATTTCTCGCCCTCTTCAATTCTGGAGCATGGTCAATGAACTTGAAGTGTTACCTGTGATTCTCTCTCCACGGATGTTGCCAGACCTACTGAGTTTCTCGCATTTTTTGTTATTATTTCAAATTTCTGGGGATCCAGGCATTGCTGGTGAGGTCAGCATTTGTTACCCCTTTCCCTCGGTACCCTGAAAAGCAGTTTCATACAAACAAGATTCTTAATAAGTTACATCCCGAGACCAGTTAAGAGCGAACAGGTTCTGCAGCAACTCACCAAGGCTCCTGAGGCAGCACCTTCCAAACCCACGACTGCTACAAACTAGAAGGGCAAGGGCAGCAGACAGATGGGGAAACCACCACCTGGATAGTTCCCTCCAAGTCACCCACCACCCTGACTTGAAAATATATCGCCGTTCCTTGACTGTCGTTTGGTCACAATCCTGCATCTCCCTCTCTAACAGCACAGCAAGTGTACCTACACATCAGGGACTGCAGCAGTTCAAGAGGGCAACTCACCACCACCTTCTGAAGGGCAACTAGGGATGGACAATAAATGCTGACCTAGCCAACAATGGCCATACCCCATAAACAAATAAAGAAATAAATATATAGACAAGAACAGGGGGACTCTTTCGCGAAAGGACATAATTGCGCCTGTTGAGTGTTTACCTCAATGTGACAACTTTGTGATCATTTATTATTAATTCCAACTTTTTATTTCCGGAATTTAATAACAAAACCTGAATTCAAATTCTCAAATTCCAACGTGGAATTGAAACTCAGATTTTCTGGATGACGAGTCCATGACAAACAATTATTGTGCCATACACCACTGTAATATAAATTATATATGTCACTGACATGGTTGGCGCTAAACAGCAGCAACAGATTTTAATTCTTTATGCCTCATTTCTGAAACTGGATCTGGCAATACAAGCCCATTACAATTTTGGCAATCAGTTCATTTTTAATTGAGGTTAAAATTGGCATTTAATCATTCTCCTTCAGTGTTTATTGCATCTGCAGTTTCCTTTAATGAATACTGGAGTTCTCAGGCACAATTGCAACCTCAGAAATCTGTGACAGATCCGTGGAAAAGCCTGGAAATCAACAGCAAATCGAGCCAGAATCAGGAAAGCGAAAATACAGGTTAGTGTTTCACCTGGAGATTCCAAAAGGAACCCAATTCTGGCAAATGGTTCACAAGTAATAGATTAGCATTCCTTTCCATGTTGAAGAAATCTGTTGTCTGTCCTCACCTAAAAGGAGGCCTGAAATGCAGACTGGGTTCACAGTGCACAACATTGACCACGCATTATTTACCCTGCGAGATGGTGAACATGGGGCAGAGTTTCATGGTCCCTGGCCTGCAGGTTGGGTGGCATCTGTATTATTCCCCTGTGGCATTTCCACCACTAACCTGCACACCTCCGATCTGACTTTAATTTCTGTCCCTCATAAGATTTCAGGCAGGACAGGCCTGGGGAGGCCTAGGCGATCGAGAAGGCCAATTAAGGCCATTCCGCACACCAATCTCAATTTTCAGGCTGGCGGGAGGAATTCAGGGTTGGAGGAGATGCCTCGCTGGGCCCTGGGTGGGAAGAGGGATATTGCCTTTCACAAGGGCTCCCTTGGATCAGGCATTTTCCCCTCCCATCCCAATATCTGCCACACTGTCAGTTGTCCCTCCACCTCACCACCGGCCTCTCTATCATGACCTCCCATCATCAACCACCCTCTCCATGCCACTGCCCCCTCAATTTACATCCCTCCCTGCCAAGAAACTCCTTGAACTTACCTGATCCAGAACTCTGAGATATAGGACATGATCTTCCGGCCTAATTACGCCCTCGCTCAAACGAAACGAGGCCTTTGGCAATCATGATTAATTGAGCACTTGACACAACCCAAGTGGATTCCCAAGGATGGGCGGGCCATGTAGCATGTGAGTCATTGCCTAGCATCCCAATCAGATTGCGATGCCTGGACAGTATACCTGAACATTGCGGGAGGCCACACCACACACATAGCAGCCAACATCCGAGCACCCAGTGGATGGGACATAGCTCCGGGATACATATTCATGGCCAGAGGGTGGGTGAGTGCCATGGGGAAGGGATCAGCGCCCGGTCTGGTTGGCATTGTGAGCGGGTGTTTGGGGTATGAGGTCTGGGGTCTGATGAGGGCCCCCCGCTGTGGCCCGATATGCGTGCGCAGGGTGTTTCAGGTGGGGTGGTGTGGGGGAGGGGGGGTAATGGAGGGTCCCGGGGTGGGAGCCTCCGCTGTTTGTCAGTCTAACACCCTCTCCCAATGCCTTACAGATATTGAACGCTATGGCAGGAATGTTGGATGCAGAGGTTCCCCTAGTGGTGCTGGTGCTGTGCGATGCGGCCAGACATCGGAGGAGACGGCAGCAGCAGCGTCTGCAGATGCTCGAGGCAGTGGCTCATGTGCTGAGCCCCGGTCCACACCCTGTGGCCGCCCATCAGGCTATGGAGGGACCCAGAGGGTGAGACCCGTGACAGGGCAGGGTGTACAGGCTCCACTGGTCATTCGAACAAATGTCGGACAACGCATAGCGCAGGAGGCTTTGCCTCAACAAGGAAACGGTGCAACACCTGTGCAATGTCCTCGTGGACCTGGCACCATGTGGAGGAGGAAGACACATGCTCCCGGTGGCCGTCAAGGTCACTGCAACTCTGAACCTTTACGCTTCGGGATCATTCCAGGCCTCGAGCTGGGACCTGTGTGGGGTATCTCACAGGCCACAGCCCACAGGTGGACCCGGCATGTCACAGATGCCCTGCATGCCCGGGTGGAAGACTACATCATCTTTGACATTGACCCGGCTCAGCAAGATGCCCGGGCAGCAGGTTACTCCGTCATTGCCGGGATGCCCCAGGTCCAGGGGGTAATAGATGGCACGCATGTCGCCCTGTGCTCACCGTGCCATTTGGGGGTGCCTAGTTAACAGAAAGGGGCTCCACTCCCTCAACATACAACTCGTGTGCAACCACCAGATGAAGATAATGCACGTGTGTGTCCCCTTCCCGGGGAATGTGCAAGACAGATACATGCTGGGGCAATTGATCATTCCTGCCCTCTTCGAGGAACATTCCAGGATGAACGCCTAGCTCTTGGGGATAAGGGGTATCTGCTGAGCACCTGGCTAATGATTCAGGTACAGAGGCTGGAGACTGAAGCGGAGATCCGGTACAACGAGTTCCATGTGGCCACCCGGGATGATATTGAGCGGTGCATCGGACTCCCCAAGGTGCGGTTCCGATGCCGCCACCACTCTGGAGGTGCACTCCAGTACGGCGCCTGGAGGGTCACCCACTGTGTTGTAGTCTTCTGTGTCCTCCACAACCTCGCACAGCAGCGGGGCAAGAAGCTTAAGGTTTGTGAAGAGGAACATGTGGCCACCTATGAGCAGGAGAAGGAAGAGAAGGTGGCCAGGATGAGGAGGACGAGGGTGATGATTAGGTGCCGGACCAGCAGGGGCTAGAGGATGAGGCCGGGGAGGAACCTGAGGCCCAGCCGGAGGCTGCAGGACAGGCGGCAATGGTGAGGGTACTGCAAGCCCGAAGGGCCAGGGAGGCCCTCATACTCGCCTGCTTCACTTAGTACATGGCCTGATCTGTCATCGCTACCTGACCCATCCACCACCCCCATTTCCCACCCTCCCAGGGCATGTTTCACATCTCCCCAGGGCGCTAGGGCTGTGGCGGCAGGTCACTGGTGAGGGCAGAGGGATGATGATAACCCGCAGAGAGCTGAGCGCTGGTGCTCCTCAATCTATGCCATTGTCTGACCCCTGCCTGTCTGTTGAGTCCTCACTCACAACCATCATCTGCACGCGGTGGTACATTGCGGAGGGAAGTGACAGGCATCGTACTAGTTGTGCACAAGTATTGATTGTTCAATACAGGTTCCCACTCTCCTGATGGTGCCAGCCCCCAACCCCCTAACCCCCACCCCCCACACCCACACCTTCACTAATGGTGCTGGCGTCGTGCACCAGGGTCTCCATTGCGGTCGCCACCCTTGCAGTGCTGGCCTCGGTGCCACTCACCCCCTGCACCCCTAGCCTTTGGGACTCCTCCAATCGGCAATGGATATGCTGGAGTGATGCTGACATCTCCCTCTGAATGTCCTAGCCACTCCCTATTGTCTCCATCAGCTCTGGGTAACCCTGTTCCAGAGGCTCAGCATCAAGCTGGGACTCAGCTGTGTCCAGGGATCCAGCTGCCCTCTGACTGCTGTGTCGCCTGGGGGTTCCTGCCTCCACCTGATGCGCATCATCAGCAGCTATGTGGTGCTTCCCAGATTGCGCACCAGAAGCCTGACTACTAACATTTCCCACCGAGGTGTGTGTATCTGCGCTAGTGGAGGGTGGGATGACAGCTATGACGCAACGATAATGATTGCGTCCTCGGAGCTCTCCTCCGAGGTGTTCTCCCCGGAGTCAGGAGAGGGTACTGCCCAGGATGGGCCGGCACCGTTGGCTGGAGGACCTGCAGGAGAATGGACATGTGGCCAGTGGGAGGGATGGGTCGGTCTGTAAGGCAATCAGTGTTCACATTTGACAGGTCCTCTGGGTGGAGCCTGGTGGTTCCTCACCTCTGTAGTATCCGCCAGCCTCCGCGTGGGTGACCGCCCTGACTTCGGCCACACCGGTCACCTACATGGCCCGCTCTTTGAGCCAAGTCAGGATTCTCAAGTATGGCACCTCACCGTTAGTCTGGGCCCTCTCCCGTCGATTATGGGAGAGCTTTTCCTGAGGACACACAGAGAGGGCATTGTTAGCCATAGGCGTGGTTCATGGTTGTGGGGGAGGGAGGGGGATGGACGGTGTGAAGGAGGGTTGAGGTGGGGGGAGTATTGCATTATGTGGTAGTAATAGGTCGTTACTCTTTTGCTTACTTCCAGAATAGTCTGATGATTGTAGTTTAGTAAAACTATCGGTCTTCAAATTAAGCAAATAACATTTTTTGAATAACAGATGTAAGTAACTATGAGTTTGTTCACTCTTCTACAACTATAACTGATTAGGTAAATAAGAAGTATAAATAATGTTTAACTACACGTGCCAACTAAGCTTTACTCTCTAACACTGTGCTATCTGGTCACTCCTGATACGAAGAGGCGGGAAGAACTTCTGAGTTCCGTTTATATACATAGATCTGGTGCTGCCATCTAGTGGTTGTCTAGCACTATAATACAGATGTTAACCCTTTACATATCAGCATATATACAGATCATTACGGGAGTGGTGGTTGAAGGGGTGGGTGGTGGGAGGGCTGAAGAGGGAGTGGGTGGAGTGAGTGTTGGGAGTCGCCTGCGTGGTTTGGGGGCGGGGGGGTGGTGGATACTCCCTTGGCCGTGGGGAGGGGGACTTGGCGTCTCCTCACCCATGCTGCCTGGTGTAGATTGCTGACCTTCCAATTAACGTTGATGTGTATTGCCTGCCTCGCTGGGCCGAGGGCCGGGAAGCTCGCAGCAATTCCCACTCATTATCACACTTTGAAGTGTTTCCGGAGAATCGCACCCCTAGAATCTGGGGCCTGCTTGTAGCCTCCGCCATTGCCACTGCTGCCATTGGCACGACTGGGACGACTGAGTTGCCGGACAATCAGATTTGCTAGCAGCTCTCTGAGGCGGGAGTGCTTCCCAAGTGAGGGGTGGAAGTCCCTTCTGCAGCCAATTAACGCCCCATACAGCATTAAATTACTGTGGGGCTGCTATGATTGGGAGGTGACACGGTGCCAATTCTTTGGGTGGGAAACTCCACCATCTGAAAAATCCTGCCAATACATTTGGCATGCAATTGGAAATAATGTGCCACCTCCCTTCGTAACCGGTGCTAGCCATGGCTCAGATGGTAATGCACTCCCCTATAAATCAGAGGTCCATCAGATCCCACAACCAGAGCCCTGAACACATAAAGCAGGCTAATGGTCCACAGCTGCATTGAGGGAGTGCTGCACAGTTGGAGGAGCCACCTTTCTGGTGAGGCATTAAATTGTGTCCTTTGTGCATTTTTAGCAAAATGCAAAGAACTCTTGTGCAAAGCAGGGGAACTGTCCGCAGTACCGCGGCCAAGATTTAACCCTCACACATTATCATTAAGCGCATCTGGATCTTTACCTCATCACTGTTTGTGGGACCTTGCTGTCGGTTAATTGGTTAATGCATTTCCTACATTACAATAGTTACTATGCTTCAAATCTACAAGTAATTCAGTGACTGTAACATGCTTTGGGACATCTTCAGAGTTGTCAAAGGTACAACACAAATGCAATTTTTTTTCCTCATCTGTCTTTGGTGGATTTAGTTCAGTTGGCTCGATGGCCGGTTTGTGATGCAGAGTGACACCGACATCATGGGTTCAATTCCCGTACCAACTGAGGTTGTCCACGAGGTTATCCTTCTCAGTCTTGCCCCTCGCCTCAGGTGAGACTTCCTGTGAGGTGCAGTGACCCTCAGGTTAAATCACCGGCAGTCATCTCTCTCTCAAAAGGGGAGAGCAGCCTATGGTCCTCAGGAACCACGGCGACTTTCATATATACTCTTCATCTGTAGTGGATTTAATATGTGTCTGAAGAGGGGTTTGAGTGAAAAGATCCAGTGTTACCATCAGCCTTTTACAAACGTTCCAACAGCTGAAAAAAATCTCAAAATTGTTGAATAATTAATCAGAATGGTGACGCAGTTGTTGAAATGCGGACATTTTGGAAATTGTAAATATTCAGATTCTAGCAACTCCATGTCCCAGAATCTGATGGGAATTGCGAGCTGCCAAATGACATAACTCCATCTACAAGTTTGCTGACGACACGACCATAGTGGGTCGGATCTCAAATAGCGACAAGTCAGAATACAGGAGGGAGATAGAGAACCTAGTGGAGTGGTGCAGCGACAACAATCTCTCCCTCAATGCCGGAAAAACTAAAGAGCTGGTCATTAACCTCAGAAATAAAGTACTGGACACACCCTTGTTAGCATCAACGGTGCCGAGGTGGAGATGATTAACAGCTTCAAATTCCTAGGTATGCATATCACCAAAAATCTGTCCTGGACCACCCACGTCGACGCTACCACTAAGAAAGCACAACAGCGCCTATACTTCCTCAGGAAAATAAGGAAATTCGGCATGTCCAGACTGACTCTTACCAACTTTTACAGATGCCCCAAAGAAAGCATCCTATCAGGCTGCATCACAGCCTGGTATGGCAACTGCTCGGCCCAAGACTGCAAGAAACTTCAGAGAGTCGTGAACACAGCCCAGTCCATCACATGAATTTTCCTCCCATCCATTCACTCTATCTACATCTCCTGCTGCCTGCGAAAAGCGGGCAGCATAATCAAAGACCCCTCCCACCCAGCTTACTTACTCTTTCAACTTCTTCCATCGGGCAGAAATACAGAGGTCTGAGAGCATGCACAAACGGATTCAAAAACAGCTTCTTCCCCGCTGTTACCAGACTCCTAAACGACCCTTTTATGGTCTGACCTGATTAATACTACACTCCTGTGTGCTTCACCCGATGCCAGCGTCTATGTATTTACATTGTGTACCTTGTGTTGCCCTATTATGTATTTTCTTTTATTTCCTTTTCTTTTCATGTACTAAAAGATCTGTTTGAGCTGCTCGCAGAAAAATACTTTTCACTGTACCTCGGTACGGGTGACAACAAACAAACTAATACATGAAAGAACACGGTGGAAAATAAAACAAGCAACTAGATATAGAATCACTATTCTTGAAAGCCTGCACCGTAAAAACGGTTTGTGTCAATCTGCAACAGAAATAAATGATGCACCTTGCATGATTTACTATGATTTCCTCTATCTCCAATTACCCTTCTGCCCCACGTTGGGCAATATTGGACATTCGATCTTGCATAAATATTGACATTCTTACCTTTTGCTGCTTTCTCCCAGGGTATCTCTCAGTGACAGCTTGAAGATGAATCTCCCGTTGACTTAAATGCCAAAGGGCAGGGATGACATTAGTTGCAAAAAGCTGCAGGCAAGCTCATCATCTGAACTGCGCTGTGAACAAGTGGGCAATTGCCATTTGCAGGGCTTTCAGGAATCTTATTTCAAAGGTAATGCAGCGCCTTGGCATTTTGAAAATACCTTTTATGTTGGGGCAGTGAGGGCGAGCTGGAGAGAAATCTATCTTCTGTGAATGTGTTTGTGCTTTGAATAAATGAAGTGCTGAGCTTTTGGAATAAATGTCGAAATTTTGCCTTTGTCATCCTTCATCTGGATCATGGTTTCCTTCCCTGATCCCAGGAATGATTTCCCCACAATCTTGTCATTTATCTTGACTTTATTGTGTCATTTTCCTCTCTTTCTCTGGCTTTGTTTTCTTCGAGGTAGCTCAATGCTAGCCCTCTCACCTTTGAGAAGGTTATGGGGTCGTAATTTGTCTCGGGGGTGGCATAAAACAGGTGTCATCTGTTTGATTGGCCCTCGGCAATTCTGGCTGTTTGTGTTCCAAAAATAAGCAAACGATCGTATACCAGCCATTTGCAATCATCTCTTAGGATGAGTTTAAGTCCTCCCCCCATCCAGTGTTTTGAACACACGGTCAAACTTTCCCTTCGCTACTGCACTGAGGGATTCTTGTTAGTGGTGTCATCTTTCGGATTAACAGTTAAACCTGAGCCTGAACTCAGTCTACACTTCACTCGGGTACTTCAATCTCTCCCTCAACAATCTCTCCCTCAGTCCCAGCAAAACGAAGGAGCTGGTCATCAACTTCAGGAAGCGAAGAGTCGTTCACGCCCCTGTCTGTAGCAATGGTGCCGAGGTGGAGATAGCTGACAGCTTCAAATGCCTAGGTGTAACCATCACTAACAATCTGTCCTGGACCACCCAAGTCAACGCTACGACCAAGGAAGGCCAACAGCACCTATACTTTCTCAGGAAACTAAGGAAATTCGGCATGTCCACAACGACTCTTACCAATTTCTATAGATGTACCTTAAAAAGCATCCTATCGGGCTGCATCACAGCCTGGTATGGCAACTGCGCGGCCCAAGACAGCAGGAAATTACAGAGAGTTGTGAACACAGCCCAGTCCATCACACAAACCATTGACTCTGTCTACACCTCCCGTTGCCTTGGGAAAGCGGGCAGCATAATCAAAGGCCTCTCCCACCTGGTTTATTCTCTCTTCCAACCTCTTCCGAAGATGCAGAAGACACAAACATTTGAGAACACGCACCAATAGATTCAAAAGCAGCTTCTTCCCCGCTGTTACCAGACCTGAATGACTCTTTTATGGACTGAACTGATCTTTCTACTCATCATTTCTACAGTTGTGTGCTGTATACCATATACTTCACCTGCTGTTTAAGTTTATGTGTTTTCATTGTGTATCCTCATGTATTTATCATATGTTCTATGTTTCATGTATGGAGTGATCTGCCTGGACTGTACATGGAACAATACTTCCACCGTATCTCGGTGATAATAAATATTAATCTAAATAATGATGCACTTTCAGAGATTTCATTAATGAGCAACAAAGGATTTATTTACATGGATCTACAATATAGCGGCAAATCTGCTGCAAGGTCTGGAATGCCTCTGCCTGAGAGAACTTTTCTCCCTGGGTGATTCCCTACTCTTAATTCCGATTCGTCACGCAGGCAATGTGACCCTTACTCTGCTGTGTTGCCCCTAAAAGAACACCTTGCTCTGCTGTGTTGCCCTTAAAAGAACAATCACCATGGGTGTGTACAAAATATCTCATGGCACTGTTTTGTAGAATTTTTGTCCACAAAATTATGAGGGGCATAGACAGAGTGGATAGTCAGAGGCTTTTCCCCAGGGTAGAGGGGTCAATTACTAAGGGGCATAGGTTTAAGGTGCGAGGGGCAAGGTTTAGAGGAGATGTACGAGGCAAGTTTTTTACACAGAGTGTAGTGGGTGCCTGGAACTCGCTGCCGGAGGAGGTGGTGGAAGCAGGGACGATAGTGACATTTATGGGCATCTTGACAAATACATGAATAGGATGGGAATAGAGGGATACGGACCCAGGAAGTGTAGAAGATTGTAGTTTAGTCGGGCAGCGTGGTCGGCACGGGCTTTGAGGGCCGAAGGGCCTGTTCCTGTGCTGTACTTTTCTTTGTTCTTTGTTTGAGGGGATGTGCTTATTTGGTCATTCATTATTCTTATTGCGATTTATGGGGTCTTGTGACGTGCAAATTGACTCCTGCTTTTCCCATATTACAACAGTGACTACACTTCCCAAGTATGTGATTGACTGCAACATATTTTGGGGCATGCTGTGAAAGGAGTTATATACATGCAAATGTTCATTGGTGCAGAGGATATAACCTATTTCATTGTCATTTTTATTTTAAAGAAAAATTTGATTCTGTGTGGAGATTTGTCCGGTTCTTTTCTGCTGTGGAAAGAGAAGTAACATTATACAGTCGGGGTGAATCTCCTTTAAGATTTTGCTCCTCAGCCGGTGTAACTTTGGCAGAGATCTGAGTATCTTGCAAATTGGGTATTCACTTAAAACCTGTTTATTTACAATGTGCACAATACATACAGAGTGGTTTACTGAGTCAGCACACCTCATAAAAGAGTTGCCTGCCTGTTGTACGAAGGCTCTCGTCGACCACATAACCACTGTGGTCACAGGTGTATCATAGCCCGCCTCACTTGTTCGCATGTCTATTCTATTAACTTGGCATATTACACTTCCCCCTAAGTATACTATCTACCTTTTAGCAACAGCGTTAAACATGCCCATCTATTTACCTCACATTTATTTTTGACGTATTTACAATACATTTCTTCCTTAAACTATTTACTTAATTTTGGTCTGGCACCTCCTTCCACAAACCCATCCACTGTGACTAACAGGGCACGCAACCTTGTCTAACCCATCTCCCTCACCTCGTCCTATCCCTCTCAAAACCAAGATAGAGTCCCCCTTGTCGTAATTTTCATCCCACCAGCCTCTGCATTCAAAGGATCGTCCAGCTCTACCATTTCCGCCAACTCCAGCATGATCTCACCCACAAACAGATCTTCCCCCAGCAGCATTCCACAGGGACCGCTCTCTCCATCATACCCTGGTCCATTCCTCTAACACCCCCAAATCCTCATCCCCTTCCTGCGGCACCTTTCCTTGCATTTGCAGAAGGCGCACCAGTGTCCCTTTTACCTCCTCCCTCCACACTGTCCAAGGGCCTAAATACTCCTTTTAGGTGAAACAGTGTTTCACTCCCACCACCTTCAATTTGACTGATCGAAGAGAGGTTGGATAGGCTTGGGTTGCTTTTGCTGGAGCAGAGAAGACTGAGGGGTGACCTGATCGAGGTGTTCAAGATAATGAGGGGCATGGACAGGTTGGATAAGGAGCAGCTGTTCCCCTTAGTCAAAAGGTCAGTTTGAGGGGAAACAGGTTAAAGGTGAGGGGCAAGAGGTTAAGGGGGTATTTGAGGAAAAGCCTTTTTATACAGGTGGTGATGGTCTGGAATGCACTCCCTGGGAGTGTGGTAGAGGTGGGTTGCCTCACATCCTTTAAAAAGTACCTGGATGTGTACTTGGCAAGTCATATCATTTAAGGCTAAGGGCCAAGTGCTAGCAAATGGGATTAGGCAGGCAGGTCAGATATCTTTCATGCATCGGTGCAGACTCGATGGGCTGAAGGGTAATTTCTGCACTGTATTATTCTGTGATTCTGTGAGGTCCTCAAACAAGTTGTCAAATTGCTCCCATATTTTGTGGAAGCCCTCTTCCGATCCTCTGATGGCGAATACATTTGATTCCCCCAGTCTGTTTCTATAACCTTCAACCTTGCTTGGCTTTTTTAGAAGTTGCATTCTAATCTCCCTTAGCACCTCACTCTGGTTTTACACGTGATTTGCTTGAGTGGCCCGGATTTCCGTTCCTGAGGCAACTGCGCGGAATTTTGAAATATCCCGATTCCCTGAAACTGCCTCGGGAGATTGTGAAGAACTTCTGAAGGTGTATTTGTGCAACGTGTTGAGGCAAAGGGTTATGATTGTCACGGTTTCAGCCATGTTGATGGCACTGAATTTTAGTATGCGCTTTTTCATGATGGGCATTTCCAGAAAAAGAGTAGTAGCTTTCTTGTAAAAGATCAATATGTGGAAACTGCTTTCCGGACACTGGCTGATTAATTGGTGATGTTTCATGAGCTTTGGAGAATCTACTCTGAGTCAGCATGCTTCTGTTCATGGCCTCCTCCTGTGAAGAGTCTGCCATGGATACATGGGCCTGCCCCTCAACTGATCTGCCATTGGTGCCCTCTGCCTCCTCCTCTGTCATCTTCCTTGAACAGGAACCCCCTTCTCCTCATCATCCTCCTCCTCAGATGTTCCAACCATAGGGCCAGCTTCTTCCCTTTCTGGTTGTAGCCCCTCCGTTGCGCCATATTATGGAGCGTACAACACATGACTACTATTCTGAAGACCCTTGCCCAGGGAAATTGTGCAGTGCTCCTCCAGAATGGTCAAGGCACCTAAAAAGCATCTTCAAGATGTCAATAGCCTGCTTTATTTCTGTTGCGGAACAGCACATGACCATTGTTATGGTACCTTTCAGACTCTGTGGATGCCTGAAGAGGTCATCAGCCACCTCCTCAAGGGATGCCCCTTGCCCTGAAAACCCGACCACGAAATTAGTGACTGAAAAGGTTAAGGTTGTAAATTCCTCAGCATAAATAATTAGGGTACCGTGAAAAGACGTGCTGAAACACCTTGGCATGGTCACATACCACCTCCACATTCCAGGAATGGAAGGATCTCCAGAGCCTCTTGGTCCTCTTAGAACCTCACGGTAGCATGGTGGTTAGCATCAATGCTTCACAGCTCCAGGGTCCCAGGTTCAATTCCCGGCTGGGTCACTGTCTGTGTGGAGTCTGCACATCCTCCCTGTGTGTGCGTGGGTTTCCTCCGGGTGCTCCGGTTTCCTCCCACAGTCCAAAGATGTGCGGGTTAGGTGGATTGGCCATGCTAAATTGCCCGTAGTGTAAGGTTAATGGGGGGATTGTTGGGTTACGGGTATACGGGTTACGTGGGTTTAAAGTAGGGTGATCATTGTTCGGCACAACATCGAGGGCCGAAGGGCCTGTTCTGTGCTGTACTGTTCTATGTTCTATGTTCTAACATAGAACATTACAGTGCAGTACAGGCCCTTCGGCCCATGATGTTGCACCGTCCTGTGATACCCTTCTAAAGTCCCTCTACACTATTCCCTTATCGTCCATATGCCTATCCAATGACCATTTGAATGCGTTTAGTGTTGGCGAGTCCACTACTGTTGCAGGCAGGGCATTCCACGCCCTTACTACTCTCTGAGTAAAGAACCTACCTCTGACATCTGTCCTATATCTATCTCCCCTCAATTTAAAGCTATGTCCCCTCATGTTGGACATCACCATCCGAGGAAAAAGGATCTCAATGTCCACCCTATCTAATCCTCTGATCATCTTGTATGCCTCAATTAAGTCCCCTCTTAACCTTCTTCTCTCTAACGAAAACAGCCTCAAGTCCTTCAGCCTTTCCTCATATGATCTTCCCTCCATACCAGGCAACATTCTTGTAAATCTCCTCTGTACCCTTTCCAATGCTTCCACATCCTTCCTATAATGTGGCGACCAGAACTGCACACAATACTCCAAATGCGGCCGCACCAGAGTTTTGTACAACTGCAACATGACCTCATGGCTCCGAAACTCAATTCCTCTACCAATAAAAGCTAACACACCGTACGCCTTCTTAACAACCCTCTCAACCTGGGTGGCAACTTTCAGGGATCTATGGACATGGACACCGAGATCTCTCTGCTCGTCCACACTACCAAGAATCTTACCATTAGCCCAGTACTCTGCCTTCCTGTTATTCCTTCCAAAATGAATCACCTCACACTTTTCTGCATTAAACTCCATTTGCCACCTATCAGCCCAGCTCTGCAGCTTATCTATGTCCCTCTGTAACTTGTAACATCCTTCTGCACTGTCCACAACTCCACTGACTTTAGTGTCATCTGCAAATTTGCTCACCCATCCTTCTACACCCTCTTCCAGGTCATTTATAAAAATGACAAACAGCAACGGCCCCAAAACAGATCCTTGTGGCACACCACTAGTAACTGGACACCAGTCAGAGCATTTCCCATCAACCACCACTGTCTGTCTTCTATCAACTAGCCAATTTCTGATCCAAACTGCTAAATCGCCCTGAATCCCATGCCTCTGTATTTTCTGCAATAGCCTACCGTGGGGAACCTTATCAAACGCTTTACTGAAATCCATATACACCACATCAACTGCTTTACCCTCATCCACCTGTTTGGTCACCTTCTCGAAGAACTCAATGAGGTTTGTGAGGCACGACCTACCCTTCACAAAACCATGTTGACTATCTCTAATCAAATTATTCCTTTCCAGATGATTATACATCCTATCTCTTATAAACCTTTCCAAGACTTTTCCCACAACAGAAGTAAGGCTCACTGGTCTATAGTTACCGGGGTGATCTCTACTCCCCTTCTTGTACAAGGGGACAATATTTGCTATCCTCCAGTCCTTTGGCACTATTCCTGTAGACAAAGATGACTTAAAGATCAAAGCCAAAGGCTTAGCAATCTCCTCCCTAGCTTCCCAGAGAATCCTAGGATAAATCCCATCCGGCCCAGGGGACTTACCTATTTTCACACTTTCCAGAATCGCTAACACCTCCTCTTTATGAACCTCAAGCCCTTCTAGTCCAGTAGTCTGTATCTCAGTATTCTCCTCGACAACTTTGTCTTTTTCCTGTGTGAATACTGACGAAAAATACTCATTTAGCACCTCTCCTATCTCCTCGGACTCTACGCACAACTTCCCACTACTGTCCTTGACTGGCCCTACTCTTACCTTAGTCATTCTTTTATTCCTGACATACCTATAGAAAGCTTTAGGGTTATCCTTGATCCTACCTGCCAAAGACTTCTCATGTCCTCGCTTGGCTCTTCTTAGCTCTCTCTTTAGAGCCTTCCTAGCTAACTTGTAACTCTCAAGCGACCCAACTGAACCATCACGTCTCATCTTCACATAAGCCTCCTTCTTCCTCTTGACAAGTGTTTCAACTGCTTTAGTAACCCATGGTTCCCTCACTCGACCACTTCCTCCCTGCCTAACAGGTACATACTTATCAAGGACACGCAGTAGCTGTTCCTTGAACATGCTCCACATTTCCATTGTGTCCATCCCCTGCAGTTTTCCTCTCCAGGCGATGCATCCTAAGTCTTACCTCATTGCATCATAATTGCCTTTCCCCCAGCAAAATCTCTTGCCCTGCGGTTTATACCTATCCCTTTCCATCGCTAAAGTAAACGTAATCGAATTGTGGTCACTATCACCAAAATGCTCACCTACTTCCAAATCTAACACCTGTCCTGGTTCATTACCCAGTACCAAATCCAATACGACCTCGCCTCTTGTTGGTTTATCTACATACTGCATCAGGAAACCCTCCTGCACACATTGTTCAAAAACGGATCCATCCGTACTCGAACTATAGTGTTTCCAGTCAATATTTGGAAAGTTAAAGTCCCCCATAACAACTACCCTGTTATTTTCGCTCCTATCCAGAATCATCTTTGCAATCCTTTCCTCTACATCTCTGGAACTTTTCGGAGGCATATAGAAAAGCCCTAACAGGGTGACCTCTCCTTTCCTGTTTCTTAACTCAGCCCATACTACCTCAGTATTCGAGTCCTCGTCAAATGTCCTCTCAGCCACCGTAATACTGTCCTTGACTAACAATGCCACCCCTCCCCCTCTCTTACCACCTTCCCTGAGCTTACTGAAATATCTAAACCCCGGCACCTGCAACAACCATTCCTTGCCCTGCTCTATCCATGTCTCCGAAATGGCCACAACATCGAAGTCCCAGGTACTAACCCATGCCGCAAGCTCACCCAACTTATTCCGGATTCTCCTGGCATTGAACCACCTTCCTTCCTGCCGGTACACTCCTGCACCTTTGAAACCTTACTCATGACCTCACTACTCTCAGCTTCTTGTGTACTGGAGCTACAATTCAGGTTCCCAATCCCCTGCTGAACTAGTTTAAACCCTCCTGAAGAGCATTAGCAAACCTCCCCCCGAGGATATTAGTACCCCTCTGGTCCAGGTGTAGACCATCCCGTTTGTAGAGGTCCCACCTCCCCCAGAAAGAGCCCCAATTGTCCAGGAATCTGAAACCCTCCCTTGGAAGGCTTTGCATTGTCCCTCCAGCTTTAAGAACCTCCCCAGCACCCTTAATTGAATGGAAACCTGTGTCTATGCCAGTTAAAGGGGCATCTCCTTCAAAATCCCATCAGTTTGCCCCCCAGTGGTGGGTTCGAGACCCAGAAACAGCACTGCCTTCTGACCCAGAGGGAAAATCCCGCCCTCAGTGTTGGACTCTTAATCACCTCAGGGCAATGAGAATGTGCAATAAATTTGGCCATTTCCATGATGCTCACATCCCAAGAATAACCTGTGAAAAATACTGATATGCAGGTAACCTGACATACAAAATTATGGGAAATTAATTTATATGGATTATTGAAAAATGTGCCTCTGGGCGCATTTGAAAAATCCTGACAAATCATCTTGTTGAATTTTATATTCTATTCTCTTATTAATTACAACTTTCATGTGAACACCTTGGAGGCTTGTAGGAGATTTTACACAGTCTGTTGCTTATTCCATCCCATAATGGCCTATGATTTTGTTTTCTCTCTAAAGAGCTTCTTTGGTGATGCACAATCTTTAACTGCATTAAATTGTCTGTCATGCAGGAAAATGGCTTTTCGGGGGCTCAAACAGCAGAACGGTCAGAATGGAGGTCAATTCTTCATTCAGATCTATCAATCAAGGTATAGCCCACATCAGCTGAATCTATTGCATGAGAGGGAAAGGTCAGAGCTTTCTTATTAACTCCTTTGTTAAGTTTCCTGGTGTTTTTAATCAGCTTTTCATTCTATTGGACCTTTGGCACAGGCAATCTCTTTTCTTGGGCTTACTGTTTAAATGAAATGAAAAAGAAATGAAATGAAAATGGCTTATTGTCACAAGTAGGCTTCAAATGAAGTTACTGTGAAAAGCCCCTAGTCGCCACATTCCGGCGCCTGTTCGGGGAGGCCGGTACGGGAATTGAACCGTGCTGCTGGCCTGCCTTGGTCTGCTTTAAAAGCCAGCGATTTAGCCCTGTGCTAAACCAGCCCCTTGCTAAACCAGCCCCTGACAAAGGATGCCCGATCTCTTCCTGCACTAGCGAGCGAAGTACCTCAATGCAGGAAACGTGACTGAGTGTTGCCTTGGCAGAGCGTTCCCCACTGAGGCCCGTGAAAATAACACAGTGTCAATCAACAGCTACAAGCACCCGGAACAACCCCTCTAATCCTGCCCAAAACAAGACTTTTTCATTAGATTGCTCCCATTTCCGGGTCCGTATGACTCTTCTTCAGAGCTTTTAATTTGGTGTTTAATTGACCAAGAAATTTGATTGTTGGCCTTATTGCTAGAGGCGTGGGGGGTTTCTCGTGCAGCTGAATGCGCAGCTAGGCAGCATTACGAGAGGGAATTAACCGGATTGATGCAGTCCAAAATGGTAAACCATACTCAAAATCAGCATGAGAGGCTGTTTGACATCACAGTCCACTCACTCTGCATGCTTCTGTCGCACACATCTGTTGTTTGGGTGATGCCAGAAATGGCTGAGATTATCCCGGCTGCCCTTCAAGTCTGCCGGGCAGGCACCAGTGACACTATGTGACCCAATTTCTTGCCTTACCTGTCCTAATGTCTCCTTTGCTTCAGTGTCCATTGAGTCTGATTACTACACTGTGAAGCAGTTTGGGATATTTTTTATATTCTAGTCTTGGTATTATGTGAGTTATTTCTGTTAATGATATAGCGTGCTGCTCAGGAAGTATCGCTAATGCGAAGTCTTTGAGTGTTTAGTAACTTGGTGAAGCCAGGGAACAAGGATTGATTGAACTATGTACAATACTCTGTCCACAGCAGTAACTCTCTCCCAGTCTAGTCCTCGTTGGGACGACAACAACTCCGGACCCTTCTTGGGCCAGCTTTTAGGTGTAGTCTTTAACGAGCCCAGGCTGGGTGGCCTCCGCCCCCTACCTGGGAAGCTCTTACTCCACGTGTCCCACGGGGAGATGGACAATGGTTCCCTGGTGGTCCTCGTGTGGGATATGACAGGCTGAAATGGGGATAGAGTCTAAGAGTTGGGAATTGATTAAGCGAGAGCACAGAGGTATAATTCAGTCTCTATTTTAAAGTCATTTGCATTGATTGTTGCGTTTATAAATGTGGACATTGGGATTTATATCAGGAATCGGTGAAAAAGGTTGACTAGAAGTGCGAATGGAGGGAATATGTTTAATATAATGTAGATAGACATAGCTACATGCAAGCTTTGCAAGCTGCAAAAACTCTTATTTCAAAATATTTACAGATTACTGCAGTTTTTACAGATTGCTGCAGTTTGACCCTCATCACTTGGCAGGGACAGAGCAGCTTCAGGACAGATACCTGTTCCCCCTGACCAATTTTGAAGTCACAGTGATGGAGCATAAAACAAGCACCCTACCCAAGCATACCCAATTCCATGATATTAGGTTAAAATTGTGGCTGAAGATTCATTTCCAGAATCTGGCACACATGTATTAAATGGATTCAAGCCAGATGGTGAAGTACGAAAATAAGCACTGACCATTCATCTATTTTGGCATTCATTGGGGGTTGTTGGGTTACGGGTATAGGGTGGATACGTGGGTTTGAGTAGGGTGATCATTGCTCGGCACAACATCGAGGGCCGAAGGGCCTGTTCTGTCCTGTACTGTTTTGTGTTCTATGTACCCGTCCCGAATTGCCCTTGAACTGAGTGGCTCGTTGGGCCATTTCAGAAGAAACCACATTGCTGTGGATCTGGAGTAACATATAGGCCAGGCAAGTTAAGGATGGCAGATATCCTCCCTGAGCGAAGCAAATGGGTTTTAATCAACTATCCATTACAACAATCAACATTGATCATCAATCGATTTTTAATTCCAAATTTTTTATTGAATTCAAATTCCTGTCATGGTGGAATTATCCTGGGACTCTGGCTTATAAATCCATTGACAATACTACTACGCCATCGCCTCCTTCTTGATAATAGATTTATTCACAGAATGCAGCATTACATATCTCAATTTCCTCCCTAACAACCCAGAAGGCTCTCTTTATATTCTTCTGAATATACCTTCAACAAATTGGCAAACAATTCAAATCAACATGACCGCCCCTTAAAGGGGCATCGTGACAAAATAATTTATTTTTAAAGGAACCTTACCGAGTTAAATTTTGGGGGTGATGAATCACTCCAGCTTCCGCAATGCCCACAGGCCATAGAAGAGGTGTTCTGTCCTTATTTGAACAATGCCCTTCTCTTGTGCATCAGTAACTGCATAATTAAGCTACCATTGACAATCCTGTAACGCTGTTTGAGTAATGTAGAAGATTGTCTTTGGGATCAGATAGATTATCCTCAGTTCTCATGCTATCGTGTTCTGAGTCAAAGAAGAAGCATCCAAATTCAATCCCAGAGCAAGCGGAGTATCTTTTTCTTCTAGTTTCTCCATTCACTTTCATCACTTATCCCAACTCTGAATAGATACAATTGCCAGGAAGCCGAAGGTAATTTTCTACCCTCTTTTAATAAGGCAGGTGGAAAACATCACCGTCAATCTTATTTGATGGTCTTATTGACTGGGCCTTCTGAATGCTGGTGATAATACAACATTTGTCCACCCACTCTTCAATTCTGTCTGTATCTGTCTTCGGTAATTTGAATGTTGCTTGTCTTTTTGAAAGGGTATTATCATCACCAAAGAAAATGTCAATGATGTTGACGTTGATCGGCAATTGATGAAGGTCAGGAGGAAAGTTGTATTAGCTCGTGAAGAATACAGCTTGCAAATCGAGTTGCAATGGTTTCATTAAATACATTTCATTTTTATATCTTCCCCACTTTCTTTTGCATTCCTTTTTCTTTCTTTCTCAATTACCTGAGGCGTGGGATCTACCTCGGAGGCCTTAGGCGATCGCAGTTCATGAACAGGTCTCCAGAAACGGGGACCAGATGGAACGACACTTGTGGAGGCCTCCCAGGTGATTGGAAGCCCCCATGGGCATGCCCTTTGGGCAGGGTAGTAGTCAGGCACTGCTGGTGCCACCCGGGCACCCTGGCAGTGCCATGCCAGCCCATGAGGCAGCAGTGTTAACCACTGCGTCACCATGCTGCCCTAAATTGTTTGTGTTTCTAAGGGTAAGCCTGTTTGAGGAGAATTTCTTTAATTCTCTTTCAAAATTATTTAGTTCATTTTGCCGGCTTGGCGGAATGATTTATTATTGGAATCACCCCAGTTTTGATGCTCTGCGTAAGAAATGTTATTTATATGTATACATTTACAACAACAACTTGTATTTACGTAGTACCTTTGACAACATAAGACCTCCGACGTCCCTTCTTAGGATGGTTATCAAGCAAACTTCGAGACTGAGCCACATCAGAAAGCCAAAGGTTTAGTCCAAGTATTAGGTTTGAAGGAGTAGCTGAAAGGAAAAAAAAGAGGTGGAAAGGTTTATGGAGGGAATTCCTGGGATTCGGGACCTGACAGCCAAAGACATCTTCACTAATGGCGGAGCAATTAAAATTGGGGACACACATGAGACCAGGATTAGAGGAGAGCAGACATAAAACCCAAAATAGTCTTTGGAAATTAATTACCCAATTTAATTAGTCACTTTTGTACGATTTGCCGCCTCATGAATGTTGACTGATTGAAATCCGAATTGATTTGTTTACCCTTGTTCTTCCCCTTGCGACTTGTGGTTACTAACTGAATTGAAGGACGGAATTCTCTGTTTGGGAGATTATGGTCAGGATTCTCCGTCAGCCGACGCTGGAATCGGGAAACGTGATTGGGCAGAGAATCGGTTTCGACGGTGAAATCGTGGCGGGCGCTGGTTTCACGCCAAATCACAATTCTCCGTTGCCACGGCAGCGGCGTCAAAGCATTCCACTTTGCACGTGGCAGGCCCGACCCGGTATACTCCGGGCCTCCGCGATTCTCCGTCCACGCCGCGAGGGGGGGGGGGGGGGGATTCCGGAAGACAAGGTTCACTTGTGCTTTTAAAAATTGAGAGACAGGCGCCGGCTGATCTGATAAGGGAGATGCAGGAGGTAAGACACGGAGGGGCATGAATGTGGGCTGGCTGGTAGTGGGGAGGGTCCTGCCAAGGCTTGGGGGAAAGGGGTGACGGGGGACAGGCGTGGTGCTGGGGTGACCCCTCACGAGACTGGGGCGGTGTCCAGGCATGGACAGGCATTACTGTGGCCTGCAAGGCAGCCATCTGACCACCATGCCGGCGGGGAATCACATGGTCCACCCAAGGGCAGAGCCCACAGTAGCCCCTGCAAGGGGTTGCCAGATGGGGGCCGCGATGCGTACCACTGGTATGGGCAGTGCCAGCCGATGGTATCCCTGGCAACAGGGACGGGCGTCAAGGCCAGAGACCCCCACGTTGCAGGGCCCCGAAGGAACCAGGGTTAGGGGATGTGGGAACGGGGGGAACATGTGGGAGCAATCTACACAGTGCCAAACAGGGCCACTCTGTAGCTCATTGGACCTGGTTGGACACGGGGGGTATACACCATGCTAACATGTTGGCCTTTCACCCTCTGCAAACAATGGATATTGGAATACAGTCAGCAATGATGGCCTTCCTGCTAGTCGCCACAGCCCTGGTGGATGCACTGCGGCTGTACGAGCTGGAGTTGCTTGAGGAGGAGGATGTTGCAGCAGCGAAGCCTGCCCCAGAGGAACTGGAGGTAGTCGCTGAGGATAGAGAGCTGTCCACCCAACAGGGTGAGGAGGAGGAGGAGGTGCAAAGGAGGTGCCGCATAAGGCGTCTCAGCCAGCAGTGCCGGTCATTGGAGGACCTGCCGGACCGGGCACGGTGTCAAAGACTTCGGCTGAGCATGAGGACAGTACGATACATATGCCAGATCATGGCCCACCTGGCACCAGGGGGAAATGGGGAAGGACACCCACTGCCGACCTTCAAGGTGACGGCCGCCCTGAACCTTTACACGACAGGGTCCTTCCAGATGCCGAGTGGGGACCTGTCTGGGATATGAAAATGAAATGAAAATGAAAATCGCTTATTGTCACGAGTAGGCTTCAATGAAGTTACTGTGAAAAGCCCCTAGTCGCCACATTCCGGCGCCTGTCCGGGGAGGCTGGTACGGGAATCGAACCGTGCTGCTGGCCTACTTGGTCTGCTTTAAAAGCCAGCGAATTAGCCGAGTGAGCTAAACCAGCCCCACAGAGCTCGCTGCACAGGTGCATCCATGGAGGCTCGAAATGCCCAGTCGGCCAATACATCCATTTCAATGTGGACAGAGCCCAGCAGGATGCCCGGGCAGCGGGGTGCGCTGCTCTCGCCGAGATGTACCAGGTTCAGCGAGAGATCGGTGGGAAGCATGTCGCCCGACGAGCGCCTCCAGATGACAGACCCCTCTACACCAATCGAAACGGGTTCCACTCGATGAACATGCAGCTGGTGTGTGACCAAGTGCATCATTCACGTCTGCGGCTGCTACCAAGGCAGTGTGCATGATGCCTTCATCCTGGCACACTTGACGATTCTCGGCCTCTTTGAGGCACAACCCCGGCTGGGTGGGTTTGCTCCTGGGCGTGGTTGATGACACCTATATGGAGACCACAGATCAACGCGGAGACCTGCTACAATGATGCCCATGCAGCGACTAGGCGCGGTTCAGGTGCCTGGACCGCTCTGGAGGGGCCCTCCAGTATGACGCTGGGAGGGTCGCAAGAATTGTGGTGGCTTGCTGCGTCCACTACAACATCACGCAGCAGAGGGGCGACATGTTGGAGGAGTCCGATGAATGCCAGTCCTGTGGGAGAGGGTGAGGATGGGTAGGACATGGGGCCCAGGCAAGCACGGGAGCCACACAACGCGTGCACTGGGGCCAATGCGCAGGGGATGCTTTGATCGCCACCAGATTCACTGACTGGGGAGGGGATTGGCCAGAGGCACGGACACCGCATCCCACTCCCTCTCCTCCCAGCCCTACCCCACCGGCTGACCACCCCGTCCCCCCACTTGCAACCCCCTCCGTGATTCCTACCTGCCGCACTACGGGATGGGTCCCTGGGTTGGCAGTAACAGCGGGCATGGTCCATGGGATGGAGAATAATGTTGCATAGTTTGACAAGGTCTGACTCCTTCCCTCAGAGCATTTTCCACCGTCCACCTGGGAGATCTCTGCATGCGAGCTAGCCATTCCATCAATTCTCTGGATGGCGGAGGTGGGAATAGGTGGGTGATGCTGGGAAAATGGCTGAGCCTCCATCCCCGAGCCAAGGCCACCTGATCGACCCCCCATTCCCCCCATACGCCCCCTCTGCAGCCAGTCCAACCAGCCCACCCCTCAAACCCATCTGACAGAGCACCGAGGCAGGTTGTAACATTGTGCACAGGTGTTTAATATGAAAACATACGTGCCCTAGCCCCATCACTAAACTGTGCCCTGCACCCGTGCCAACCTTGTGTACTTTTCTGGCCTTACAGACCCTAACGCTATGTCGATGTGGATCCCCAGATGCTACATCAGGAGTGGAGGTGGCTTGCTGTGATTCCCACCCTGCGACCTGGCTCCCCTTTGGCGGGGGTCAGCTGGGGCGACTGGGCCTGGGTGGGCCCGGCTGCTTCTCGGGTGTCCCATGTGGCATGGTGCCATCCTGTTCCGCCCGCTGCCCACCAGATGCGCCAGGGCAAGGAGTGGGGTGGGGAGCCCAAGGTGCTGCGGTGTTCTGGTACCTCCCCTGCAGGAGTCACCGGCACGGGCCTCATCACCTCCTCTAATGGCCCCCAGGGTATTCCATGGGACGGGGGTGTGAGCAGAGCCATCCCTGAGGCCCCCCCGCCATTTGGCACTGCCTCTCCTGGAGGCCCGCTCTGGTCTCGACCAGGGTCTGCATGCTCGCGGCCATGGAGCACAGAGAGTGGACCACCTCCATTTGGGACTGCGCCACGTCACACTGCGACTGTGCCACCAACTTCTGGGTCTATGCGACATCAACCAGTGACTGCTCCATCTCCCTCTGGGACTGCGCCACCTCCCTCTATGTCTGCACCATGCAGGCCAGCCCCTGGGCAATGCCGCCGAACTCTCAGCCGTGGTCTGCTGTGACTGGGCCATGCTCAAGAGCACCACATCAATGTCCAGGTGGCTCTGGCACACGGTTGCCTGTGAGAGGGCAGCCGTGGCCTGGGCTTCGGTCCTGCCTGCACAGTGTGCTCCTGGCCTTGGACATGATTGAAACCCTCGCCCCCAAGGCCTCCACCATGGACGCCACCCATGCAGTGTTGGCCTGGGTGGCACACATGTCCGGCATCACCTCCTGCTCCTGCACGTGGTTAGACTCTCCACCTGCACCTGCAGGTGCTGGATTCTCGCCGACAACCCCTCAGATAATTCCTGGCTCTGTGACTGTGCATTTCCACGATCGATGGCACTCTCTGGTCTAGGAGCCAGAAACTCATCTGGACGGCAACTAGTCCCTAGGGTCGGCCCGTCCTCCGGCAGTCTGCCCCTCGGGGGTTCCTGTTGTACTGGAGCATGTGTGTGGTGCGCACCAGATAGTGTCCCAGGACCCTCTTCACTAAAGTTCCCAACCGAGGTGAGTGTCTCTGGGATGGTAGAGAGTGTTGAGACAGCTGTGACAGGAAATCTATGTAATCATCGGACTCGAGCACCAGGGTGTCCTGGGTCACGGGTCTATGGCTCACGATCGTGTTACTGTCCTCATCACCGTGTGGCCCCTGGGATGTGGCTGTGGCTGGGGTGGGGCCAGGGGGCACCAGAAGGGCCCGCCCCGTCACCAGCAGGTCTTGCAATACTCAAGACAAGATGCATGATTGGACCGTGGACCAGGGGGGTGGGGGTGGGGTGGGGGGTGGGGGGGAGCAGGAGGGGTGGTGTGTTCAGCAGTGGGGGGCAGGCGGTGTGGTGGGAGGGGGTAGTAGGAGTGGGGTGTCGGGGTGAGGATAGTGTGGGGGTGAGGGTGATGTGAGGATGGAGGCGGGGAGGGAGAGTTGATACACGTGCATGAGGAACCGTAACTCTGTGGGGTCCCACTTCCTTGTGGTATTAACATAACTCTCAGCATTGCAAAGGTTCATGTAGTGTCACGAGTTGCCACTAGAGGGAGCTGTAGTTACAACTATATAAGGCAGTGATGCTAGACCTCAGGGGAGGAGTGTATACAGGAGTTAGTTAGTGAAGGTCAGCAGAGCAGATAGTGCTAGTGAGGTTAGATCCTAGTTTAAACCAGGAATGAGACGAGCTGTAGTTGTGTGTAGTTAGATGTTATTGATCAACTGCGTATTCTGAAGGAGTATATGTCGAATCCAACTTAGTAGGGTAAATAAATTCATAGCCATGGCCGGCGTGGAGAAAATACCCCACTGCGCATGTGCCAGAATACGCCGGCCGGTCTGCGCATGCGCTGAACCACGCTGGCGGTTCTGCGCATGTGCTAACACGCGCAGTCCCTTCGGCGCCGGCTGGCATGGTTCCAACCCCTCCGGCGCCAACCTAGCCCCCGGAAGTGTGGAGAATTCCGCAACTTCTGGTTGGCCTGGTGCCGGAGTTGTACACCCTATTTGTTTATGCCGGCGTCGGGCCATCCCGCCAATTCAGGAGGATCCCGCCTTTAAAGTTTGACTCCTTAAGTGTTTGAAGCCACATCTGAGCAAATGCACGAACATCTAACTATCCAGATAAAAATGGATAGTGTGGGGCGTCCCTGAGGTAGATATATTGAGCCGGTTTGCTTTTGGTTGGCAACAGATGGCAGAATGAAATCAATGGTCATTGCATTCGATGTTGTTGATAGATGGGTAATGTTACATTCTAAAGGATTATTGACTAAACAATAATCAATGGTGGATGACCAATGAATTCAGTGAAGTGAAAATCTTTATCAGCAGGAACAAAAAGCATTCACAACAATAAACCCATTCCTTGTTGACAGATGAACCCCAATCTATCTGTTTTCTCACCAAATCCCAACCCACTGCAGAAACACATCTGATTGTCTCGAACACCAATTTATATATTTGTTCTTTTTTTGATGATCTGCAATCAATGTGTGTTTTAAATGTTTGACCTTTGGATTGCTTCAAACAAGATATGGGACTGACATAAATGACTAGGAATTTCCTGGACTGTGCCTGTGCAGAAATTGAGACAACTTGCATGTACATCGAGCTGGTCAAGAGTTATTTGCACAAACTGTTTTGTGGGGCTCATCTTCCCCTGCCAGAAGGTTAAAAAACCAACATAAACATGTACAAATGCCCTGCATCTTGTAAGGGTAATAGAGAGTGTGCATCTCAGTTAGAGGTGAAGGTTTTCACAAAAATTGGCACAAAACTGCCAGTGGCAGTGCCAAAATGCCAGCCTGATAGCGCCAAGGTGCCCTTGTCAAAGGGGGAGGACCAGGGGCCATCCTGCCCTGTTCCTGACCAGCCAGGGTACTCCGATGGCCCGGAGACCCCCGGGTGCAGTTCCACCTGGTCCACGTTTGTGCAGACCAGTACTGGGATCTCTCTGGGGATGCCAGGAGCCCGATAGATTTTTGGTCAGCATACCTTAGCGTTTTTAACCCCACTCACACTTAAGCATGTGAGACTTGGCGCTGCCCATCGTGGGCATGATCATGGTCACGATGCCTCTGAGTAGAGCTCATGGGGCGTACTGGCTGTCAAGAAGCCCGCAGGAGGCCTCTCTCAGCCACATCGTGCTGCCATTCGGGCGCCACATGGCTGGTACATCGTGCCCTCCAGAAGTCAATCCAATTAAAGCTCTCTTTATCGAGATATGAGTAGGAGAGAGTATAGAAATGGAAAAATAAATGACAACATTTTGCACTGACATAGATCTCGACTGCTGTCGAGTGGACACATTAGTCACAGGTGCAAATTCCACACTGACCGCTAAATCACGGGAGCAGCCACATTTCAATACATTGACATAATTTTACATATTATTAAAGTGTTAAGTGTTTGATGCCCTCCAACGCCTCAGGAGTGTGACATCATGCCGGAGCGAATCATGACTGGTTGTCAACCTGCAGGCCCTGGGAGGTGAGGGACAGGGATGGATATTGCATCCTAGCAGTGCCCCCAGCACTATCTGTAGTGCCAAGGGGGCAGTGCCAAGGAGGCATTGGCAGGGACTCCATTGGGGATGGGGGGGGGTTCCCTTATGTGTGATGGGGGTGAGAGGAAGAGGGGAGAACCCCGATGCTTATGATAGAGGGGAAATGAGGGGAGAGTCCCTATATCTGCGAGGTGGAGGTGGAGGGGTTGGCCAATGTGGCTATGTGATGGGAGGGGGCAGCTCTGATGCTTGATGGGGGAACCCAACTCTGCGTGGGGGAGGAGAGCTTAGATTTAACATTGTCATCGATGCGCCTTTTAAAACGGTGCAGAGGAGATTTACCAGGATGCTGCCTGGACTGGAGGGCATGTCTCATGCAGAAAGGTTGAGGAAGCTAGGGCTTTTCTCACTGGAGCAAAGAATGCAGAGAAGTGACTTGATAGAGGTGTACAAGGTGGTGAGAGGCATGGATAGAGTGGATAGCCAAATACTTTTCCCCAGGGTGGAAATGGCTGTCACGAGGGGACATAATTTTAACGCGATTGGAGGAAGATATAGGGGAGATGTCAGAGGTAGGTTCTCGAGTGGTGGGTGTGTGGAATGCACTGCCAGCAGAGGTGGCGGAGTCAGAGTCATGAGGGACATTTAAGCGAATCTTAGACAGGCACATGGACAGCAGTAAATTGAAGGGGTGTAGATTAGGTTGATCTTAGGTTAGGATAAATGGTCGGCACAACACTGTGGGCTGAAGGGCCTGCACTGTGCTGTACTCTTCTATGTTCTATGTTCTATGACATGCAATCACTGGGCCTTTAACTTCCACAATGCAGAACATCTATGACATCCAGGAGGATTGATTGGACTTGCGATGCTGGACTATGGATCCTGCACATAGAATTAGTGAGCCGTTTACGCTGAAAGTTTCACAGCAGCCGGTTTCGCCAAGGCCTATGTCTGTGTCTGTGGATACATGTTTTTAGAATTTGCAGAGGTAGTATGTTGGCACTTGTCCCTGTGTTCCTCTTAGTCAATAATGAATACCTGTCAACTTTCTTAGTACAAACAATTCGTATCCACGTTTCCCACAAAACTGATGGTGTGAAATGTGTGTTCACCACTCTTCTTTTCATCATGCACATCATTCTTTTTTTGGTTTGTCAGTCACCTCATGTATATGTTTCTGATGGGATACTGGATGGTCATTCATATTACCTGAAGGTATCTGTTGTGTATGGATCCATTTGGATCAGTGCATGGCTCTTTGTGGCTTCATCAGTCTTTGTTCTCATGAACTGCGACAGCCAATGAGCCTTTCTGCCACATACCTTGTAGAATTGATGACATTCTGGGCCCTTCCTTTTTGCCTGCAGGACGTGAAAGCTTTGCTGACATGTGAAAATTGACATTGTACTTATGTCCATCTTAGAGTAACTCTTCAATCCTGTACATTTTGGGCTTGACTAGCAGATGCTTCCATGGGTAAGCATGCAATCACCAACTCAACAATTCTGTCTGCTAGCTCTGCGTTTGAAAAATCATAGCACATACCCTGTTCTCTGCATCTGCTGACTAAGTGGCCTTTGGCTTCTGTGGGCTGTTGTCAAAATGATGAACACTTGCTGATAAATAATGAAGTTTAACCTGATTCTGAATCATTCTTCCAATGGAGTCCATATCTCTTGGGGATCCTTTAGCTTTTCTGTTGTTAATCCTGAGGTGTTCAGCCTCATTCCCGATTGCGAGGTGAATTCTTATGGCTTTTTTGCCTGATGCAGGAAGACTTGAATCACGAAATCGTGGCTCTGTATGTTGTGTAAGTGTTTTGAATTCGGAGAGTAGGTCACCTGCATCTCAATTCAAACTGGAGAGTTTTGTGGACATTCTAACAATATCCCTTTGACATTCCTTTTTTGTTGTGCTACCTGGGGCGAATGTTGCTATAGCTGCTTGCATGCACTTTTCCGCAGCTCCGTTTACGAGAATGACTTGTGGTAGGAGGGCATCGCAGAGTAATGGCGCCTTTGCTTTTTATTGAATTATTTGTTCAGCAGCTGCCAAAGCGACCTGTTAGAATCGCAACCTTCCCTGGACTGATATTCATTACTTTTCTTTTTATTTGACATGCCTTTGCTTGCTGTTGATCTAGCCCACCCTCTGGTCACTCGCGTATCCCAACTGAGACAGCCAGTGCTGGTCCTCTTGATGCACTCGTTCAGGCAACTACCACGCTATGTTCTGCAATCTTGCCCTGAGGGATCTGTCTGCGCAACTCTGCGTTTGCCACACTCTCCGTTACTGCAAATTTGTTATGGTCCGACCAAAGCTTCGAGGGTCATCCCATGCCATGCAGCGCAAGCTAAGGCTGTTCACCATGTTGTACCTGTCCTTAATCTTGGTGCCACCTATCTGAGCACTGCTGAATACCACATCATGTGATTATAATGATTTACTGCAGAAAATACAATGCACTAATTGTTTATAGGACATTGGCTAAACCTGCTGCATGTTCATTTATTTTGACTAGGCACATAAGAACAGTTATACATCAGTATAAAGTATGAAGGCAGCAAAGGTGTATGTCAGTGCTCTACTCAAAGCAGAAGTGTAGCTAAGACTGGATCACAATGCACATTTTCTTTCCAGTGATGTCATGCTGATATCACTTCACGGCAGATTACAGTAGCCTCCCCCACTCCCCCTCCCCGTGCCCCAAGTCATTTATATATCTCAAAAGTAGCCACGATCCTAGAATTTACCCTTGGGGGATACCAATGTCTAACATCCTCCAGGGTGAAAAGCAAGCACTTTCAACAATCTGGTACTTTCTGCCCTTAAGACAATTTTCCATGTCCATGGCACTACTCAAAGAAAAGCAGGCAGTTCGGCCTCAACAGAATATATGGGGTGGGATTTTCCGCAACCAATGCCGTGTGTTTCTCCGCGGTGGGAAGTGGCTCACCATTGGCCGGTGACAGGATGGTCTGATCCCACTGTTATCAATGGAATTTCCCATTGAATACACCCCTGCTGCTGGGGAACTCATGGCGGGGGTTCAACGTTGGTGGGACTGGAAGGTTCCGCTTGCAAGAACGGGCATAAATACCCTCTCCTCCCACAGTGCTCATTATCACACTATGTTTGTGGGACCTTGTTATGCACAAATTGCCTGCCACATTCACAATAGTGACTGCATTTTAAAATAATTCAAATGACCATAATGCGCTTTGGGATGTCCTGTGGTCTTAAAAGGTGCTATATCGATATTAATCAGTCTTTCTTTCACAGCACTGCATAGTCATTGCAGCAGCTGCCAACCCTTTGCGACCTCAGTGTGCCTATTACAGCCATTTATGTATTTCTGGAGTGCAATTACTGTTGTAATGCAGGAAGCACAGCAGCTAATTTGCACACTGCAATCTGCCACAAACAGCAATATGACAATTAACAGCCAATCCTTGTTTCAGTGTTGCCGGTTGAAGGATAAATGTTGACGAGGACACAGGGGAGAAACCCTCGGATCTTCTGCCAATAGTGCAGTAGAACCTTTTGTGACTGCCTGAGGGGCGTACAGGGCCTTAGTTTAATGCCTTGTCACACATTTAGCAGCTCTGACAGCACAGCATTCCCTCAGCACTGCATTGGAGAGTGTCAGTCTAGAATACGTGCTTAGGTCTCTGGAGTGACACCAGAAACCGCAACCTTTTGACTCCAAGGTGAGACTGTTTAATGATCTTTCTTCCGTGCTCCTCTCATGTAAAATATCTTTCAAATTAAGTTTGTGATGATATTGGGAGTGATTCATCAAATTTTTCTGGTCACAGAAACACCCTTTCCTCCAAATTCTGACCCCAAACGCAAGTCGAAAATTGTAAATAAAACCTCCCAAACTAATTAGTCAACAAAAAGTGTCCTGAAACCTTCTTCTTGTGCAATTCACCTTGTTGCAAGTCAAGTTTCAGAGGGTTCACTACTAAGGGCCGTATAATGTCACAGAGCACGCAACAAGCAACAACCCCAGTATTATCATTGTAAACTGGCTGCACTGACTCCGAAACATTAAAATTCCAAACAATGCCTCCCATGGTGTCCGTGTTCTCTAATTGTCTCATGCATGGTTTCTAGGAGTTAGATGTGATAGCTATAGGTAAGGACATTACATACCAAATAGAAAAGGGTTGTAATTAAAATGAACATTAAGAGAGAGGGACATCTTAACCATTGACCAATTTGCCTTGCTTGAATGACCTGCTTAGTACAAAAATTTTCAAGGGTGAAGGAATCATAGATGTTCCCCAGATAATTTCCCGTACATCTGTCAGGATATTGCTGGCAGTGTATCACACCTGCTCCTTAATAGGTGAAACCTGCTCCTACGCAGTGAGCTGAGCTAGTGCATTCCCACACAGGTACTGGTGATAGATTGCAAAGATATTTGAGAAGCCACAGAAAAGAATGGCCCGATTTTCCTCCTCCGCTGTTGCAGGGACATTAAGAAGCTGATAAAGTGAGGTGTCCTCGAGGAAATAAAAGGCTGAAGTGGCTTGTAAAATTACCCTGGGCCTCACGAATAGGTTGGTGCCAGACAACTGCTCGAGAGGGAGTCTACATTGTTCTGGTTCTGTATTACAAAAGGTGAGAGCAGTCACTTATGTGAACAGCAATTGTGTGAAGCTGTCGCTCCAAATGCTCCAGCCCATCTCAGAGGACATTCAACATTTGCATTAAACAAAAACAGCACTTTAAACAGATCAATAAAACGATAAGGGATGTTTTTGCGACACTGATGTGGCTTTACCATTTGTAACTGCCAGCCATATTGAAATCAGCAAAGTAACATGGCAACATCCATTCTAAACTGCTTGTTAAAGTATATCCCTTGATAAAATGAAGTTTGATATGGAAATTCAACACTTAAAAATCCATTTTAGAATGAAGTCATTTTCTGTGCTCAAAGACATTTGAGAAAAACAAATCAAAACATTCAAATCAATATGGAACGTGATGCATAACGTAAGTTGTTTTGCAGCACATAGATTGTATAGACCAAGTTAATTGCTCTAAATGTCTGTTGCCTCCAGAGAATGATATCCTTGAATCTCCCATAACCCTGCCTGATACACTATGAGAATTCTAGAAAAATATTCACCTGGATATATGCAATTAAACAAATTGGAAATGAAGCAGTAATCTATCTTCAACTTTCTTCTGTCATTATAAAATGCCACTCACAATTTTAAAGAAAGGTTATTACTCATCAGAGCTCTGTCTTAATGTTATAACCCTTGATGTAAACATTTATTCATGTTTGCCACTTATTTTAATTGTCATCAGAGAACATGTGCAGCTAGGGAGAGAACATTTAATCTCATTTGGGATATGATAATCCAGAGGTACTATGCATGCTCATTCAGCCTCATCCCAAAGGAATGAATGAGGGTGTTGGATGGTAGGATGAGCACATGTTAGTCTCATCCTGGCAGAGGACTGCAAATAGTTCTCACCCTCAATTTGGGCTACCCATTGGAGGAGTGTCTGTGATGAGGTGTGTTCTGCTCCTGTCCTGCACCCAATCAATATGAAGGAGGGATCTCAGAGACCGTAACAACCTTCAGGCCTGAGGTACTCGTTGAAGGAGAAAATAATCATCCAAGTTATGACATTCGAGCATGAAGCATGTGGCACTTGAATTATCAGGCGGTGGCTTTACAGAACAATGGTTAGATAAGTAAATGAGGAATGAATGGATAAGTGCACGAATGAGAAAGGAATCATAGGCGATGCAATAGGGTGAGATGAATTAAGGTAGGAGAATGCTGACATGGAGTATAAACACGACCATTATCTTTCTTCATTTACTGGATGTGGGTGTCGCTGGTTAAGCCAGCATTTATTGCCCATCCCTAGTTGCCTTTCAGAAGGTTGTGGTGAGTTGCCTTCTTGAACTGCTGCAGTCCTTTAGGTGCACGTACACCCGCTGTGCTGTTAGGGAGGGAGGTTCAGGATGTTGCCCCAGTGACAGTGAAGGAATGGCGATGTTTCCAAGTCAGGGTGGTGAGTGACTTGGAGGGGAACCTCCAGGTGGTCGGGTTCCCAGGTATCTTCTGCTCTTGTCCCTCTGGATGGTAGTGGTCATGGGTTTGGAAGGTGCTGCCTGAAGAGCCTAGGTGTAGATGTGGCACGGTGGTGCAGTGGTTAGCACTGCTGCCTCACGGCACGGAGGACCTAGCTTCAATCCCAGATCCCGGTCACTGTCCGTGTGGAGTTTGCATTCTCCCCATGTTTGCATGGATGCCACCCCCTAAAACCCAAACGATATGCAGGGTAGGTGGATTGGCCACACTAAATTGCCTCTCAATTGAAAAATAAATAATTGGGTGCACTAAAAAGAGTCATGGTGAATTACTGCAGTGCATCTTGTAAATAGTACACACGGCTGCCACTGTTCGTCAGTGGTGGTGGGTTTGAATGTTTGTGGAAGGGGGAGCATTAAAATAGACTGCTTTGTCCTGGATGATGCACCTTCTCCCCGTGACTGCGTGGGTTTCCTCTGGGCGTTACGGTCTCCCGACACAAGTTCCGAAAGATGTGCTTGTCAGGTGAATTGGACATTCTAAATTCTCCCTCTGTGTATCCGAACAGGCGCCCGGGTGTGGCAACTAGAGGATTTTCACAGTAACTTCATTGCAGTGTTAACGTAAGCCTACTTGTGACACCAACAAAGATTAATTATATTAATATGTCGAGGTTCATGAGAGTTGTTGGAGCTGCACTCATCCAGGCAAGTGGAGAGTATTCCAATACACTCTTAGTAGATAGTGGACATGTTTTGGGAGGTCAGGAGGTGAGTTACTCGCTGTAAGTGACCTGCCCTGGTAGCCACAGTAGTAATATCGCTCGTGCAATTCAGTTTCTGATCAGGATGTTGATTGATCCAATGTGCCAAATAGCCTGTGTCCGCACTGCAAATTCCCTAATTCCCATAAAGTTATTTAAGCTGGTGCAGAGCAATAGAATTATCTTTAATAATTCAACATTAGTGACCTCAGAACATCTATTACCCTGTGAAGGCATGTGAATTGGACCTTATTGGCATTTTTAACCGAGAACAACATCCAGTGATCTCGCACAGAGAATCAGTTAGATGTGTCGAGGAATATTTAAAAAAAAGTAAAATCCCCTCTATTATTGATGAAGGTTCTGCTCAAAGAACTAAATTCCATATTTTAATTAGCTGTTCAGCTCATCGTGCAGTTAAGGGCCATACAGTAACTGTATAACCGTTAAGAGGAGATGGAAGATGTTTCTAACCCCACTCCCTCGATGAATTGGAACATGGTGTGTGACCAGCAGTATCCCACTTAAGTTGCCACATCAACATCATCACCGCTGCAGTGTTCAGTCAGCTGATTAATCAAAATTACAGCTGGAGCAAGTTCAAGAATTGGTGTTTATTAAATCCTATCAGTTCGCTCTCGGTATTGTGAAATAACAGCAGTACGCCCAGGTCCATAGCCCTGAAGCTGCCAAAAGGAGACATTGGAGGACAACCCAGCCGCCGGCAATATATCACCACAAATAGCCTAAGCACCTTGACTCACACCTCAACTAAAGTGAAGTTAGTATGTATAATTGAGGTTCCAAACATCATGCTGACAAAATTAGAGGACTGACTTTTCCTAATATCTCTTATCATATAAATCTAATCTAAGCAGCTTTGGACGAGCTTAACTCCTGCCATGCAGTATAAGTGATACTTATTTTTGACTTTCTGAAGTTTTAGACAGTTGGGATAGAATTTCCTGCCCAGTTACATTGGGAAAGTGATGTAACCTGGGCGCGGAAGGGCGAGAATTGAAGCTGACAGACATAACACCTGCCCCCCCGGCTCCAGCCACAGTTCCGACATTTTAATCAGAGCTGGCATCAGGCAGAGCAGGAATAAAGGCAAATGGGAAATTTGCGAAGTATGTCTCATCTCTCCTGAGCAACATTGAGTGCAAGGAATGTGGCCTGCGATCCTGACATCCAGCACTGCAGTGGGCTTGGTGATGGGGGAGTCAAAGCCCGGCGTCCAGTTTGACTATGGTCGCAAACAATTGCAAGTGGCCTTTGCCAAAGCAACAATTTCGGACAACCAACGCCCGGTAAATGAGATGGGGACAAGGACAAGCGGAAGTGTCCAGCTCAAAAATCCATCACCATTCTGACTGAAAATGGAAATCAGCTCATCGGTCGAGCTGCACAGGAATTTGACCTTATTTCCCTCACTCGTTCAAGCCAAGGTAAGTCTGCTGCCCCAGTTCTTGAGCTCAACCCATGAACTCTTTCATATGTGGATATTCCCTCTACTCTTTCCTCACGCGGCCAGCCTCACAGTTCCACCTTCAGTCGCACAGTTAAGTTGCAAGCTAATTTGGATCTAAGCCAGATGGCCTGAAGAGGCCGGTGTATCTGAGGTAGGAGTTACTTTTAATTCACCTCAGGAAGCCATGAGTTTCCAGGAGTGTGGGGCGCAGACCTGAAAGACCGAGGCGATGGATCAAAAGGACAGGGAATATAATGGCCTTTGCTTTAACGCTCTGATGATTTTCAAAGAATTCAAATTTAGCTGAATCAATCTATTTGGCGAATTGTTTTTCCCAAGTTGCTCTAGTTTATGTAATTACGCATTTGAAATTTGAGTCAACAGGGATTAGTCCAAAGCGAATAACTGTTGATCATTAAGACAGGTCAGCTCTCTTCATAGAGAATGTAGCATGTGAGTGTTACAAGACACTAATGTAGTATATTATAACAAAAGTTTGTTTGCCTTAAATTATGTAGCTTTGTGCCAAGACGGACATAACCCTCATACATCACCTTCATTTACTGCTAAAAGTTTCAGTTTTTTCAAATGAAGCATTAAAAGGCCTTCGAATGCTGTCATGTCATCAATACCTTGGTGAAGCGACTTAATTTCTCCCTATTGATTATTTCTCAGCGCCGACATGTACTTGATTTATTTGGCCATTCCTATTGCTGTCACATCTGTGATATTGATGACCCAACAAATTAATTGCAGTCTGCGGTGCAGAAGTATTACAAATTAACATTGGGGAGGAGCGCGGGAATGCCCCTGGAGTTTAGTGTGTGAAGTAATTTTTCATGTTGCACTTGAGGTGGCTTCTACCGCTCAGGATCACTTCAACTTTAAAAATATTTGCGGGTCTCAAGCGATACAATGAGTGGAAACTCACGTTTATAAAGGGCCAGCTAAGCTGGTTTCGGGAGTTTGTTGAGGGATAAGTATTGGCCAGGACATCAGGGAGAATTTCCCTGCTCTTCTTTGAAATGGTGATGTTACATCCACCCGAGAGGGCAGGCGAGGGCTTGATAAATGCCTCCTCTGAAATGCAGCACCTCAGTGAGTATAACACTGCCTCAGTACTGCACTGCTGTGTCAGCCTAGATGTTATACCTCTAGAGTGTGGGGATTATATCTTTGAGCTTCTTACTCGGAGGCAGAAGTGTCCTGATTGAGCCATGGTGATAGGAGGGATGCTGCATTTACATGGTTCTCTTCCGTTTCTGGTCTAGTAACATGGGTGTAACTTTGGTGGAAGCGTCTTTTCTGTGCGAAAGTGAATTTCACTGTTGATCCCCAACCATTTCCTCCACTCTTTAAAACAGCAACAGCAATGAAACGTTGCATTGTTATAACACCTTCAATGTCAGAAAGAGTTGGATTCCCTGGACCCCAGCCTCATGTTTCTCGACGGCGCGCCATTTGCCGGCAGCAGGATTCCCTATTCCTGTCGCTTGTCAATGGGATTTACCATTGAAGACACCCTACGCCGCTGTTAGGATATTGTTGTAAAACCTTTTGTCTGTCCCCTGTTCCTGTTTTACCCTGACCTGCTGCCTGCTTTGATCTACAGTCTTCCGGCAAGCTGCTACAACATTACTGCACCCTTTGGTATTTCTGTTTAAATTACAGTCTTTGGAAACTGAAACCCCCTGTGCTGATGGACCAGGCCAAGGTGTCCCCTTTAGGTTCTGTGGCCGAACTTGTGATGTCGATTTGATAGACTTGGAATGCAGTCAATTGGTGAATGTGGAGTCCTTAGCCTGCTCCTATTGTTGGCACCTTAAAAAGAAAAGCCTTAAGGCTTTGTGCTTTAATGCATGGAGAATTTGCAATAAAGTGGATGAATTAATCATACAAATAGATGTAATTGGGTGTGGTATAGTCGGGATTACGGAGGCATGGCTGCACGGTGACCAGGGGTATAAAGTATTTACGAGGGACAGGCAAAAAGAAACTGGTAGGGGAGTTACATTGCTGGTAAGAGAGTAGGTTAACACAACAGGGAGGAAAGGTATTGGGAAGAATTCTCCATCGGCTGACGCTGGAATCAGGAAACGTGATTGGGCAGAGAATCATTTTTGACGTTGAAATAATGCAGGCGTCCGTTTCACGCCAAATCGCAATTCTCCGGTGCCTCAACAGCAGCATCAATGCGTTCCACTTTGTACATACAGTAAACACTCTTGCATATCATTAACAGGCCTGCGCAGTATTCTCCAGGGCCTCCTTGAGTCTCCGCCTCCACCTGGGCGAATTCCCAACGGCGAGGTTAATTTGTGAATTAAAAAATCATGAAACAGGTGCCGTGGCTGCTGAGGGAGATAGAGGGGGCACGAAAAGTGCCTAACATCGCCACGGCTTGCTGGCCAGGAGACTTCTGCCAGGGTCGGGGGGGGGGGGGGGGGGAGTAGCGAAGAGTGGCCAGGAGGTGGGCTGTCGGGTTGGATTGTACGGGCATGGAACACCATTACCGTGACCTGAAAGGAGCCATGCAGCTGTGCGTGCCGCTGCCTGCCCACTGTGAACTTAGTGGGTCATGTGGGTGTCTCCCTGGTTACCCCCTTGGTGCCCTCTGGCCCCAACCAACTCAACAATGGGATGGGCGTGCTCCAGCGTAATCAGTGCCATATTTACTGTACTGGTTTAGCACACGGCTAAATCGCTGGTTTTGAAGCAGGCCAAGGCAGGCCAGCAGCACGGTTCAATTCCCGTAACAGCCTCCCCGAACAGGCGCCGGAATATGGCGACTAGGGACTTTTCACAGTAACTTTAAAGGTCTGGTTTAGCTCACTGGGCTAAATCACTGGCTTTTAAAGCAGACCAAACAGGCAAGCAGCAAGGTTCGATTCCTGTACCAGCCTTCCAGGACAGGCGACGCAATGTGGCGACTAGGGGCTTTTCACGGTAACTTCATTGAAGCCTACTCGTGACAATAAGCGATTTTCATTTCATTCATATTGTTGGCAGGAATGGTGGATGTGGAGAGTGAAGTGTGTATATGCGGCTGCAACTTGTCAACCTCCTGAGTGTCAATCGTGAATCCGGCACCGTTTCTCACTGGAATTGATTGTGTTCCCTGTGGTGCCGGTGCTAGCCCCTTAACAGTCGCTGAATCGGTCCAGGTGCGACGGCAGTTTGCTGTTGTGGAACTCCATGAATCCTGCCCTGGCACGAACACTTAGTCAGAGGAATGAAGAATCCCGCTGATTTGCTCCGACAATGTGAAATCTGTGTGGGTAGAGCTGAGAAACACCAAGGGGCAAAAAACCTTGGTGGGGCTTTATGTAGACCCCCAAATAATAGTGCTGACTTTGGGAATGGCATTGAACCGGAAATTAGAAATGCAGGCGATAAACGAATATCTGCAATTATGAGTGACTTTAATCTGCATTTGGATTGGGCAAATAAAATTGTCGCAATACTGTGGAGGAGGAATTCCTGAAGGCATACGGGATGGTTTTCTGGATTAATATATTAAGGAACAGGCCATCCTAGACTGGGTATTGTGTAATGAGAAAGCAATGATTGGCAATCTAGTTGAGCAAGACCACTTGGGGATGAGTGACCATAATATGAAGGAATTCTTCATCAAGATGGAGAGTGACATAGTTGATCCTGAGACTAGGATCCTGAAGCTAAATAAAGGAAACTACGATGATATGAGATGCAAATTGGTTATGATGGATTGGGAAACATTACTTAAAGTGATTGCAATGGATAGGCAATGGCAAACGTTGAAGGAGCTATGGGTGAACTACAATTGCTTATTCCTCTATGGCACAAAAGTAAAATGGAAAAGAAGGCCAAGCTATGACTTACAAAGGAAATTAGAGAAAGTATTGGATCCAAGGAAGAAGCATACAAATTGACCCAGAAAAACAACAGAGCTGAGGATTGGGAGCAGTTTAGAATTCGGCAAAGGAGGACCAAGGGATTTGTTAAGAAGGGGAAAATAGAGTGTGAGGGTAAGCTTGTGAGGAACAGAAAAACTGACTGTAAAGTTTCTATAAGTATGTGAAGAGAAAAAGATTGGTGAAGACAAATGTAGGTCCCTTACAGCCAGAAACAGGGAAATTTATAATGGGGAACAAAGAAATGGCTGACCAACTACAGACATATTTTGGTTCTGTCTTCATAAAAGAGGACACAAATAACATGCCAGAAATGTTGGGTAACACAGGGATGAGGTGAGAGGGAGGAACTGAACGAGATCAGTGTTAGTAGAGAAGTGATGTTAGGGAAATTGATGGGATTGAAGGTCAATAAATCCTCAGGCTCTGATAATCTACATCCCAGAGTACGTAAGGAAGTGACTCTAGAAATAATCAATGCATTACTGGCCATCTTCCAAGATTCTATAGATTCTGAAACAGTTCCTACAGATTGGAGGATAGCTAATGTAATCCCATTATTTAAAAAGGGAGGTAGAGAGAAAACGAGGAATTTAGGCCAGTAAGCCTGACCTCAGTCGTGGGTAAAGTTCTATAATCTATTAAATCCATTATTGGGGCAGCACGATAGCACAGGGGTTAGCACAACTGCCTCACAGTGCTATGGACCCAGGTTCAATACCGGCCTTGAGTCACTGTCTATGTGGACTGTGTACGTTCCCCGCATGTTTCGTGGGTTTCCTTCGGGTGCTCCGGTTTCCTCCCACAGTCCAAAGATGTGCAGGTTAGGTGGATTGGCCAATGATAAATTGCCCGTAATGTCCAGGGATGTGAAGGTTAGGTTATGGGGTTGCAGGGATAGGATGGATCAGTGCAGACTTGATAGGCCAAATGGCCTCATTCTGCACTGCGGGGATTCTATTCTGTTCTAAAGAATTTCAAGCCAAACACTTGGAAAACAGTGGCAGGATCGCACAGAGTCAGCATGGATTTATGAAAGGGAAATCATGCTTGACAAATCTACTAGAATTCATTGAGGAATTAACTAGTTGAGTTCATGAAGGGGAGCACTGGATGTGGTTTATTTGGACTTTCAGAAGGTTTTCAACAAAGTCCTACATAGGAGAATAGTGTGTAAAATTAAAATGCTTGGGATTAGGGGTAGTGCTTTTTAAAATAATAATCTTTATTGTCACACGTAGGCTTACATTAACACTGCAATGAAGTTACTGTGAAAAGCCCCATGTTGCCACATTCCGGCGCCTGTTCAGGTACACAGAGGGAGAATTCAGAATGTCCAATTTACCTAACAGCACGTCTTTTGGGACTTGTGGGAGGAAACCGGAGCACCCGGAGGAAACCCACGCAGACAAGGGGAGAACGTGCAGACTCCGCACAGGCAGTGACCCAAGCCGGGAATGGAACCTGGGACCCTGGAACTGTGAAGCCATACTGCCAACCACTGTGCTGCCCAGCATTGAGATGGATAGAAAACTGGATGGCAGACAGGAAACAAAGAGTATGAATAAACGGGTCTTTTTCAAAATGGCAGGCAGTGACTAGTGGGTACAATTGGGGTCAGTGCTGGTGAGGATGTGAAGCAAGGGTTAATAGCTAGAAAGAGCCAGAATGATACATTAGTGGAAAATTACAAAGTAGAGGAATGTGTTATTGAAGCCATTGAAGGAGAATGAACTTGCTCAGATAAGCCGAATCGCCTTGAGAAACAAGGAGCATGGCCGGATGACAGGATATGAAATGTGGGAGCCGCTTGCAACTATAGCTAACATCTGCTAATTAAGCGAAGACTGCTACATACTCATGTGCCAATAGATAACTTCAAAGTTTGTAAAATCATGTACTGGAACTATTGCAATAACAAATCTATGCTTTGTAATGTGGGCAAGCTCAAGTGAATGTAAGAGTGAATTAAAAAAACATATAAAAAGGGATGTTTTGAGCAAGGCTTTGGCACTCTCAGAGGTGTTTCTTCGGAATACCTAGAGAGCGGCCCCGATCGTAATAAAGAATATTCTGAAGTACGGACGTGTTCGAGACCGTTTCTTCCGGACTGAGAGACAAGTGAATTAGAGACGCATTCACATTGGGACCCCAGCTATTCACATTATATATTAATGATTTAGATGAGGAAACAAAATGTATTATCTCCAAATTTGCAGAAGACACCAAGCTGGATGGGAGGGTGAGCTGTGAGGAGGATACATAGATCCTTCAGTATGATTTGGACAACTTGAGTGAGTGCCAAATAAATGACAGATGAAATATGATTTTCATAAATGTGAGGTTATCCACTTTGGTAGCAAAAACGGGAAAACAGATTGAGTTCTTAATGGCCATAAATTAGGAAAGGGGAATGTGCAACGACGCGTGGATGTCCTCGCACACCAAATGCAGAAGGTACACCTGCAGATGCAACACATGGTAAAGAAGGCAAATGGCATGATCCTATTCATAGCGAAAGGATTCGAGTGCAAGAGCAGAGATATCTTGTTACAATTCTACAGGGCCATACCTGGAATATTGCGTGCAGTTTTGGTCCTGTTGTCTGAGGAAGGATATTCTTGCTTTGGAGGGAGCACAAAGAAGGTTTAGCAGACTGATTCCTGGAATTACAGGACTGACATATGAAGAGAGATTGAACCAGTTCGGATTATATTCAATGGAATTCCAAAGAATGGGGGGGGGACCCATAGAAACCTATAAACGTTAACCGGACTTGACAGGGTCCCTGACAAGAAGGATGTTTCCGATGGTGAGGTGCTCAGAACCAGAGGTCACAGGCTGAGGATACGGGGTATACTTAAGACAGAGATGAGGAGAAATGTTTTCACCCAGAAAGTGGTTGGCCTATGGAATTTGCTACCGTATATGGCAATTTTTTCAAATAAAAAAAAAATTATTTATGGGAAGTGGGCACCACTGGTTAGGCCAGCATTTATTGCCCATCCCTGGTTGTCCTTCAGAAGATGGTGGTGAGTTGCCTTCTTGAACCACAGCAGTCCTTGAGATGTAGGTACACCCACTGTGCTGTTAGGGAGGGAGTACCAGGATGTTGCCCCCGCAACAGTGAAGGAAAGACAATATATTTAATAGTCAGGGTGGTGAGTGACTTGGAGGGGATCCTCCAAGTGGTGGGGTTCCCAGGTATCTGCTGTTCTTCTCATTCCAGATAGCAGTGGTCATTGGTTTGGAAGGTGCTGTCTAAGGAACCTTGGTGAGTTCCTGCACTGCATCTTGTAGATGGTACACACGGCTGCCACTGTTCGTCGGTGCTGGAGGGAGTGAATGTTTGTGGAAGGGGGCGGAATCAAATGGGATGCTTTACCCTGGATGGCGTCAACCTGTTGGAGTGTTGTTTGAGTTGCACTCATCCAGGCAAGTGGAGAATATTCCATTACACTCCTGACTTGTGCCTTGTAGACAGTGGACAGGCTTTTGGGGTCAGGAGGTGGGTTACTCACCGTAGGTTTCCTAGTCTTTGACCTGCCCTATACTACAGTATTAATATGGCTAGTCCAATTCAGTTCCTGATCATTGGTAGCCCCCAAGATGTTGATTGTTGGGGATTCAGAGATGGTAATGCCATTGATGTCAAGGGGTGGTGTTTGGATCCTCTCTTGTAGGAGATGGTCATTGCCCGGCACTTGTATGGCGTGAATATAACTTGCCACTAGTCAGCCCAAGCCTGGATATTGTCCAGGACTTGCTGCTTTTGGACATGGACTGCTTCATTATCTGAGCAGTCATGAATTATGCTGAATGCCGTGTAGTCATTCTCAAACATCCCCAGTTCTAACCTTATGATGGAAGGGAGGTCATTGATCAAATAGCTGAAGATGATTGAGCCTAGGACATTAGTTGAGGAACTCCAGCTGTGTTGTCCTGGAACTGAGATGATTGACCTCCAACCACCACAGCCATCTTCCTTTGTGCCAGGTATGACTCCAACCAGCAGAGAGTTTTCCCCCTGATTCTTATTGACCAGTTCAGCTAGCGCTCCTTGATGCGGTACTTGGTCAATTGCTGTCTTGATGTCAAGGGCAGTCACTCTCACCTCACTTCAGGCATTCAGCTCTTTTGTCCATGTTTGGAGCAAGGCTGTTATGAGGTCAGGAGCTGAGTGACCCTGGCAGAATCCAAACTGAGCATCCGTGAGCAGATTATTGCTGAATAAGTACCGCTTGATAGCACAGCTAATGACTCCTTCCATCACTTTGCAGATGATGGAGAGTAGACCGAACAAGCACGTATTTCAGGACTTGTGGGAGGAAACTGGAGCACCCGGAGGAAACCCACGCAGACACGCAGAGAACATGCAGATTCCGCACAGGCAATGACCAAACTGCGTATCAAACCCCGGTCCCTGGTGCTGTGAAGCAACAGTGCCAACCACTGTGCTACAGTGCTGCCCTGTTTCTTGTGTGCAGGACACACCTGGGCAATTTTCCACATTGCTGGGTAGATGCCAGTGTTGTAGCTGTACTGGAACAGCTTGGCCAGGAGTGCGACCAGTTCTGGAGCACAAGTCTTCTTCAGTACCATTGCCAGGATATTGTCATTGCCTTTGCAGTTGAGGTCAAAACACTGTCGGATAAATTTTCTCCATTTCAAAGTGTTGACGCCAACGGAGCATTACGACCAGAGGTTCTGCGTGAAACCCTTACTGATTCCGGGTCCGGTGAGGGGCTAGCAGTGGCGCTGGGTGAAATCCCTAGCTCGCGGACCGAAAATGGCCAAATAATGGCCGGGTCCATGGCCGTGCATGCACACGGCTGGCGACCTGCAGCAGTCGCGTCATACAACATGGTGCCGGCTGTGCGGGGACCCAACCCGCCATCCGCCACTCCACAGCCCACCCGCTGGCCATCCCATGGCCACCCCACACCAGTCCCACCAGCCCTCGTGGAAACCCTCCCGGCCAGCGGCACGAATCCCGGCTGAGTGTGGCGGCTGTTGGACGAATCCCGGCTGAGTGTGGCGGCATTGGACACAGTGCACAGCCACCACTCCAGGTTTCCGCACGACTGATACCACACGTGTCCCGCGCCGTCAGGAATTTGGCCCATCGGGGGTGGAGCTTGGCTGACCGGCGTCAAACCAGCCCCTTATACACACTGGTACAAGCTGGAGAGAGAAGCTCACCTCCTTCCTTCCTCTCAGAGGTCATGGCTCCTGGATTCAATTTTTCAAAACTGGTGGGTGTGAAGATTCAATGAGGCCCGAAGATTCGACTTTAAAATCACTAATTAGATGAAAACGGATTCAAATCAGGTTCTTCATAGCCGTCTGGAAAGGGCGGTCCGATCGATGCTGGAGATGCAGACACAGAGCCGGGGTCTACATGAGGGGGTGTCAGAAACCATCCAGGGCCTGCAGGTGCAGTTAGAGGAGTCCAATCATCAGCAGGGCAGGAGGTAGTGCCAAGCATGCGTGCTACCCAGGCCAACACTGAACCAGTGACGTCTGCGGTGGAAGCCTGGGGGATAAATGTATAGGCCATGGGTCAAGATGTCTAAGGCCTGGGACACTCTGTACGGACAGTGGCCGAGGCACAGGACAGGGTTGCCCTGTCACAGGTAGCCACGTACCAGGGCCACCTGGACCATACAACGGCTCTTTAGAGCTTTGCCCAGTCACAATGGATCATGGCCGTGGGCGTCGACAGCATTGCCCAGGCATTGGCTGACCTGAGCCAGTCACAGAGGTGTGTGGCACAGTCAGATGATTGACTGCTGCCCAATCATCCAAGAACCTGACACTCAGCTCGTGATACGCCCAGATATTCCCAACCCCCCTGCACTGGGACTTCTGCCTCTTACCTGTCCTCCAGGTCCCAGTACTTGGTGCCAGCCAGATCCCTGCAATACCTCCTCCAGCCACTGCAGCGCTATGTCTAAAGGGACAATCACATTGTCTAGCAGCTCTCCAAGGCAGGACTTCCTCCCCTGTGAGGAGAGAATGTCCCGTCCTACAACAATCAACTCTCATTAGAGCATTAAATGACATGGGGGCTGCTGGAGGCGAAGGGGGCTGGTGTCGAAGGGGACTGGCGTCGATGGGGGCTGGAGTCGATTGGGGTTAGAGTCGACTGGGACTGCAGTCAAAGGGGGCTGGAGTCAAAGGGGGCTGGAGTCGAAGGGGGCTGGAGTCAAAGGGGGCTGGAGTCGAAGGGGGCTGGAGTTGAAGGGAGCTGGAGTCGACTGGGACTGGAGTCGAAGGGGGCTGGAATCGAAGGGGGCTGGAGTAGATGGGAGCTGGAGTCAATGGAGGATGGAGTCGATTGGGACTGGAGTCGAAGAGGGCTGGAGTCGATGAGGGCTGGTGTCGATGGGGACTGGAGTCGACTGAGACTGGAGTTGATAGGGACTGGAGTCGATTGGGACTGGAGTCGATGGGGGTTGGAGTCGACTGGGACTGGAGTCGATGGGGGCTAGAGTCAATGGGGGCTGGAGTCGATGGGGGCTGGAATCGATGTGGGCTGGAGTGAATGGGGGCTGGTGTCGATGGTGGCTGGAGTCAATGGGAACTGGAGTCGATGTGGGCTGGAGTCAATGGGGACCGGAGTCAGTGAGGACTGGAGTCGATGTGGGCTGGAGTCAATGGGGACCGGAGTCGATGGGGGCTGGAGTCAATAGGGACTGCAGTCAATTTTTACTGGAGTCGATGGGGACTGGAGTCGATGGGGACTGGAGTCGATGGGGACTGGAGCCAATGGAGACTGGAGTCGGTGGAGACTGGAGTCGATGGGGACTGCAGTCTATGGGGACTGGAGTCGATGGGGACTGGAGTCGAAGGGGACTGGAGTCGAAGGGGACTGGAGTGAAGTGTCAGAACGGGATCCTCGTACGAACAGGATATGGCGTTCGACTTATCGATCGACAGTTCCAATGCGCCATGGCAAAAAAGCCACACTAACCTCCTCAGAAGACAAACACGGACACAACTGACAGAATACCCTTCGTCGTCCAGTACTTCTCTGGAGTGGAAGAACTACGACATATTCTTCACAGCCTTCGACACGTCATCGATAAAGATGAACATCTTGCCAAGGTCATCCCCACATCCCCACTACTTGCCTTCAAACAATCGCGCAACCTTAAACAAACTATTGTTTGCAGCAAACTTCCCAGCCTTCAGAACAGCGACCACGACACCACACAACCCTGCCATGGCAAACTCTGCAAGACGTGCCAGATCATCAACATGGGTACCACCATTAAACGTGAGAACACCACCCACCAGGTACGTGGTACATACTCATGCGACTCGGCCAATGTTGTCACCCTCATACGCTGCAGGAAAGGATGTCCCGAAGCGTGGTACATTGGCGAGACCATGCAGACGCTGCGACAATGGATGAACGGACATCATGCGACAATTGCCAGGCAGGAATGTTTCCTTCCAGTCGGGGAACACTTCAGCAGTCAAGGGCATTCAGCCTCTGATCTCCGTGTAAGCGTTCTCCAAGGCGGCCTTCAGGACGCGCGACAACGCAAAATCGCCAAGCAGAAACTTATAGCCAAGTTCCGCACACATAAGTGCGGCCTCAACCGGGACCTTTGATTCATGTCACATTACATTCATTTCCATAACATCTGGCCTGGACTTGCGAAATCCTACCAACTGTCCTGGTTTGAGACAATTCACACCTCTTTAACCTGGGGTTACCCCTACCTCTGGATCTGTGAAGACTTAATTACCTGCAAATGCTCGCATCCAAAGCATTGTCGTGCATCTTTGACTTTGTCCATATGTATATTTCTGGAACATACCTCTTCATTCACCTGAGGAAGGAGCAGTGCTCCGAAAGCCAGTGATTTGAAACAAACCTGTTGGACTTTAACCTGGTGTTGTAAGATTTCTTAGTGTCAGAAGATCTGGAGAGTAAACCTGGATGTTTCTCACGCTGGTTTTCAGTTAGAACCTGAGACTGTGCTATTTTTGGGGAAATTTCTGCCCTCGGTGAGTGTCACGTAGGAGGTAAGAGCAGAGAATGGTGGGTCGGGGCATGGGTTGGCAGGAGTTGGACTGATGTTGGAATAGGGGGATTAAAGGATCCTGGGGCCGTTGGGGGGGTGGGGGTGGCACATGAAGCATGTGGAGCCATAGGGAATGGTTGGCGGCATGAGGTGGCATAGGTTCATATGTATGAGGCATGAGGAGTTTGTGGAGGGGTGAGGAGGGGTGAGAGGTTCAGGATTTAAATTTTTTTTTTCATTTAATTCAGCGCAGTGCTGGGGCACAGAGATAGGCCAGGCACCCAGCCAACCTCTGCACCCATCAGCATCCACGTTCATTCAGGCTGAAGCAATCCCAATTTTCAATCCAACCCACCTACCCCGGAACATATATTAGGTGGCCATTTTTAAAGGGCAGGTCAGAACCATGAATGAATGCTACACACCCAATTCAGAAACCTGGAACAAAAATCTGGGCCCAAATCCTGTTCTCCTATCATCTTTGTGCTCACTGACTTCCAGTCAAGCAAGTCTTAATTTTAAAATTCTCATCATTATTCAAACACTCCATGGCCTCACCTCTCCCCATCTCTGCAATCTCCTCCAGCCCCCAACATTGCAAGATCTGTGCGCCTCTTATTCTGGCCTCTTGAGCAGCCAGCATTTCAAGTGCTCTACCATTGGTGGTCGTGCTCCAGTTGCCTAGGCCTCAAACTCTGGTGTACACTCCCTATACCTCTTTACCTCACATGGACGGAGTGGTGGTACAGTGGTTAGCACTGCTGCCTCACAGTGCCAGGGACCCAGGTTCAATCCTGGCCTTGGCTGACTGTCTGTGTGGAGTTTGCACGTTCTCCCTGTGCCTGTACGGGTTTCCTCCGGATGCTCCGGTTTTCTCTCGCGGTCCAAAGATGTGCAGCTTAGGTGGATTGGCCATACTAAAATTGGCCCTTAGTGTCCAAAGATGTGCAGGTTAGGTGGGGTTACAGGGATTAAGTGGGGGACAGGACCTTGGCAGGTGCGCTTTCAGAGGGCCGGTGCAGATGGACAGAATGGCCTCCTTCTGCACTGCAGGGATTCTACGTTTCCCTCCTTTAAGACACTCCATAAAATCTACCCTTTTGACTCAGAGGGTTGTTAGTCTCTGGTGTTCTTGTGGTGAACCACTGTGTACACCCATATTAGGGAATGTAAGGTAGGACCTGTACTACAGGTTCGCCTTCCCCAGGGAACTGTGGAAGCTGGATCATTGAAAATATCCAAGGCTGAGATACTTAGATGTTTGATCAACAAAGAGTCAAGGGTTTTGGGTGGTGGGCAGGAAGCTCAGGGGCTGAATGGCCTACTCCAGCTCTTATCTCTTGTGCTCTTGTAAGTGTTGGGTCATCTGACATAATGGGTGTAATTCCATGGGCCGGGCGTGGAGGGTGTGGGACCAGAAAATGCGACGAGCCATTCAAAAGTGTAAGCTCTTCAGCAAGAGTGGAAAATCCCAGTGGTAACAAAATCCGCCCAGCATCTTTTGTGGCTCAGTGGCATATTTGTTTTACAATGCCGCTGTGAAAGTCGTTCCATTTCCCTAAAGGTGCTGGGCAAACGTAAATTGTTGTTGTGTCGGATTCAATGATTCATTTCATAATCCAATGTGGACAAAATTTCCGTAGTTAATGGTGATGCTGATAAGATTGAATTGCGCCTGCCCGAATGAACAAAGCTGACTTTGGGGCTGCACGGTGGCGCAGTGGTTAGCACTGCTGCCTCACAGCATCAGGAACCCAGGTTCAATTCCAGCCTTGGGTCTGAGTAGAGATTACACCTTCTCCCTGTGCCTCCGGGTGCTTTAGTTTCTTCCCACAACCAAAGATGTGCAGGTTAGGTGGATTGGCCGTGCTAAATTTCCCCTTAGTGTCCAGGGTTACTACGACAGAGCGGGGGATGTGGGCCAAGGTAGAGTGTTCTTTCTGAGGGTCAGTGCAGACTCGATGGGCCCGATCGCCTCCTTTTGCACTGTCGGGGTTCTATGATTCTTCTATAACTCAGATCATAATTTGATCTCCTGTTGGGCGATGGGCCTATGGAGCACGATTATTATTAGTAAGGACTGATTCCCTGTCATCCTTCAAAAAGGCATGAGATGTTCTTTTTAAATTTTCAAGATCTCGCAGAGGGAAGGTAAGATTTTCGGCTTGATGACTGACAGATTCAAGGTTTCATGGGACATACATTATTGATTTGATGGGTAGGAGAGAACATTTTGGCACAGATTCTGAACTTGCTGTGGATCTGCATGTTTATTTTTGTTTCTTCCAGCAGATGGAAGGGGAGGATGTCAGGGAGGGTACAGCGGGTTAAGACCAGCAAGAAGTAGTGTGTGCTTCTAATTGTGTTTTCTTGCCCTGAGCGGCTAACATAATAATGTCAAGCATAATATTCCCTTTCAGAAACATTCTTTCAAGAACAGGCTGCCATTCAATGGCACTGACAGAAATTATTTTGAAGTGCGTGGACTGTGCAGTCTTTATCACCATACTCTGTGCCATACTCTGTGCCATACTCTGTGCAATATACCAGACAAAAGTGGCTTTCATTTCTTACCAATAATGGCGGGTTCACCGCCATCGGCGAGATGCCCCGAGGGGTCCAGGGGGTGATCGTCGGGATACATGCCCCCCTACAAGCACCTACAGATGACAGGCTGCTCTACACAAACTGAAAGGGGGACCACTCGATGAACGTGCAGCTGACATGTGACCATCAGCTGCACATCGTGCATGCCTGCGCCCGATACCCGAGCAGTGGGCAAGTCACCTTCATCCTGGTACACTCGACGATTACTGACAGGTTCGAGACGCCCCGCCACGGCTAGGGGGTTAGCTCCTGGAGTGGTTATCTGCTGCAGTCGCCGCTGGTGATGCCTATCCGTAGGCCACAGACTTGCTAAAACGGCAACCAGGAGCATGATCGAGCTGCACTTTGGCCTGCTGAAGTTGCGGTTCAGGTGCCTGGACCGCTCTGGAGGAATATTCCAGTCTGGTGCTAAGAGGGTTGCCTGCATCGAGGCGGCCTGCTGCATCCTCCACAACATCGTGCAGCAGGCAGGCAACATGCTGGAGGAGGAGGAACGGCGGTCCATATACGAGGAGGATGTAGGGAGGGGGAGGATGGGCAGGACATGGAGTCCACACAGGCAAAGGATGCTGCACGGTGTGTGTGCACGGGACGCTCTGATCTCCTCCAGGTTCACAAACTAGGTGGGGGGGGGGGGGGGGGGGGGAGGAACTGGCGAGGGGCATGTAGGGGGTTCACCAACTAGAGTGGGCGGAAGGTCAGGAGTCCAGACCACCCACAACATCCACCCATTCCCCCCACACTCTCTGACCAGGCCAGACCAGCCCATCCCCCACACCCATCTGACAGAGCACCGAGTCAGGTTGTAACAGTGTGAGCAGGTATTTAATGTGACAACGCATGTACAGATTTGTGCCCTAGCCGCTATAACCGAACTTGACCCTGCACCAGTGCCGACTTAACTAGTGTCTAACTTTCTGAGCTTACGGGCCCTATGCTACGTCCATGTGGACTGCCAGAAGGTACATCAGGAGTGGATGTGGCCCGCTGTGATGCCCACGCTGCGACCTGGGTCCCCGTTGACGGCCGTCTTCTGGGGTGACCGGGCCTGGAGGGGGCCTGGCTGCCGCTCGGGTGTCCCACTTGGCATGGTGCTGCACTGTTCTGCCCGCTTCCCAATATATGCACCAGGGCACAGGGGGGAGGCCCTCGGTTGCCAGGGCATCTGGCCATAGCTTCCGATATGGGTGCCCGCATGTGGTGCAGGTGGGGTTTCGGCTGCCCTTCGGGTTGGGTGGGGTAGGGTTATGGGTGTGTGAGATGGGGGTTGGTGCCAGGGGGACAGTGCTACCTACTCACCCTGGCCGCCCTGAGAAGATTGCGCAGTTTATTCCAAAACTGCTGGTGGTCTGGACAGTGTTACCCATGTCGCTCACCGCCTCTGCCACCTGCACCCAGGCACTGCGGACGGCGATGATTGGCAGCCTCCTCCCGAGGCCAGGGTACAGGGTCATCTGCCTCTCCTCCACCGCGTCCAGGAGGGTCTCCAGGTCGGCGTCCGTGAATCTTGGGGCTGCTCTCCTTACTGCCATCTTGCTGGCTGGGCTGGTGTGTGTGGGTTTGGAGTGAGTATATGTGGCTGCTGCTTGTCAGCCTCCTGTATATCAATCGTGAATCCGGCAAACCCGGCACCATTTCTCATTGGAATCAATTGTGTTCCATGTGGCGCCAGTGCTAGCCCCTCAACAGTAGCTGAATCGGTCCAGGTGCAGCGCCAGTTTTGCTGGCGTGGAACTCCATGGATATTGCACCGGCATCAACACTTAGGGTGGGATTCTCCGCTTGCCGACGGCGATTTTGGAATCGCCGATCGGGTGGAGAATCCCTTTTTACGACTGAATCGGGGGCGGTGCATGTTTTTGGATGTTCCGCCCTCTCCAAAACAGCATCATCGGGGTGTATGCCGCACACCATTGGGACGGCCTCAGGACGTTACCTGAAGGCCCTGCCCCGATGCTCCACCCTCGAAGGGCCGAGTTCATTTTTTTTTTTATAAATTTAGATTACCCAATTATTTTTTCTATTAAGGGGCAATTTAGCGTGGCCAATCCACCTACTCTGCACATTTTTTTGGGTTGTGGGGGCGAAACCCATGCAGACACGGGGAGAATGTGCAAACTCCACACGGACAGTGACCCAGAGCCGGGATCGAACCTGGGACCTCAGCGCCGTGAGGCAGTTGTGCTAACCGCTAGGCCAACGTGCTGCCCCGAAGGGCCGAGTTCATGACGGCGCAGTTCACTTGTGCTCTCAGTTTTCGTGAAATGCAAGTGGCGGCTGCGGACTGTATTCAGCGCCGCAACAGCCTGGGTGGAGGCATGCCGTTGGCCGGGGGGGGGGGGGGGGGACTTCAGTGAGGGCTGGGGGGACTGGTGGGGGTGGTCTGTGGGTGGCGAGGGGGTTTCCAGGGGGGCACTATCTGGCAGTTCGGGTCCGCGCGCGGGCGGCGCCATGTTGTATGGCGCGACCGCTGCAGGTTGTCGCCGTGCGCATGCGCAGCCATGGACCCAGCCATTCTCCGGCCGTTTCTGGCATGGGAGCCGGGGGTTCTACCCAGCGCCGCTGCTAACCCTTCACAGGCCCGGAATTGGCGAGGGTTGGGCGCCGATTTTGACGTCATAAAATGCCACAGTTCCCACACCGGCATTGGCATGTAGCCGCAGAATCAGAGAATCCAGCCCTTAGTCTCAGAAATGGGAAATCCAGCCCAATATCTCCAATAAAAGAGGAGAATATAGTGTCGGCATTGGGAACTGAATTACTGGTGCCAATGACAAATTAAATTTGTACTTCATTCCCTTTGATTTCTTTCCGCAGAATCTGGAGAGATGGCACTGTGTTGTGGAATAGAGCTCAGTTCTAATCAATTTTTTATTAATCATCTACAAAAAAAAATGTAAATGATTTCAAGTGTAGTTGACTAATTGCCTAGTTATTACACTTGTAGAGAAGCAAGAGTGCAGCATATTGAGAACTGGCAGTTCACATTACTTTAACATAATTACCAACAGACCTTGGGATTATAATGTAAAAAGACTGAGTGACACACATAAAAACTTCAGAAAAATTCCTACAACGCAATTTTTTTTAAATGACACACCGAAAAATGCATTAAACTTAGACATGCATGAATACTGATTAGTTGACTTTGTCACTGTGACTTGGTTCTCCTGAAAGAATTTGAGCTGTTGAGACTTATGTTCCATCTGAGGCTGTACAATTCTTTTGATTACATGGGCTCTGCAATCTGGAGATGGCTTTTGCTCAGCTTTGTTCCTGTTGATGTATAATCACGGTGATTATCACAGCCTAACAATGCACAAACGAGTGGTTTATAATTATAGAGCGCTACCTCAGGTCATGTGACCTGAGAATGCAAGATGACTTCAGGTTTGTAAAGACTTGAAGTATCCCCATCATCCTTTGCATCCTTGAGCAAAACATTCTGCAAGCTGGGCTTTGGGTCAAACTCATTCAAGGCTTGAGGGATGAAAACCTCTTTTTCTGACAGTTGTAAGGATGGTGCATGATTAGCCAGTCAATCTCACCCTCCCCCCCCCCCCCCCCCCCCCGCCACCCCCATGATTATTAACTCACCTGATAATTCAGCCCAAATGGCGTTAAATTGACAAATCGTCTTGCAGCGGCCTTCAGGATAATAGATGTGAGAAACAAACACTCACCCAGTTGCAAGAGAGCTTTTTGTTTATTTCCTTCATTTGCATCTTGTTTTCTTTTATTATTTTTGGTCCATGGACCCAAATTCGGATTGTGCCTTTAACCAGTGGACACAAGTCGAAATAGGCTCCTTGTCAGAACATTGTGTTCCTAGGTTTTTTATTTTGGAGAGGCGAAGCAGACTCGTCAGCGTCGAGTGAATCTTCGGAACCGGTTCGATTGGCTAACTGGCAGCCTGTGGGTTGGCCAGGGACAGTGTTCTCCCTGACAACAGTCAGTGATCGGTTCCTGCATGGTACTTTCTGAGAGAGCTGGGCAGAAGTGTTCAGACCTTGGAAGTGAAAGGGACAGACCTTCGCTCTCTCTTGCTGCTGAAGTAAAGAACTGCATTATTGTTCTGAAACCAGCGGGTGCCTGGCATATCTTTGCTGTAAACTTGAAATAATCCCAAATCTACAGAGAAAGTAGACAATCTTGCCAGAGGAAACCATCTCAAGCCTAGAAGGAAGAAGTGTCAATACAAAAGTTTGAATGTCAGAAAGACATTAACCGGATGCCATCCTAGTGTAGCAAAGATATTTAATCCTTTTATTTTTGTTATTTTTTTCTTTACCTCTTAATCACCCTTTCTCCTCTGTGTTGTTTGCCTGTGTGTGTGTGTGTGTGTGTGTGTGTGTGTGTGTAGAGATAGTGGGGGTAGTTAGAGAGGATGGGAGTGGCAGGGGATGGGGGTGTTGAAAAAGTGGTATTTGATAGTCAGTTACATTTTTATGTCAGTTTAATTATAATACTGTACATAATAAATGGTTACTTATGTTCAAGTGACAAACTTGGTGACTGCAGTTTATTTTAAAGTAACATCTTATTTCACTTGTGTTGCAACTCCGGGTAAAGTGGGGCTGGAATTGGCTGCGCACGAGGCCAGGGAGTTGTTTCACAGTGCAAGAGAGGGTGTGCTCTTTTGTTCCTGGGGAGGCATGTTATTGGGTGAAAACATAAATTGTGGGCTAGATTCTCTGGCCTCCCTGCGGGCGTGTTTCTTGGGGATGGAGGCAACCTCAGCTCCAACATTGAGATTGTGTTCCCTCATTCTTGTTTTCCTCTCAACACAGGAAACAATTGCTCCATATTTTCACTGTTGAGACCTTCTAGCCATTCTAGCCAGAGCCCGTCCTCAATCTCTTATAATCAAGGGAATGCAAGTCAATTTTGCAACCTGCTTTCATACTTCCACCCTCAGGATAACACATAGCGATCCGCAACAATGGTCCTCCGCTCCCAATGTTCCATATGTGTTTCGGTCAAGTACATATCTGCAAGTGTATTCAACTTACTCAGATTTACAGATGAGATTCTTTGCATGGTGTTTTCCAGAAAGAAATGGGCAATGCATTGATTCAGTTGATAACCTTCTCTGACCCATCTCATTGTCAATGAAAATCAGTGTAGCAGAACGTATTTTCTACTGTCCTGACAAAAGGTCATTAACATGAAGCGTTAAGCTTGCTTCATCTTCCACAGATGCTGTCTGACCCGCTGATCAAGGTTTTCCAACATTTTTTGCTTCCAACCTTTTTATTCGGAAAGACTGCAGTACATTCCTCTGAACAGATAAAGCACCTGGACCTTTACTGTTCCACTGCTATTTCTACCAAAAGATCCCAGGAGAAAGACTGTCTTGAATAGTTTAAATTTAATGTAATAATATACATCTTGAGACTATTAAGTTTAAATCTTATGGAGTAGTTGTTCAATGACCACTTTAATTGTCAGTGGTTGCCTTATAAAGATTTTTCAGAACAAAGCACTGTTACGCAAGATTAAACTCACTTTAATGAGAATTTCCCTCCAGGGGAAGATAGATTCACCTTAAAATCAAAGTCATAGTGATATACCAATGTATAATACTCAAAATGTAATGGACTTTGGGAATACTGCATAATATTTTAAGGAGAAATCATATAGAATGAGTAATGCAAGGAATAAAGAAGTTGCAGATCATATAAATCATGCACTAACCTGCTTCGGGAGCAGTGCATTATAATGGTACAAAAGGTTTTTCACAAGTGCCTGGGTGAAGCACTTAAAATTACTGGAGAAGGTCTTACTGCAAGGCTCTGCATTAATAATGGGAAGAGACGCATTGAGGTTTGAGTTAAAGGTGGAGGGGTAAGTTACACAGTTACGTATGGCATCACTAATGGAAGACACAGAAGATTGTTTCTGTTGCGTCAAATAGATTCATCACTCTTGGGGAAAATTTTATCAATTTTGTAGTTTAAAATAATTTAATGTTTCACTCCACACTAGATTTTTCAAGCTATTGGTTTGGATGATGATGAAAACAGTGGTCACCCATGCTGCCTCACAGCATCAGGGACCCAGGTTCGATTCTGGCATTGGGTGACTGTCCGTGTGGAGTTTGCACGTTTTCCTCATTTCTGTGTGGGTTTCCTCTAGGTGCTCCAATTTGTTCCAAAGATGTGCGGGTTAGATAGATTGGCCATGCGAAATTGCCCCTTAGTGTCCAAAGATGTGCAGGTCAGATGGGGATATGGGGTTGCGGGGATTGGGCGGGGGAATAGACCTAGGTAGGGTGCTCTTTCAGAAGGTCGGTGCAGACTCGATGGGCTGAAAGGCCTCCTTCTGCACTATAAAAATTCTATTATGTCATGAAATGTTGCTTTGCAACGTGTCTAAGGTTTACATCAACACAGGTAATCCACTGCAATATGTGGTGGGCTGTTTATTCTAGTTGTATATGGCTTGTAATAATTACATGATGCATATTTTATTGAAAACCTTTTCATTTGAACAAAATAACATAATATAACATAAAACAGATGCTTCAGGTTATAATGTAAAAAGAGCACAATGAACAATCAAGAACATATCCAATCCTAACCCCCCAACAAAAAATGTAAAACCCCTTTAACAACTGACGATGGCTAACTCTTCAAAAAAAGGAAATTAATGGCTGCCATCTTAGGTAGAACCCCACTACCAACCCTCTCATTGTGTACTTGACCTTCTCCAAATGTAGCAACTGCATGAGGTCACCCAAAAAGGCCGAGACACTGGGCTGAGTAGAAGACTCACACCCAAGCAGAACCCGACTCCCGAGTTAATAACGAGGCAAAAGCGAGGACATTCGCTTTCACCCCCGTCTGCAGCACTAACAAGTCCAATACCCCGAAAATATATACCAAGGGACAAGGTTCCAGTTCGACATTAAGAATCTCTGACATGGTGTTGAAGAAGGAGACCCAAAAGCTGAACAGCTTGCGATAGGACCAGAACATATGAGTATGGGTTAGCCGGCCCCCAAGAACACCGCTCACACTTGTCGTCCACCCCTGAAAATAAAACTACTCAACCTCGTCTTGGTCAGATGAGCCCTGTGCACCACCTTGAACTGGAGCAAACTAAGCTGTGCTCAGGAAGAGGTGGACTTGACCCTGCGAAGAGCCTCGCTCCACACCTCCTCATGTAGAACAGGACCCAATTCGCCCTCCCAGTTTTCCTCCACCTCATCCAACGGAGCCAGCTCCGCTGACTTGATCTGACCATAAATGTCCAAAATATTCCCCCCACCAGACCCAGCCAAAGATGAAATGCTTTACAACAGGGAGGGCGATGGGTCAAGGGAAATGAAGGAGGAGCCTTCAGTAGAAAATCATGAATCTGGAAATATCTAAACAAATTTGTTCCAGGGAGCTGAAATATTTCTGGCAGCTTCTCAAACTGGCAAAGCTTCCCTCCATGAACAGGTCCCCAACCCAGACCCTTCCCCTCCCACGAGCTAAACATCGAGGCCAAGCCCGCCGGCATAAAGAGATGATTACTACCGATAAGGGCCAACAACGACATGGAACTAAATTTAAAATGCTGTCTGAACTGCTTATCCGGATGGACACCACTGCTGGATTGGAAGGAATTTTGCAGGAGAGAATGGAAGCAAGGCAGTTACTAAAGCACCTAAACTAGAGCTTCGACAAGAACTCGCCTCCATTTATCCTCACACAGAACCCGAATCATTAACCACCCCCAGCACTTTCTCAATATTGGCTGCTCAATAATACAATAGCAACTTGGGTAAAGGTAAACCACCTGACTGTCTGACCCTCTGGAGAAAAGGCCCTTGGGGTTTTACCCGCCAACTAAAAATGGACACTAATTTGTTAACTCTGACAAAAGGGGATCATAGAATTTACAGTGCAGAAGGAGGCCATTCGGCCCGTTGAGTCTGCACGGCCCTGGGAAAAAGCACCCCACCCACGCCTTCACCTCCACCCTACCACCCTATCCCCGACCCAACTCTTTTGGACACTAAGGGCAATTTAGCATGGTCAATCTGCTGAACCAGAACATCTTTGGGCTGTGAGAGGAAACCGGAGCACCTGGAGAAGACCCACGCAGGCATGGGGAGAACGTGCAGACTCCGCACAGACAGTGACGAAAGCCGTGAATCGAACTATGGACCCTGGAGATGTGAAGCAACTGTGCTAACCACTGTGCAACCGATCAAGGGCGAAAAGTGGGGGAACACGGAAAAGTAAGTAAAAACATCAGGAGGACTTTCATTTTAATTGTCTGAACCCTGCCCATCAAGAGCAGGAGGACATTAAATTTCTGCAAATCAAATTTGATTCCATTCACCAGAGTAGCGTAATTTAATATATGGAACGAGGCCCAATCGTGGGCCACCCGGATTCCCAGATAATGAAAGCTGGTCCTGACCATGGAAAACGGCAACATCCCCAGGTAAGCTCCTCTTCCGGCGGGTTAACCTGAAAGTATTCGCTCTTGTCCAATTTCAACTTATACCCAGAGAAAGAGCCAAAACTCGTAAATAGCTTCACTATCTCGTCCATTGTGGAATCTGGGTCCATAATATAAAGAATCATAGAATTTACAGTGCAGAAGGAGGCCACTCGGCCCATCGAGTCCGCACCGGCTCCTGGAAAGAGCACCCCACCCAAGGTCAGCACCCCCACCCCACCCCCACAACCCAGCAATGCCACCCAACACTAAGCGCAATTTTGGACACTAAGGGCAATTTAGCATGGCCAATCCACCTAACCTGCACATCTTTGGACTGTGGGAGGAAACCAGAGCACCCGGAGGAAACCCACGCACACACGGGGAGGATGTGCAGACTCCGCACAGACAGTGACCTGGGACCCTGGAGCTGTGAAGCGATTGTGCTGTCCATGGGGCTGCAATCTATAGAAATCCTGATAGAATGCTTCAAAAAGACTTTAGGCAGGGTGGAAAGCAAAATTCCACCCGAATCCGTTGTCAGCACAAACTCCTGGATCGCACCCAGCCTGTGTTTTTTTTACATAAGCCTCCGCATCCTCTGGTGCATTGAAAAAATAGTCTTTCGACTCAAAAGTCACTCTGACCCGTGCCAGGTACACCACCCTAAATCGAACTCCACTCTTATATCGGACAGCCTTAGCCTTGTTAAACGCTGTCCGAGTTGATAAGTCCTGATGGTGTGGCCTTCCCATTTATAATCACAATGTTCCTTATCTCATCTCAGGACCCGTTCTTTTTCCTGAGAGCTGTGAAATTTCACAATAACAGCTCGTGGTGGTTCTTTGGGACTGGGCTTCTGCCTGAATGTCTGGTAGGCTTGATCCAACTTGGAAGGGGATGTGAATCAACCATCTTCCCAAATATTTCCAAAACGTATTCTGTGGGAGATGGGCCTTCCATTCCCTCTGGCAACCCAACGATTCTGATATTCTGCCTCCTAGAACAATTCTCCAGATTGTCCAATATGGCTTTCATTGCTTTATTCACACCAGCCATTAGGGATGCCTCAGCTTCCAGAGAGGCAACCTGGTCACAATGCTTTGAGAGAGCCGCCTCCATGTTCTTTATTGCAGTGCCATGTGTTTTTACTGTCTCGTTGGTCTTCTCCAAAGTTGATCTAATGGGAACCAGGGCATCTTCCATCGACTTACGAAGGTCAACCGACACAATCCGCCATTGCTTCACGAATTCCGTTGCCAAGACACCGGTAAGCATCTTGGCCGTTAGTGAAGTGGATGGAGTCTCAGCAGCAGCCTCTCCCATTTTCTCCACCAAAGAGCCCTTGCAAAACCTCCGATTCTGTCGACGAACCTCTGTCTTCGCCTTCCTTTCCCCTGGTCCTTCTGGGCACCTGATACCATCGCTTAGGTGAGATTTTAAGTAAACATACCCTCAGAATCTGGGCAAAAAGGGTTAAAAATACAGTACCCTAGTGGGAGCCACCTCGTTTTGTCTTCCCCCAACATTCCGCCATTGGACATCCTCGTAATAATATTCTTAATGTTGTTTATTCTGGCATTTAGCGCAGAGTGGGTTAGTGGGATTCACATGCTAGCGAAGAGGGTTGACAAAGATTCATCTTCTGAGTCAGCTACACAGGGTTTGTTGTCCACTGGGAGTGGCACTTAAACTAAGAGGAGTCACCTAAGTTCTGTCTGATTCATTGATACCCTTTAACATTTATCCATCGTGCTTTACTTTTGTGCGAATAATTCTGGCTGCTGCTGGTCTCAACAGTTACTTTGTAAATAAAGCACAGCACTCGAGATTTTTCTCACAAGAATACCTTCTGTGTTCTTTGCATACATGACTGATGTGAATACCTCAGTGACAACATAAACCTAACAGCCAAGTAAGATTCTTTGTTGACCGACTCCAAAATTTCAGAGGTAGCCATATACAATCCTTATGACTCCACTTGTTCTTCATGCCTAATGATTGTGGTGATATGCATGCACACATAAATGTATATAATTGTATAAATGTATGAAGTTGCATATCAGTACATGTAACCATCAGTATGACCTCCGGCCAGTGGGTGGCATCAGACATCCATCACGTGACTGGAGTGACCCACCAGTTGGTAGTAGGACATACAACGTGACTTAGAGTAGCTCTCGAGGAATTCGGGTAACTTTGCCTGTATATGAATCTGTTAGTTATCTTTCCACATTTTGACAAGAAATCGTCGTTCCAGTCAAACACATACATGTCCTGTGTGAATCCTTGTCAATGGTGGGACCACTGAACACAACAATGATCTTAGCAATAATGGTTGATCACTTCAGGATATTCAGGAGACACATGAGCAAATTCAGTGCCTTTGCATGCTTGGTTGTTTTGGAAGGAAACACAAGTTGGAGGGCTGACACTGAAATGTTGAAGCCTTATTTTTCCCTCTGAGCACAGCTCCCTGTTGGGACACTAAATGTGCCTTTTAACAAAATAACAGTGAAGGAAAATGTTGAATGAGCGAGCCCATTGTTGGATGCCGCACTCTCATCGAACAAGTGAACCGCGCACCCTGCCTCGCAATACATCTTTTTCCTGCGGCAACAAAGGAAACTGAGAGGATATAATTAAGAGCATCACTCATGTATGCAAGGAACACAGAAGGCATTCTTGTGAGAAAATGTGAAAGGAATACTTTCCAACTCTTAATTTTTAGGTGGCATTACACTTCAGCAGGGAATCGCTTGACTAGTTAGGCTGCTGATAGATGAACCACGACTGAGCGTTAACAATTCCTTGGTTGCGTTTCCTTGTGTAATCATCCCATATTCACCCTAGAGGCATGCTCTTCATAAATTGCCGAGTCAGTATAAGTTAAGTGCTCAACGGGAGTGACATTTTGTGCTGTGCTTGCTGAGTTCTGGACCCAGTTCACTCAAAGTTCTTCCCAGACCTTCTAAAGATGGCAGAACCTCGCGCCTGATGGGGCTGCTACTAAGCTGAAGTATCAGAGGTCAATGGGCACTCTGACCTAAAGTCTGTGTGAAAGAAATGAAATGGTAACAGTGATAATGCATTCCTTTTATTTATTTATTTTTTTTAAAAGCCTGCCAGCAGGATATCTCAAGCCCTTACTATTTTTTAAAATATCGAGGTGCAAAGCTGTAATTGTTCCGCAATTGAGCCCAGGGTTTCAAAGTATCTCAACATCACTCATCAAAATGAAACCTTTCCCATGACATTGCCATGAGCTGCCGTCGGTTTAAGGTCGTCATTATGCAATCTGCTATTTCTTGAAAACATTTCTCACAAGTATCGTACACCGGCAGTCATACTGGTCACAAGGAAAACCTGCAGCCAACTCAGTGCTCAGCACTTCACTGGAAGCGTTCAGTATCTCTCGAGAAAGAGAAGTGATGTGCACTATTAATTACACTTGGGAAGGGTTCATTCTTTCTTTGTTCGAATTCCAGGTTTTCTTTTTGATGGGTGCCACATTGCAGTCTGTGAGGGAAATTGGATGCAGAAAACCTGCAAGCAGATAAGCGGTTGGCTGATGAATTTATCTCAGATAAATTATTCAGGCTCTGAGCTGCTTCACATTCGCTCTGAAGGGGACTCTTTTCTTTTTCTGCATTCAGCTTGCTGGTAATCTCACGCAGAAAAGTGCCTCGTGGAAAGGTTCCCCATTCCATGTTGTACCCCCTTCGTTCTTCAGGACCTCTAAACTTTGAAAATGTGTTTTTTTTCTTTGTTCCCCCTCAGATTACAGCAAATTTTAAGAAATTAAGAATATTTATATAAGGGCTGCAAAAGCTTTTGGTGATACGTCCGTAAATATGGTAATCTGGTTTTGACGTATCATATGCGGACAGAATCAAAAATCAGAGGATTCAAGAGAAACTCCCAGAGGAATGGAGATTGAAGATTGCGGTTGAGATTTTCAAGGCTCCCATTAGAAATAAGAAGAGAGGGGCGGCACGGCGGCGCAGTGGTTAGCACCGCTGCCTCACAGCGCTGAGGTCCCGGGTTCGATCTCAGCCCCGGGGGCACTGTCGGTGTGGAGTTTGCACATTTGAGTCTGCGTGGGTCTCACCCCCACAACACAAAGATGTGCAGGGTAGGTGGATTGGCCATGCTAAACTTCCCCTTAATTGGAATTTATTTTCGAAAAGAAAAAAGAAGAGAGGGTTGTTTTGGAGACTGTATGGGAGTCCGCGGGTGTTAATTGAAGACAACGTTTGAGACTCCAGTAGTGAAATCATCTATTGGTACTTTCCAACGTAAGGAGTGCCCTGGAAGGCTGCTGCTCCCTAATGCTTCATCGTATGGCAGCATGTATGAAGCAGCTAGAAATTAATCTTGAGCGGCACTGCAGAATGTGCAATAGTGAATTGGCATTCTGTCTTTACACCCCGTCAGCAAGTGTGGGGTGGAAACATTCGGCCTGAAGTGAGTGCAACACATGATGATACCCGGACTAAAAGGGTTGAACTAGGAAGACAAATTCCGTAAAATAGGCTTGTATTCCCTCAAGTATAGAGGATCAAGGTTTGACCTAACCGGGATGTTTAAGACGATGAAGTGATTTGATTGGGTCGAAAGAGGCACAGGGGTAAATCTTCTGGTTCCGCCCACCTCAGGCATCGTTGTGGGCAGGACAGAAAATGTGACGGTCCGTTGATTTTGGCCGAGTAGTTTCGGTCTCAGGACAGATGGGACCGGTGGGTGGGATTTTTTAGTCCGAGGGAAACTCCCACACAAAAATAAACCTTTTGCTATTCCCTAAAATAGTGGTACCTCAGTTCTTAAACTTTAAAGCGTAATAATTTTTTTTTTCATAATTTACTGTTGAATGTAACCTGGTAGAAATGATGCTGAATTTCATATCGCAGATTCCATTTAAAATTCATATTTTGTGGCCAGCTGAAAATGGTGCCAAAAATGGGCATCCATCCATTCACAAAACTTTGACACATGGGATGCGATCGAACGGTCAGGTTGCACCCAAACAAATTGTGCTGTGGCGCAACGTGGCCGACAGAAACTGGGAGACCCCGCTTCCGGGATTGACCCGGCTCGCAATGCCTCGCGAGATCTAACGCTGTGATGTAAATCCCGCCCATTATGGGCGGGATCATTTTTGCAAATCTGCATATTAAAGCGAGACAGCTAGTCACTGCCAATGTGTCAAGCTGGCAGCTTTTGTGTGTTGCTGATTGGACTGGGGGTGTCCTGCATGGGGGGTGGGGGGATGTGTTGGAGGCTGGGAACCCTCCAATAGTATGTTGGGGCCTGTCAGGAGTTGCATCGGAGGGGTCCCGATCTCTCGCTGCACTGAGGAGTTCCGGCGAGCAGAGTTCGTTAGTGCACAAAATGAAACTATGTGCGGCCTTGGCCGTGTGTTCCCCGCTGAGGCCCCTTATCTATTGCGGATGCCACTTTATAGCCATGTGTTTCTCACCTCTGTGAGTGTCAGGAAACACGAGATTAAATGTGCTCGCTATGGGACTTTGTTCCCTATTAGTTAAATCACGCCCATTGTAAACTGTGAAAAGGATGGTGCAGAACTTTGAAAGATATGGGCAGCTCGGTGGAATGGACAAATTGCTCTGGCTACTTGTAGCTACTCTTACCAGTGGCCTTCTGCCTTCATACGTCACACTCTTGTGCCATCCTCACAAGCCCACTCTAGATCATCTGTAACCATTCTGTGACCTTTGTCATCCAACTCCATCTAGGTCAACTTCAAAGTAATTGGCTGACAAGTGACAGATGAAATTCAATGTATAGATGTGTGAAGTGATTATTTTTGGATACAGAGAGGCAATATAAAAAAAAAGGTGTGATTCTAAAGGAGATGCAGAAGCAGTGACCTGGATGTATAGGAAGATGGTAGGACAGGTTGAGAGATGGATTAATGCATCAAACTAGGCTTTATTAATAGGGGCATGAGTATAAAAGGAAGGTAGTTATATTAAACTTGCTTTGAACACTAACTCAGCCTCAACTGGAGTATTGCATCGGGTTCTGGGCACCACACTTTAGGAAGGCATTAGAGAGCATGGATGTTGAAGCCATGATGAGATCAGCTATGATCATATTGAATGGTGGAGCAGGCTTGAGAGGCTAAATTGCCGGCTCCTGCTCCTGGTTCTGATGTTCTAAGAAAGAACTATCCTGTCTAATTCCAACTTCCAGCTCTTAGTCTGTAGCCCTGTAGGTAACAGTACCTCAAGCATAAATCTGGTGTTCTTGATTAATAAGAGGATTTCTTGATTAATATGGAGATGGTTATGGGGAGAAGGCAGGAGAATGGGGATGAGGAAAATATCAGCCATGATCAAATGGCGGAGCAGACTCGAAGGGCCAAATGGGCACGGTGGCACAGTGGTTAGCACTGCTGCCTCACAGTTCCAGAGTCCCGGGTTCAATTCTAGCCTTGGGTAACGGTCTGTCTGGAGTTTGTATTTTCTCCCCCTGTCTGCATGGATTTCCTGAGGGTGTGCTGGTTTCCACCCACAATCCAAAGATGTACGGGTTAGGTGGATTGGCCACACTAAGTTACCACTTACTGTTCAAAGGTTAGGTGGGGTTACAGGGTATGGGGATTGGGTGGAGGCGTGGGCTTAAGTAGGGTGCTCTTCTTCTTGGGCTATAAACTCAACATGAGCAAAGGCGTGATCTTCCCGGTACACCCACAATTAGGGGGGGCAGCACTAACGGGACTGCCGTTTAAACAAGCCCGACACAAATGCCGCTACATAGGGATCCAAATAGCCCATGACTGGAAAGGGATCCACAAATGGAACCTCACCAGCCTGGCGGAGGAAGTAAAAAAGGACCTGCAAAGATGGAACACACTCCCACTCTCCCTCGCGGGGAGAGTCCAGGCAATCAAAATGAATGTGCTGCCCAGGTACCTCTTCCTACTTAGATCCATCCCGATCTACATCCTCAAGGCCTTTTTCAAAGCATTAGACAAACTAATCATGGTATTCATGGGGGGGGGGGGGGGGGGGAGGAGGGAAGAATGTTAGGATCCCAAAGAAGGTCTTCCAAAAAACAAAATCAAGGGGAGGGCTAGCCCTCCCAAACCTACAATTCTACCACTGGGCGGCGACGGCCGAGCGAATTAGGGGATGGATCAAGGAGCCAGAAGCCGAATGGGTGCGCGTGGAAGAGGCCCCCGGCAAGGGGGCGTCCCTCCGGGCCCTCACCATGGCAACACTCCCATCCCCACCCAAAAAACACTCCAGCAGCCCGGTGGTGATGGCCACCCTCCAGTCCTGGAACCAACTATGGCAGCAATTTGGCCTGACCAAAATGTCGGACAAAGCTCTCATCTGCAACAACCATAGGTTCACACCAGCACTGACTGGCGCCACCTTCAAAAGGTGGAGACAGGACGGGGGAACACTGACAGTCAGGGACCTATACACGGACGGCAGGGTTGCAACACTGGACGAACTGACAGAGAAATTCCAGCTAGCCAGGGGGAACGAGCTAAGGTACCTGCAACTCAAAACTTCCTACCAAAGGAGACAAGGACTTACACACAACTGCCACGACAGACACTACTGGAAGAGTTACCGGACGCAAGCATATTAGAGAAAGGAAACTGTAGCGACATGTATGACCGACTGGTAGAAGGGGCCGACACTGTACTCGACGCGACAAGAATGAAATGGGAGGAGGACCTGGGGATTGGAATAGGGTGGGGACTCTGGAGCGAAGCACTGCATCGGGTCAACTCCACCTCCACGTGCGCAAGACTCAGCCTGACGCAACTAAAAGTGGTACATCGAGCCCACTTAACAAGAACCCGTATGAGTAGGTTCTTCCCGGAGGTGGAGGATAGATGTGAATGGTGCCAAGGAGGCCCGGCCAACCACGCCCACATGTTCTGCTCTTGCCCCAGACTTGTGGAGTACTGGACAGCCTTCTTCGAAGCAATGTCCAAAGTGGTGGGGGTGAGGGTGGAGCCATGCCCGAAAGTGGCAGTCTTCGGGGTCTCAGACCAGCCAGATCTATTCCTGGGGAGGAGGGTGGATGCCCTTGCCTTTGCCTCCCTGATTGCCCGCTGTAGAATCCTGTTCGGCTGGCGGTCAGCAGCACCACCCAAAGCTGCAGACTGGCTGTCCGACCTTTCGGAATCTCTCCAAATGGAGAAAATCAAATTCGCCATCCGAGGGTCAGACAACGGCTTCCACAGAATGTGAGAACCATTCACCCAATTGTTCCGGGATTTGTTTGTGGCCAACAAACAAGCAGAAGAATAACCAGGTAGCCAAGAACCAGAGGAAAGCAGCCAAAGCATGAGAGGGAGAGATAGACCGGGAGAGTTGGGGGGGGAACGACAGCTCAATCTAAGAGGAAGGAAAGGCGAACCACGGTGGGGGAGGAGGGAAGAGACAGGGAACAATAGAGGAGAGCCAGGGAGGTAGGTTGCGGGGGGGGGGGGGGGGGGGGGGGGTGCGGAGGGGAGGCAGGGAAACGTTAACTAACTTGACATCCACAAGAATAGAGAATAAGGAGAATACAGGTGGAAGACGGAAGGGCCGGCCTGATACGGTAGTGAACACGAGACGACAATGGCAGCGAAATCCGTCCGAGAGAAGCACAACACCGGCACCAGACCCATTCGAGGATTGCCCTTCAGAATTGTCTCTCCGGCACAAACAGATGCCTACTTATGTGTGTAAATTATTTTGCCAAGTGTACAGAGTTGCTGCAGCTGGGCTGGTGGATTATACCCTACCAGTTACATTATTTGATTTTGTACTTCTCTCGTGTTGTTAATGATTTTTTTTCTCTTTTCTCCTCTCCCTTTGTGATTTCTGTGTTTGTGCCCTTCCCTTCTATATAGATATATATCATATCCTGTGTACATAACGGCAAATATACTTTGTTCAAAAATCCAATAAAAAACATTTATAAAGAAAAAGGTAGGGTGCTCTTTCAAGGGCCGGTAGAGACTCAATGGGCCGAATGGCCTCCTTCTGCACTGTAAATTCTATGATTCTGCTCCTATGTCTTACGATCTTATGGTCTTATGCAGAAAGGATTCACGAGAATGGTCCCATATTTGGCGAACTTCCAGTTTGTAGATAGATTGGAGAAGCTGGGACTGTTCTTGCAGAAGAGAAGACCGAGGGGAGATTTGTTAAGCATATTCAGAATCATGAAGGCCTGGACAGGGTAGATAAGGAAAAAATGTTCCCATTGGTGGAAGGGTCAAGAACAAGTGGGCACAAATTTGAGCTGATGGATAAAAGAATCAATGGACACATGAGGAAAAACGTTTTTACACAGCAAGTTGTTTGGTCTTGAATGCACTGTTTGAGAGTCTGGTGGAGATAGCTTCATTTGAGGCATTCAAAGGAGAATTGGATTATTTCTGAAAGGGAAGAGTTTTTAAAAATTCCTTTCACTGGATGTGGGTGTCGCTGGATGGCCAACATTTATTGCCCCTCCCTAGTTGTCCTTCAGAAGGTGGTGGTGAGCTGCCTTCTTGAACCGCTGCAGTCCCTGAGGTGTAGATATACCTATAGAGCTGTTAGGGAGGGAATTCAATATGTTGGGCTGTGGGGAGAAATCAGGAAAGTGGTACTAAGTGAGTTGGTGCAGACACGACAGACCAAATGATGTCCTTCTGTGCTGTCATAAATCTGTGATTTAATGGACAGGCCACTTGAATCTAGCAAAGGTGTTTCAGTGAACAATGCATTAGTTCATCTTGCACCGAGGCCCACAGAGAACAGATCAATCTCAATGGTTGGGCAGGGGGAGCGGTAGGAGGACTGTAACTTGCTTCGACCTTTCAACCTCCACTCTGGGGACTCGAGAAAATAAAGATTGATTGGCCTTTGCAATTCTGGTGATGGCTTCTGCTGTCAATCATACTGTGAATGGAAGGGAGAGACCAGGATCAAGCAGAAGATTCACTTTGTCGTGGGTGGGTTATGGATACTTGATGGTCAATTTTTAATTTGCCACCCATATAAAAGTTTTTTTTTTTTAAAATAATTTTTATTGGAATTTTTTACAGAAAATATAAAAATCTAACAACAAGTATAGCAAAAAGCAGTAATATGCAACTAACAGCCCCATAACACCCACAATTCCCCCCATACCGTAACATCACATGTATCACACTCCCCCCACCCCACCCCCCCCAAACAAGAGAACTTAACCGTAAATTAAAATTAGATAAATCAAATTTAAATAAAATAAGCCAACATAATCAACGTCCCCCCCCCACCCCCCCGGGTTGCTGCTGCTACTGTCCCAGTACCCTATCGTTGAGCCAGAAAGTCGTGGAAAGGTTGCCACTGTTTAAAGAACCCTTGCACCGATCCTCTCAGGGCGAATTTAACCTCCTCAAGCTTAATGAAGCCCGCCATGTCATTGATCCAGGTCTCCACGCTTGGGGGCCTCGCGTCCTTCCACTGTAGCAAAATCCTTCGCCGGGCTACTAGGGACGCAAAGGCCAGCACACCGGCCTCTTTCGCCTCCTGCACTCCCGGCTCTACCCCAACCCCAAAGATCGCGAGTCCCCATCCTGGCTTGACCCTGGATCCCACCACCCTTGACACCGTCCTCGCCACCCCCTTCCAGAATTCCTCCAATGCCGGGCATGCCCAGAACATATGGGCATGGTTCGCTGGACTCCCCGAGCACCTGGCACACCTATCTTCACCCCCAAAGAACCTACTCATCCTCGTCCCAGTCATGTGGGCCCTATGCAGCACCTTGAATTGGATGAGGCTAAGCCGCGCACACGAGGAGGAAGAATTTACCCTCTCCAGGGCATCAGCCCATGTCCCGTCTTCGATCTGTTCCCCCAGTTCCCCCTCCCACTTCGTTTTCAGCTCCTCTACTGACACCTCTTCCACCTCCTGCATAAGCTTGTAGATATCGGATATCTTCTCCTCCCCGACCCAGACCCCCGAGAGCACCCTGTCACTCACCCCCTTCGCGGGGAGCGCAGGGAATCCCTCCACCTGCCGTCTAGCAAATGCCTTTACCTGCAGATATCTAAACATGTTTCCCGGCGGGAGCCCAAATTTCTCCTCCAACTCCCCCAGGCTCGCAAACCTTCCACCCATATACAAGTTGATTACTCATTGTAAAAACCATTCAGTTTTATCCAATTTAATCAAGCTTGCTGGTCACAAATCACCAGAAATATTAAATTCAATTTTATCCAATTGAATCAAGTTTGCTGGTCACAAATCACCAGAAATATTAAATTCAACATCTCAATTTTACCATGAACTCAAGGCAGTTGCTTTTTTTTTAAAGCACCTCTTCACGCCCTCAGTTTTTTCTTTTGGGGAATAATGGTGGAAGGATTTCCAGCCCATTGAACCTTTTTACGAACCCTCCTTCCGTGGGCAACAAGTCCTGGGGTTGGACTTGAACCCGGAGCTTCCAGCCCAGATGTAGGGGGCACTACCAGTGTGCCACAAAAACTCTTAATCATTGGGTTGAGTACCCACAATCTGTAGGCTATTTTTCCCATTTGTATGAGGTAACCATGAGATAATTAACACAAAAGGACAGAAATATGGATTTTTTTAACAAAGGTAGAAGCATCTAAATTATAATACCCCAAAAAACAATAACGGATGTGCCCGTTCTGCCTTTAGCACGGATAGCGTCGTTTTGCATTTGAACATCTGTCATTGATATTACTTCACACTTAATGATATGCCACTAAAGGTAGCCATTTGAACTCTGCCCACTTCCTGGATAGAATTGCCCATGGGGCTTACCTGTTGATGGCCTTCAGCGATCCCAAAGGCTGTGATTTTAACCCCGGGTATGTTGTGAGCCTTGAGCAGGGGCGTGACCTATCTGCCAGGCCAACCTTGTGGGAAGAGGAGTTGAGGTCTTACGAGGTCCGAAAAGGGAGGTTTTCTTGTACATTCCTTGCTGGATCAAGAAGAGCAGACAGCGCTTCCAGGCCTCCAAAAAGAGAATTTGGTCTCCTCTCCTGTCATAGCTTCCCCTTTCCCCCTGCCATTAAGAGCGGGATTGGCCATCCATTGCAGTTACTCCCAGTGGTGGGGTCTGCCGGTTTTAAGTGGGTGACTAATGTGACATCTGCAGATGAGGCCGGTGATTTCAAGTTGACTCTATACTTGAGTTAAAATTGGGAGCAGAAGAATTAAAAACATCTTTCATTCTCCATTTTCCATCATCCAACGTAAGTGCAATGGCTTAAATCTGTGGTCACAGTATTAACAAGTTTCATAAGCTAATTCCTGGTTAAATCTCTGTTTTTAACTCATTAGTGGTAAGTGTCTGCTGCAGTGTTGCTGCAATATTACACCCTTTCCAGAAAGTGCAGTCCAGCAAAGTGCTCTTGCTACATAAAGTATTACTTTCCACTTGGGCAGATTTGACTGGTAGAGTTCCAAGTAGGCATACTTACCTGCATGCATGCAAAGTATAAATGATTAGGCTGCCTCACAGGCTGTGCATTGCTGCACCCTATAGGTAAATGCGCGTGCAAGTAAGTTGGAGTATTTTGATCTTTCTTCAAGTGAATTTACTAAATTCTTGTTCACTGTTCAACATTTCGTGAAAATAATGTCCAAGGATGTATTTCTTAAAAGGTGAACGCATTGAAATGTCAAACCAGAAGTTCACATTCAGCATGTTCAAATGATCGGCTAAATTAAAATATATCATAATGAGGAGCTGTAACAATCGTTTTATTATTCTGTCTTATTACATTATGTCAAGGCTACACCACAATGAAGTGTAAACGAGACCAGCAGAATTGGATGGTGTCCTGGGACATTTAAAAAAATCAAACAGAATGAAGGAAGCTGAAGGCGTTGTAAAGCACTTCTCCAACGGTAGGGTTGGCAACATTTGATTGGACATATTCTTGGCATTTTATTGCAAGTGCTGGGATTCTCCATTCAGCTATCTCGGTAGGTATTGATGAAGTATTCGTAGTCTGAAGTAGGCTAACTCTGAGTCTTTATTAACTCATAGAACTATTTACAAATATGCAGCAAAGGATACAAGCTGGGACGTGGCTCCATGCTTAAGTCTGCAGGCACCTCTGTCCTTGGGTGCTGGTCATGTGATCTCTTCCAATACTGTGTGGCGTACTATACTCAGTCCCACGTTAACCCTATATCTGCCAAGCCCTTATGCCACAAAAGTAACACAGTGTAAGTGGAACCCGTACTAATATAATCAATCCGAGTTTCAAAATGCCACTCTGACCTCCAAACCTCGTAAATGTAGATGACACCATAAATGTTTGTTAAAAAAAAAACACTCGGCACAAATATTGTGAACAAATCCTTTCATTCAAGTAGGTAAAGGCGTAACCATACATATACTCACTACTTCTTGATATATTTCCCTGTTATGGTTCCAGGCTATCAGTTGCCTCTTCCTTCCATTGTGTTTTCGCTGGTAAGCTCTGAGCTGCACAGCAAGCTCATGAAATTGACTCTCAGGTTGCTGACCTGTGTTGCTCTTTTATAACCACAGTGTGTTTAAACCGTATCTGGTGGACAAATGATCACACAAGTTGTTTAGTACGATAATAGTTTATTTAACATACACAAGGTTATTTACTTAATTAATCACACGTTCATACATTGCGGCTGGGGAGAGAGAGAGGCGCACAGGCTGGTCGCAGAGGCCTGGGGGCGGGGGGGGGGGGGGGGGGGCAGGAGTGCTGTGCGGCGTCCAGAAGCGCCGCAGCCAGCGTTTTGGCCTGGCAGACCGTGGAGTAGTGGCCCTTCTTTCCGCAGCTCTTACAGAGGGCAGAGCAGGCTGGGCAGCGCGAGCGAGGGTGTTTTGCGTACCCGCAAAAGTAGCAGCGGGGCCCCGCGGATTTATTGGGGCGTCCCGCAGCACAGGCCTGAGGGAGGTCGGGAGTGGTGGGTGGCGGGTGGGAAGCGTGCCAGGAGGCCTGGCCAGGGTCATAAGAGCGAGCGTTTTGATCTGCGACCTCCAGAGAGGAGGAGAGAGTCAGCGTCTCAGTTAAGCTGAAGTCGTCTCTTTCCAGCATCCACTGGCGGATCACGGGGGACAGCATCCCAGCCACGTAAGCGTCTCTGATCAGTAGCTCCATGTGCTCCGTAGCCGAGACTGCTACGCAGGAGCAACTCCTCCCCAGGGCATGGAGGGCCCGGTAATATTGGTTTAGAGACTCACCGGGGACCTGCTTTCTGGTGGCCAGCAGATGTCGAGCGAATACCCTGTTGACCGGTTTGATGAATTGTCCTTTTAGCTTTTGTATAGCGTCATCATAATTCATTTCCTCTTTGATTATTGCGTAGGCATCGATACCCACGCTGAAATGGAGGATGTGCAGCTTCTGTGCCCCGGTGGGGGGGGGGGGGGGGGGGGGGGGGGGTGTTTGTAGATGCTAGGAACCCTTCGAGGCAAGTCAGCCAGAGTTGGAAAAATTCTGCAGAGTTCGGAGTTTGCGGGCTGATGCGGAGGCATTCGGGCTTGATGCGGAACTCCATCTTCAAAGTCGTAGTCTATTAAATTGATGTGCCATCAATTGTACGCGAGGCGAGTGCTTTACCAAAGTCAGGCTTTAATAGACTAGAACACAGCTCTGCGATCGTCTACAATGGAAAGGACGATCGTCAGGCGTCTGACCATTTATACCTCGTTAATGGAGGCGTGGTTAACTCAGCCTCTTGGCCAATCGGTCGAGAGGCACATGACCAACCAGGGCCAATGGTAAGCCGACGTTCTGGCCCAATGGCAGACAGGTATGCAGATCATATCACCACAGGACTATAAACTAATACACTTAAACGACCTTAACTTTACTTCCAGGTGACCGGCAAATACAGAACAGATATGGCCTTATCTGGATTCAGGTCGTCTGGCAGCACTGAAGTTCTGTAGGTAGCCTGTGCTTGTTGTCGTCCTCTGTGGATGGCGTGGGCTCTGCTTGGCTGGTGGATTCACTGTTGTTGATGCGGCAGTCGAGAGAGAGCAAATGAAGGCCTGCGCTGCCTTTTAACCTGCTGGGAATTCCCTGCCCCTTTTGTGGTCGGTCTCTGGGTCGCTGTCAATCAATTGATCAAGGCTCCATCCCCCCTGGTCGGTCACGTCAAATCAGGGGCTGCCACATCAGGGGCAGTCAGTGGCCAATCCTGGGAGTGTTCCGAGCAGGGGCTGGTGCCGCTGCGTCTGGTCGGCGATGTGATGGACAGGATAGTTCCATTGTTCCTTTGATTGCCTTTTAATGGCCTTTTGCAGGTGTGAGTTCCTGCATAAAGTAGAAAGGAATAAGCAAAAAGCAATTGGAATGGTCCTCCTGTCTATTTTGCTGGGGTCCTTGGAGAATGGTGCAAAATAGTGAGTGGATTTGGGAACCGATTACCAGTCTGACAGGTTGCGACATGAACTTTCCTTCCACAGGCGTTTGTACCTTTGCAATATCTGACAGAGTAGTTAGTCCATTGTGGTAAGAGGATTTGTGGGCTGTGAGAATCTGTATAATTGAGGATTGCTCCCCCCCCCCCCCCCCCCCCCCCCAATCTGACAGTGGCTGACAACCTGCCTTTTACTGTGTTAATAGAATCATTGAATCCCTACAGCACAGAAGGGGCCCATTGGGCCTGCACCAACCTGCACCTGGCCCAATCTCCCACCATAGACCCGTAACCCCACCTAACCTTTGGATACTAAGGGACAATTTAGCATGGCTAATCCACCTAACATGCACATCTTTGGATTGTGGGAGGAAACCTGAGCACCCGGAGGAAACCCACCCAGGCACGGGAAAAACGTACAAACTTTGTACAGACAGTCATCCAAGGTCGGAATTGAACCCGGGTCCCTGACGCTGTGAGGCAGCAGTGCTAGGCGCTATGCCACCCTTCAGAGAGCAAACGTTGAGTGAGAGGGGGCTGGGAATGGTTCAGAGTAACAAGCAGGGTCTAGCCTAGATGCTGCAGCCTACATTTTTCTCTGTTTGTCTTGTTCCTCTTTCATATCCTCTTTTCTTGGTGCAATCCATAGCCCTATCTGATGTAAGATTTTGTGGACTTGCACACATTGCATTTGGGTTTGTTGATCTTTACATCCAGACACAGAAAATATGTCAAGAACTGCAAGAAAAAAATGCTTTCTACAATGGCAAAATTAAATATCAGCTTTATAAAAAATCAGCAAAAATGATAACTTGAAAAGTGTCTACCTTTGTTCACTCATTGTTTTGCTAAAACTTAAAGTTTCACAGTTCAATATCATTGAGTGTCTGCATCAGCAAGCTGACCTTGCATTGTGCAGTGAACCGCATATAGTATTTAAATGTGAATGAGTTGGCCCCTATAAAAGGTTCTGACCCCTGTCAAGCTGCCCAAAATAAGTGAGTGGCTTTTTGCAGATAACTGTGAACGCTTCTCAGTTTTGGAGCAGTTTCTTGAACAATTTGTTAGGTGCACAAATCTCTCTATGTCAATAAATGTTCATCACTATGCCTCTTTTCAAAGAAAAAGCAAAGGTAGTGAACAACAACACTTGCAATTATATTGTCTTCAACAGAATGGAATATTGTAAGGTGCCTCACAGAAACGTCATCAGACAGAATGTTGACCCCAATCTCCATGAAGTCACATTAAGGAAAGTAGCCTAAAAGTTGGTCAAAGTTGTTTTTTTAAGGAATGTCTTCAAGAAAGAAAAGAGATGCTGAGAGGCGCAGAGGTTTAGGGAGAGAAAATCAAACCTTCAGGACCTAGAAAATTGGAGAAAAATTTAATCTGATAGCATCGGAGTTTTTTCCTGGCATCCTGGTCAATATTTATTCTAAATCACCAAAAAAAGATTAATATTTGGATGAAGATGTGAGAAAGATGTCGGGTAATTTCCAAGTTGGCAAATGGAAAGAAATACTGACATCTAGTGGGATACTCGTATCTGATGGGAGCGAATGAATAAACCTACTGTGCCTAATTAGTTCTCCTAGTAAGGGCTTATTTATCAGGCAAAAAAGGACTGAGTATTAGGCTAGTTTTTACGTGGGGTTCCTCCCACTTAGTTATAGCTCAGCTGAACACATAGACCTGCAGACACATCAATTCTGGTTAAGACGGCTTTATTCTTCCAAGCTTGGTCCACGTATGGGGAGAGTGATTTGGATAAATGCCAAAACCACTCTGCGTTACACTGGCGCAGACCACTCAATTATATAATTTTCCAAAAGTCAATAGCCCACCCCAGTTGGACTTGATCCAATCCTTGGAGCTGTCAATTTGATAGTGATCAAAGAAGGTTACTTTAAGTAACATGATGACTGTGATCAACTCATGATCTAACCCCATCCTGCCACCTGTTGTTTACCAGGATACTTGATCCATTATGAATTTGTTTTTGTGCCACTCCCATATTACTTATCTCAGCCAGTTCCTGCCTACCTCCTTGTTTGTCGAGGGGCAGGATGCTGAATTTGGATCCTCTTTACACCATGGATTGTCTGAGGCAGGATATTGGGAGCACTGATAAGAACTATTTACTGAGCTGACTGTGTTATTGCTGACCACACTATTTCTGTCTAAACCTGTTTGATTTAAAAACATGGGCGAGTTCACTAGCTTACATGCCATCATGCATTTTGGCCACTGCTTTTAGCAAGAGTTTGAATGTTTGTTACTGCTATGACCTAAAAATACATGTTTAATAGTTAATAATGATTACTGGGTATACTTTCTGTGATTAGTCTCAATCCTCAATAAACTAACTTATGTAGAACTATTCTAGTGTTATCTTAACTATCCGGTTTTAAGGGATCTCATCTCAGGACACCCCCCTTCAAGAGCAAGATCTGCAAAGCCTCCATCGAACAAGTCTAGCTGCTCTTCCATCTATTGACAAGGTTTCATTTAAGAAACGGTTGTTTAACTTGCTTTTGATTTTTTTTTTTAGTGCCCCGTTAAAGACAATTTGTCCTTATAGCAATCCGTCTGGAGTGAGTGGAATCCATTTCCTGTCAATGCAGTATGGGTGAAAGTGGATGTGCCAGGGGATGTAAGTAGCAACGCAGTATGGGTGAAAGTGGATGTGCCAGGGGATGTAAGTAGATCAGAACCTCCACCCACTTCCTGTTTGTGCCCCAGACCCAGCCCATTTTTCAAAATTAAGACCACGTAAAATATGTTGGACGTGCATTGTCGCCATTAATGATGCCACAGCCACGACCGCCTTGGGTGAGAATGATTTACCTCAGGATCTTGCCAAAGACTAATGTAGCAGAAGGTGGAGTTAAACAAAGGACATTTTTTCAGGAATTTTGGAATTTGAGTGGCCTGTAGGTTGCCTTATCGACCATTATGTTCTGATGGAGCACCACATTGTCAGTGAGGCCTTCTTTGGATGCATTGTACAATTCATTTGTGAGGTGGATGTAACATGATAGCATGGGAGTTTTTTCCTGGCATCCTGGTCAATATTTCTTCGAAATCACCAAAATCAGATTAATATTTGGATGAAGATGAGAGAAAGATGTTGGGTAATTTCCATGTTGGCAAATGGAAAGAACTGACACCTAGTGGGATACTTGCATCTGATGGAGTGGAATGGATACACCTATTGTACCTAATTAGTTCTCCTAATAAGGGCTTATTTATCAGGCAAATTATCTGCCCAATTACAAAGCGTCATTGTTACAGAAAGAATCTCTGGGTGTAAAAACATGCAACAAAACAAGTTGTCTCACATGCCACTAGTCGTGGAAGAGAAAAAAAAAGAGAGAAGGAGGAGATAAAGAAGATAGATTTGCTTCCACAGAGGTAGATAGCTATGGCATTACCCACTCTAACCCATGTGTTAAGAGCCAACCACACCACCCTGTGACATTTTGCTAAAATAACGCTTTCATGCTCTTCACTTCTAGCAGCAGACTTGTGACTTGTAGCCTGGGTCTGTGCTGCAGTCAAGCCCCTACCACAGGAATGGCTTTGTCAACAACACTCAAGACCAACTCAGCATTGAAGCTTTCTGCATCAGTGTCATTCGAGACGAACAGAGGAAATATCAGCAATATCAAGTTATCCCACATCAGGCAGGTCGCTGATGGAGAAACTACTTCCTAATTTGACCCCTGGAAACATAGTAGTAACACAAGAGGCCGATATGATTGCACGTTGCAAGGTTCCTCAACATTCACAGTGCTATTGATTACGCTTACACACCCGTTAAACAATCTGTACACAACCCTATGGTCATATGTAAACTTCCAGAGGCTGCAATTCATCAATGAACATGATAACGAGAATCGTCTTAAAATGATCTGTGTTTCCCACGTTGTTTTTCCGTTTTGGCGGCAATATTCATTTGGGGCCGTTTACAACCAAGCATTTCCTGACAAGTTCTGCATCCTAATCTTGTGCCCCTTCTAAATGTTTCCCTCAATCCCTGAAGCAAAGGAGGTGACCGGCTTGTGCGTTTAAGCAGTAACATCTTACGATCCAAGCCCCCCCGTGCATCTCTTTCTGGCTCAGGTTCTGTACCTTCTTGAACTGAGTCAGCATAATCTTTTGTGCCACCTCTCCTTGGGTCAGTGTATGAAAAGCTACCAACTAACTCTTGTTTCAATGAAAACAGAAAATGCTGGAAAACGTCAGCAGGTCTGGCAGCATCTGTGAAGAGAGAAACAGAGCTAATGTTTTACGTCAAGGACCTTCAAAACCTCTTGCTTTCTAAGACATCATTCATCATTTGGAGCTGATGATTGGAAGCGTTAGAAATAGCACTGGTGTGAGGGAAATAGCCTCATCTTTCCTCTGCTGTGTTGAATACCCTCAGTGTGTCCACTTAACAGCCACTTCTGAAAGAGATCCCATACCAGCCTCCCCGAACAGGCACTGGAATGTGGCGACTAGGGGCTTTTCACAGTAACTTCATTTGAAGTCTACTTGTGACAATAAGCGATTTTCATTTCATTTTCAGATTGGGGTTTATCTAGTTATAGAATTTACAGTGCAGAAAGAGGCCATTCAGCCCATCGAGTCTGCACCGGCTCTTGGAATGAGCACCCTACCCAAGGTCAACAACTCCATCCTATCCCCATAACCCAGTAACCCCACTCAACACTAAGGGCAATTTTGGACAGTAAGGGGAATTTATCATGGCCAATCCACCTAACCTGCACATCTTTGGACGGTGGGAGGAAACCGGAGCACCCGGAGGAAACCCACGCACACATGGGGAGGATGTGCAGACTCCGCACAGACAGTGACCCAAGCCGGAATCGAACCTGGGACCCTGGAGCTGTGAAGAGATTGCGCTATCCACAATGCTACCGTGCTGCCCAATAGTTAAATCGAGGTTTCTGCTGGTCATCTGCCTAAATTATCCCTGCTGATCAGACTAGCACCGAGGAAATTACTGAAAATGAACTCAAACGAAGGGAGAGAATAGGGATGTTTTACTGCAATTGTGTAGGGCATTGGTCAGACCACACCTGGAGTATTGTGTGCAGTATTGATGTGTCCTTGTTTGAGGAAGGATGTCCTTGATTTGGGGAAGTGCAGCAAAGGTTTACCAAACTGAATCCTGGGATAGCGGGACTGTCACATGAGGAGAGACTCAGTCGGCTAGGATTATATTAATTGAAGTTTAGAAGAGCTAAGAGGGGATCTCATAGCAAATTATAAAATTCGAACAGGATTAGACAGGGTCGATTGGGAAAGAATGTTCCATATGGTGGGGGAGCCCAGAACTAGGGATCATAGTTTGAGGAGAAGGGGCAAAGTTTTAGGATTGAGATGAGGAGAAATCTCTTCATCCAGTGAGTGGTGAATCTGTGGAATTCACAACCACAAAAAGTAGTTGGGGTGAAAATGTTGTATGATTTCAAGAAGGAATTAGATATAGCTCTTGGGGCTTAAGCTATCATGGGATATGGGGGGAAGATAGGATCAGGGGATTGAACTTGATCAGCCATGATCATAATGAATGGTGAATCAGGCTTGAAAGGCCCAATGGCCTCCCCCTGCTTCTATTTTCTATGTTTCTTCATTTTAGGCTTGCTCCTTACTCTTCACAGACTGTGCTTTCCATGATCATACTCATCTTTATACTAGCTGACCGGGTGCTTTATCATAGAATTTACAGTGCAGAAGGAGGCCATTCGGCCCATCGAGTCTTCACCGGCTCTTGGAAAGAGCACTCTACCCAAGCCCAGACCACCGCCTTAACCCCATAACCCAGTAACCCCACCCAACACGAAGGGCAATTTTGGACACGAAGGGCAATTTAGCGTGGCCAATCCACCTAACCTGCACATCTTTGGGCTGTGGGAGGAAACTGGAGCACCCGGAGGAAACCCACGCACACACGGGGAGAACGTGCAGACTCCGCACAGTCAGTGACCCAAGCCGGGAATCGAACCTGGGACCCTAGAGCTGTTAAGCAATTGTGCTAACCACTATTCTACTTTCTGCCCAGGGACTAGGGACTTTACGATAAGGGGATATTATCATTTACGGGATGTGGGAATCATTGGTTAGGTCAACATTTATCCCTTGTTGCCCTTCAGAAGGTGGTGGTGAGTTGCTTTCTTGAACCATTGAGGTCCCTGAGGTGGAGGTAGACCCACTGTGCTGATAGGGAGGCAGTTCCAGGATGTTGCCCCAGCTACAGTGAAGGAATGGTGATATTTTCGTGTCGGGGTGGCGAGTAAATTGGAGGGGAACCTCCAGGTAGTGGGGTTCTCAGGTATCTGCTGCTCTTGTCCTTCTAGATAGTAGTAATTGTGGGTTTGGAAGTTGCTATCTAAGGAACCTTGGCAAGTTCCTGCAGTGCATCTTGTAGATGGTACACACGGCTGCCACTGTTTGGCGGTGGTGGTGGGTTTGAATGTTTGTGAAGGGGAACAATCAAGAAGGCTGCTTTGTCCTGGTAAGTTTCAACTTTCTCTTTTTTCTAATATAATTTTTATTGGAATGTTTTACAGAAAATATAAAACGTAACGACAAACAATGAAATGCAACAAAATAACCCATAATAACTGTAACACCCCCAGACCGTATCGACGCATGTATCCCATCCCCCACCTCCCCAACCCCAATGAACAACAGAAGAACTTAAAATTAAATTTAAATTAAATAAACAAACATAGTCATCGTCCGCCCCCCCCCCCCCCACACCTTTTCCCTCCCCCTTCCCCCCCACCCCCCGGGTTGCTGCTGCTACTGTCCCCGTACCCTATCGTTGAGCCAGAAAGTCGAGAAAAGGTTGCCACTGCCTAAAGAACCCTTGTACCGACCAGCGCCGGCCCTAGGGTTGCTGGCGCCCCGGGCAAGCTGAACTTTGGCGCCCTTGGGGGGGCGGGGGGGGGGGGGGGGCGGACCCGAGGGGGGGCGGACCCGAGGGGGGGCGGACCTGAGGGGGGGGGGCGGACCCGAGGGGGGGGCGGGGGGGCGGACCCGATGGGGGGGCGGGGGCAGGCGGACCCAGGGGGGGGCGGACCCGAGGGGGGGGCGGACCCGAGGGGGGGGCGGGGGGGACCGAGGGGGGGGGGCAGGGGGGGACCGAGGGGGGGGGCGGGGGGAGCGGACCGAGGGGGGTGGGGGGGCGGGGAGCGGACCGAGGGGGGGGGGCGGGGAGCGGACCGAACGGGGGAGCGGACCGAGCCGGGGGGGCCGCCCTGGGGGGGGGGGGGGGCGCGGCCACCGCGCATGCGCTGGTTGGCACCGGCCCAACTGCGCATGCGCGGGACCCGAGTCTCTGGCGCCCCCTAGCACATGGCGCCCCGGGCGACTGCCCGAGTTGCCGGTGCCTTGAGCCGGCCCTGGTACCGACCCTCTCAGGGCGAATTTGATCTTCTCTAGCTTACTGAAACCCGCCATGTCATTGATCCAGGTCTCCACGCTTGGGGGCCTCGCATCCTTCCATTGTAGCAAGATCCTTCGCCGGGCTACTAGGGACGCAAAGGCCAGCACACCGGCCTCTTTCGCCTCCTGCACTCCCGGCTCCACCCCAACCCCAAAAATCGCGAGTCCCCATCCTGGCTTGACCCTGGATCCCACTACCCTCGACACCGTCCTCGCCACCCCCTTCCAGAACTCCTCCAGTGCCGGGCATGCCCAGAACACCTGACACACCTGTCTTCACCCCCAAAGAACCTACTCATCCTTGTCCCAGTCATGTGGGCCCTATGCAGCACCTTGAATTGGATGAGGCTAAGCCGCGCACACGAGGAGGAAGAATTAACCCTCTCCAGAGCATCAGCCCATGTAGTTTCAACTTTCTTGAGTATTTTAGGAGCTGCACTCATCCAGGCAAGTGGTAAGTATCTTGTTAAACTCCTGACTTGTGCCTTGAGGATGGTGGACAGGCTTTGGGGGGGTCAGGAGATGAACTTCTTGCCGTAGGATTCCTAGACTTTGACCTGTTCTTGTAGCCACAGTATTAATATGGCTAGTCCAGTTCAGTATCTGATCAATGGTAACCCCAGAATGTTGATAATGGGGGATTCAACGATGGTAATGCCATTGAATGTCAAGGGGCGATGGTTAGATCCTCTCTTGTTGGAAAAGGCATTGTCTGGCACTTTTGTGGGACAAATGTAACTTGCTACTTGTCAGCCCAAGCTTGGATATTGTCCAGCTCTTGCTGCATTTGAACATGGACTGCTTCATTGTCTGAGGAGTCGCGAATGGTGCTGAACATTGTGCATGCATTTGTGAACATCCCCACTTCAGACCTTCTGATGGAAGGGAAATCATTGATGAAGCAGCTTAAGATGATTGGACCCAGGATACTGTGCTGAGGAACTCCTGCAGTGATATTATGGAACTGAGATGATTGACCTCCAACCACCACAACCATTTTCCTTTGTACCAGGTATGACTTCAACAAGCAGAGAGTTTCCCCCCTGATTTCCATTGACTCCAGTTTTGCTAGGGCTCCTTGATGTCATACACAGGCAATTTCTGTCCTGATGGCAACAGTAGTCACTTTCATTTCACCTCTGACATTCAGATCTTTTATCCATGTTTGAACCAAGTCTATAATGAGGTCAAGAGGTGAGTGATCCAAACGAACCCAACTAAGCGTCAGTGAGCAGGTTATTACTGAGTAAGTGTCGCTTGATAGCACTGTTGATGAATCATTCCATCACTTTGCTGCTGATAGGAGATTGATTGGGCAGTAATTGACTGGGTTGGATTTGTCCTGTTTCTTGTGTACAGGACACACCTGGGCAATTTCCCACATTGCTGGGTAGATGCCAGTGCTGTAGCTGTACTGGGACAGCTTGGCTAGGGGTGCGACAAGTCCTGGAGCACAAGCCTTCAGTACTATTGCCAGGATATTGTCAGGGTCCATAGCCTTTGCAGTATCCAGTGCCTTCAGCCGTTTCTTGATATCACGTGGAGTGAATCATATTGGCTGAAGACTGACATCGGCACCTCTGGCTGCAGATTGTTGTGAAGCCTTGTCTTTTGCACAGATGTGCTGGACTCCTCCATCATTGAGGATGGGGATATTTGTAGAGCCTTCTCCTCTAGTGACTTGTTTAATTCTCCATCACCATTCACCTCTGGGCGTGGCAAGACTGCAGAGCTTAGATCTGTTTGATGGGTTTGTGGTAGAATCGCTTCTCTCTGTCTATTTCGTGCTGTTTATGCTGTTTGACCCACAAGTAGTCCTGTGTTGTAGCTTCATCAGGTTGACACCTCATGTTTGGGTATGTATGGTGTTGCTCCTGGCATGCTTTTCTACCCTCTTCATTGAACCAGGGTTGATACCCTGGCTTGGTGGTAATGGTAGAGTGGGGGATATGCCTGGCTATGACGTTGCAGATTGGGTTGAATACAATTCTGCTGCTGATGATGACCCACAGCGCTTCATGGATTCCCAGTCTTGAGTTGCTAGATCTGTTTGAAATCTAGTTCTATTAGTACGTTGATGCACAATCAATGGACATGAAACATAGATAAAGTCCGAACGATAGGCTTTAATACACAAGAAGTGTACCCGGCAGCAGACGTACAGAAGAATGGCAGACTGCCGGGGAACACGGGTTCTTATACCCCGCCTCGTAGGCGGAGCTACCTACCTCTCAGCCAATCGGCTGAGAGGCACATGACATACCTGGGCCAATGGGCAACGAATCCTCTGCACCAATGGCAGCTCACACTTCCAGGTGCCGTAATACCCCTAGTCATACTACCACATACGCCAATGGTGCCACACGGTAGCATTGTGGATAGCACAATCGCTTAACAGCTCCAGGGTCCCAGGTTCGATTCTGACCTGGGTCACTGTCTGTGCGGAGTCTGCACATCCTCCCCGTGTGTGCGTGGGTTTCCTCCGGGTGCTCCGGTTTCCTCCCACAGTCCAAAGATGTGCAGCTTAGGTGGATTGGCCATGATAAATTGCCCTTAGTGTCCAAAATTGCCCTTCGTGTTGGGTGGGGTTACTGGGTTATGGGGATAGGGTGGAGGTGTTAACCTTGAGTAGGGTGCTCTTTCCAGGAGCTGGTGCAGACTCGATGGGCCAAATGGCCTCCTTCTGCACTGTAAATTCTATGATAACACGATTGAGGGTATCCTCAATGTGAGGACAGGACTTTGTATCCACCAGGACTATGCAGTGGTCACTTCGATCAATATTGTCATGGACAGATGCATCTGCAGAAGAAAGGTTGGTGAGAATGAGGCCAAGTATGTCTTTTCCTCTTGTTGGTTCCCTCACCACCTGCTGCAGTCCCAGTCTAGCAGCTATGCCCTTTAGGATCCGGACGGCTCGGTCTGTGGTGGTAGTACAAGTCACTCTTCGTAATGGACATTGAAGTTCCCCACCCAGAGTATATACTGTGCCCTTGACACCCTCAGTGCTCCCTCCAAGTTGTGTACAACATGGAAGAGTACTGCTTCATCAGTTGATGGTGAATGGTACGTGGTAATCAGCAGGAGGTTCCCTTGCCCATGTTTAACCTGAAGCCATGGGACTTCATGGGGTTCAGAGTCGATGTTGAGGACTCCCAGGGCAACTCCCTCCTGACTGTATACCACTGTGCCGGTGAGACAGGACATATCCAGGAATGGTGATAGTGGTGTGTCGGACATTGTCTGTAAGGTATGATTCTGTGAGTTCTATGTCAGGCAGTTGCTTGACTAGTCTGTGAGACAGCTCTCCTAACTTTGGCACAAGCCTACAGGTGTTAGAGAGGAACACTTTGCGTGTTCGACAGGGTTGGATTTGCCATTACTGCTTCCGGTTTCTTTCCTTTTTTGTGAAGTTGTAGCAGTTGAATACAACTGAATGGTTTGCTAGGCCATTTCAGAGGGTATTTAAGAGTCTGCCACATTGCTGTGAGTCTGGAGTCACATATAGGCCAGACCAGATAAGGATGGCAGGATTGCTTCCCTGAAGGACATTATTGGACCAGATGGATTTTTACGACAATCGACAATGGTTTCCTTGACATCATTAAACTTTTAATTCCAGGTATTTTATTGAGTTTAAATTCCACCACCTAGCATGGTGGGATTTGATCCCTGGTCCTCAGACTGAGGCAAGAAATAAAATGACTGAGACCCATATGATAGCTGGGCCACTCTCGACGCCTGCTATACAAGCCCAAAATGGGACTCTTTTTGTCTGTGTTAAATCACGCCCAAATATTCGAACAAACACACCACTAGTATTGCACTGGGGGGTCAGTCTAAAATCTCTTATTCAGCCCATAACCTTCTAACTTAAGTGTTAGAGTGCTACAATTGAGTCACAGGTGACCTCTGGTTTTACTCAAAAGCGCCGCAGAATGGCGATTGTGAGAAGTCCCACTGATAAAGCAAAAGTGTTCTTGTGAATCAGGAGTCGCAGTGCATCAGTGAGCAAAGTTGGTGGATCTGTATCTGCTTTTGCTGCACTTAAAATGCTTGAAAGGAGCTGGTTTAGCACATTGGGCTAAATCGCTGGCTTTTAAAGCAGACTAAGCAGGCCAGCAGCACGGTTCGATTCCCGTACCAGACAGGCGCCGGACTGTGGCGACTAGAGGCTTTTCACAGTAACTTCATTGAAGCCTATTCGTGACAATAAGCGATTTTCATTCCATTTCCTTTCATTGTTTCATTTTCAAGGTTTCCATTGGTAGCAATTGCCCATCTCGATGAATGCAAAATTTAAATGCTGATACAGCATACCTTCCTGCTTCCTCATTAGTGCAAAATCATTCGGAGCGCTCTTCTCTCAAATGCTTTTTGCACAGCTCCCAAACACTGTATTCTATGAAGAAACTATTAACTTTCGCTGCTGATTGCCAAGAACATATGTTAGAGATCGGTGAAAAATGATGCTGTTAATTTCAGTGACAGTAACCAGTCTCACTAAATGCAGACCAAGCTTCTTAATTATGTTTTTTTTTAAATATTTTGTTAAATTGCCTTCACGCTCTTCACAATGAAGTGTTGGAGCTGAGATTAATAAGCACAACCAGGCCTCTGTTTATGTAACACAGAGGGAGTTAAAGGATAAATCTTAACCCTCATCTCAGAGAAGCATCACTCAGTATAACAACTTACATTTCTGGTGATAATTCCTGATTATTCCATATTTGCACACACCAGGAGGTAGATTGAGGCTACAAAACTGCATTTTTGCTTTCAATCCTGCATGAAATAGAAACTTCCATTCTGTCCCTTTTGAGATGCAGTCAAATACAATGGGTTGGATTTTTCTCATTACGCATAATAACAGAAGAAATCAAAATCAGGCCAACATGAGGGTGACCACGGCACTACCATCCAAACCAACCATCACCCTCCCGCCCCCCAGCCCTTATCAGGAAGCGTTTATGGTATTGGTTTAATGTGAAATTTATGGGCGCAATCGAACGACCATGCTGCGTCTGAAAAGCAGCGCACCGCTGCGCAGATGGCCGATAGCAGCTGGGAGTCCCGCTCCCAAGATCTACCCGGCTCGCAAAGCCTCGCAAGATCTCGCGAGACATTGCGATGTAAGGGCGGGATCACTTTTATGCCAATCTGCATTTCAAAGCGAGACAGTTACTGTTGTCTCTCTCACCTGGACACTACAGCTGCTGGCTCAGACACAGGAAGCATCACGTGTCAATTGCTGGAAAGAGAAGGCAGTGATCTGTCTTTAAACCCATCAGATCCTTGAGCTGCAAGCCAACCATTCATTTCCCTTCATGGGCTGTGATTCCACTCACACACTGCTGTGAGCATTGCTTCATTCATCTTTTTCATGGTTCAGTAACTCTGAAGTGCACTGACCCAGGGTCTCCTGGGTGGAAGGCCTTGGGCTGTGCATCAGAACTGGATAGATACCCCATGCCAGGAATAGAAGACCTATATGTCAAGCCAACAGGTAGCCAAACGTTCACTAAGTTAGATATGAGCCATGCCGATCTTCAACTCAAATTGTCGTCCTGCAAATTTGTTATGATCAAAACGCACAAGTGCCTGTATGAGTATACTCGCTAGCCCTTCAGGGTCTCATCGGCATGCATCATATTCCATGGATCATGGAGAACATACTCCAAGGGTTACTGTTATAACCTGCCATTGGCTGGGGACTAATGACAATCCCACAATCCTGTGGGAGTATGAGCTTCCCCAATGAGGGGGGCGGAGAAATCATTAGCAGACTCCCTGCATAAATAGAGCTGGCCAGTTTGGAACCAGGGAGAGAGGAGTTGGCAGCAAGGGAAGTTTTTGCTACTGTTGTATATATATGTTATTGTAAATAAATGTTATCTCTTTGTATCCTGAAAACTCGTGCTGGATTCTTCGTGGCCCTCACAAAAGTTACCTAAAGTGGTGGTGTACTTGGATGATGTTCTGGTCACAGGGCTTCAGAACGAGAGCACCTGGCAAACCTACAGGAAGTCTTACAGTGATTTTCAAAAGCTGGGGTACATCTAAAAAGGGAAAAATGCATTTTCCAAGCAAACCAAGTGGTGTATTTGGGATATCGGATGGATAAAAAGGGGGTAAATCCAGTGGAGGACAAAGTGAGCAGCAACTCTTCGAAGCACCACAAAACTGAATTATTTCCATTTCCGAGGAATGGTCAATTATTATGGGATTTTTATCCTGATTTCAGTCTCTTTGCTATCTCCACTGTACATGCTAATGCAAAAGTACCAAAAATGTTTGTGTGAGACACCACAGATGGAGGCCTTTGAGAAAATAAAACTGCTATCGTCCAATTTATTGGCCCATTTAATGCCCAAAAATGAACATCCTGACTTGCGATGCTTCCCTTTACAGGGTTGGGGTGGCACTTTCACACCATTGGAAAGGTGGGAGAGAAATCGCCATCGCCTACGTATTCAGGACTCCCTCGGATGCTGAGCAGAGGTATTCTCAAATCGAGAAGGAGGGCTTGGCAGCTGTGTTTGGTGGAAATAAATTTCACCAGTATGTCTATGGCAGGTGTTTTATTACAGTGACCGACCTCAAACCCCTATTGGGACTTTTTAAGGACGATAAGGCAATCACTCCTATTGCCTCTACCCAGATACAGCGTTGAGCCCTGTTACTTGCAGCTCATGAATGTCTCTTAGGGCACCACCCTGGAACACAAGTAGCTAATGCCCTGTCTCACCTCCTGCTGCTCGGTTCTCTTGCCGGCATTGGAATAGGTCACGATGACACTAAATATTTCAGACACATTACTCGTGTCTGAAAAGCAAATCAAGATACAAACTCTGTCAGAATTGAAGCATATGTGGATCAGTATTTGGATGGCCCGACTAACGAGGGGGCAAAACTTTACCACCTCTTGGGAAATAAGGAAGGGTGGATGACAGAAGTGTTAGTGAGGGATCACTTTGGGACCAGTGACCATAATTCCATTTGTTTTAAGATATCTATGGAGAATGATAGGTCTGGCCCAAAAGTTAAAATTCTAAATTGGGGCAAGGCCAATTTTGATGGCATTAGACAGGAACTTTCAAAAGTTGACTGGGGGAGTCTGTTGGCAAGCAAACGGATGGATAATAAGTGGGAGACTATCAAAAGTGTATTAACCAGGGTTCAGGGTCAGCACATTCCTTTTAGAGTAATGGGCAAGGCTGATAGAAGTAGGGAACCCTGCATGACTCGGGATATTGAGTTCCTAATTAAAAAGAAGAAGGAGGCATATGACATGCATAGGCAGCTGGGATCAAGTGAGTATAGAGGTTGTTGGAGTTGACTTAAGAGAGAAATCAGGAGGGCAAAAAAGGGACATGATATCGCTTTGACAGGTGATGCAAAGGAGAACCCAAAGATCTTCTACAAATACATAAAGTGTAAAAGGATAACGAGGGAAAGATTAGGGCCTCATAAAGATCTACAAAATCATCTATGTGCAGATCCACAAGAGCTGGGTGGGATCCTAAATTAATATTTCTCATTGGTATTTACCGTTGAAAAAGGCATGGATGTTAGGGAACTTGGGGAAATCAATAGTGATCTCTTCAGGAGTGTTAATGTTACAGAGAAGGAGGTGCTGGAAGTCTTAAAATGCATCAAGGTAGATAAATCCCCAGGACCTAATGAAATGTATCCTAGGGCGTTGTGGGAGGCTAGGGAGGAAATTGCAGTCCCCTAGCAGAGATATTTGAATCTTCGACAGCCACAGGTGAGGTAGCAAATGTCGTGGGTAGCAAATGTTGAGCATAACATCTGTGGTGGGTAAGTTGTTAGAAGTTATCCTGAGAGACAGGGTCTACAGGCATTTAAAGGTGCAAGAACTGATTAGGGACAGTCAGCATAACTTTGTGAGTGGAAAATCATGTGTCACAAATTTGATTTGAGTTTTTTGAAGGGGTAACCAAGAAGGTCGATGACGGCAGTACAGTTGACGTTGTTTATATGGAGTTTAGCAAGGCCTTTGACAAGGTATCTCATGGTAGGTTGCTGCATAAGGTTAAATCTTACAGGATCCAGGGTGAGGTAGCCAATTGTGTACTAAATTGGCTTGACGAGAGAAGACAAAGGATGGTTATAGAGAGTTGTTTTTCAAACTGGAGGTTTGTGAGAATTCATGAGAATTTAGGAGGCATGGTTAGTAAGTTTGCAGATGACACCAAGATTGGTGGCATAGTGGACAATGAAGAAGGTTATCTAGGATTGCAACGGGATCTTGATTAATTGAGCAGGGGGCCGATGAATGGCAGATAGAGTTTAATTTAGATAAATGTGAGGTGATGCATTTTGGTAGATCGAATCGGGGCAGGACCTACTCAGTTAATGGCTGGGAGTTGGGCAGAGTTATAGAACAAAGAGATCTAGGTGTACAGGTTCATAGCTCCTTGAAGGTGGAGTCGCAGATGGACAGGGTGGTGAAGAAGGCATTCGGCATGCTTGGTTTCATTGGTCAGAACATTGAATACAGGAGTTGGGACGTCGTGCTGAAGTTGTACAAGACATTAGTAAGGCCACACTTGGGATACTGTGTACAGAGGAGTAATTGTTTCACATGGAGGGCGGTGAGTGTCTGGAAAGAGCTGCCAGAGGCAGTAGTAAAGGTGGGTACAATTTTGCCTTTTAAAAAGCATTTAGACAGTTATTTTGGGAAAGATGTGTATAGAGGGATATGGGCCAAATGTGGCCAATTGGGACTAGCTTAGTGTTAAAAACTGGTCGGCATGGACAAGTTGGGCCAAAGGGCCTGTTTACACGCTGTAAACCTCTCCGACCTCCATGACTCTGTATGTTCCTGAATGGCGGAGTCTGAGCACAGCCTTCAAATGACGTGAAGCTTTATCTGGCCAAGATGAACTCAGTGTTGTAAGGATGTTATTATTATTTGGGGACCCTGGGTAGTTGTTCCCGATTTTACTGGAGCTACATAATGGCCACCTTGGTGCCTCCAAAATAAAAATTCACCAGGAGCTATGTCTGGTGGTACAGTCTCAGCTCAGTCATGGCGGAATTGGTGAAGCAATGTGATTCATGCCCAGAGAATACGCATCTCCCTCCTTCAGCCTCCCTACACCCATGGGAGTGGCCAGACAGGCCGAGGCACGAGTGCACGTGGACTTTGCCGGGTCTTTGATGGGGCTGATGTTCTTGATCCTGGTAGATGTACACTGCAATTGGTTGGAGATACTTCGGTTGAGCTCCACAACCTCCCACGCTACGATGGAGAAACTACGACAGAGCTTTTGCACACACGGCATACCACCTTGGGGCCTCCAAAATAAAAATTCACCAGGATTTCCCACAATGGCACTGCCTTCAGCGGCAATAAGCTCCAAAGCTTCAGGCAATCCAACGGCATCAGATACATTAGAACAGAACTATATCACCCATCATCCAATGGGCTTGCAGAATGGGCTGTGCAAACCTGAAAAAAATGGGCATGAGAAAGCAACTGACAGCATCCATAGAGATTACATTGGCACGGTTTTTATTTGACTATTGGACCACTTCTCATACTACAAGAGGAATTGCCCAGTGGAACTGTTAATGGGACGAAGGCTTCATATGAGACGAAGCCTACAATTCACAAACCTGGCAGTGAGGGTGGAGTCCCAACAAGAGAAGCAGAAAAGAAATGATGACTCTGAAAGATCCAAAAGAATATGCAAGAGAAGAGAACCCAGTGTTCGTCTCCCCTGGTAACGAGTACTTGGTGTCCAAGATGGAAGCAGGAGAAGCAGGTGTCCGACTACAGCAGACATCAAGGAGGAATCCACATCAGTAACTCTTCGGCGCTTCTTACAGAAGTGGAGATATCAGATTCAGTTCACACCTCCAGATCCAATTCCACCTCAGACCTCAGGGACCTCAGACCCAACCCGAAGGAGAGGAGACCTCCTCGCCATGGGAGTGCTGGGGAAGACATGGTCTTGAGGGGGGAGGAATGTTATGGTGGCCACAAAAGACACAGGGGATCATCAATAGATCTTCCTGTGACCTTCGTGGAATATGAATTCCCTTATTAAGCGGGCAGCGGCGCGCCGCACGCCGTTGGGACGGGCTCCGGATATCACCTGAGGCCCTCCACCCCCAATGGGCCAAGTTCCTAATGGTGTGGGTCACACATGCTATTCTATTTTGTGGACGCCACGTTGCGGCTGCAGACTGAGTCCAGCGCCACCACAGTCCGGGGGGGAGGCCGTTACATGGGCAGGGGGGCATTGGCGGGGGCTGGACGCACTGTTCAGGTGTGGTCAAGGGGTGGTGAGGGGGGTTACTGGGGGACAGCATTTAGCAGGCCAGGTCCACGCGTGGCCGGTGCCATGCTGCATGGCATGGCCACTGCAAGCCGCTGCCATGCACATGCGTGGCCATGAACCCGGCAATTCTCCGGCCGTATCTGAAGGTAATGCCGGGCGCTTTACGCTGCATGGCTGCTAGCCCCCCACTGGACAGAGGATCGGTGCAGCTTTTGCACCATTTTCTCGGGCGTAAAACGCCACTGTTCCCACATCGGCGTCAGCAATTAGTCTGCAAATTCGAGAATCCAGCCCTCATTTTCCACTGATATGCAAATTCACATCTCATCATCTCTCCAAGCGTCAGTCCCAATCAACTCCCTCATTACTTTGTTTTTCTTTATCTCAATTTTTAACAATTGTTGGAGGGATTTTGCACACTTTTTTGCATCACCAAGCGTTGCCAGGATAGAATAAGTGGGCTTCGTGGCTTGTTGCTATTTCCATTGGAAGGACACTCGGGTGGCATGGAGAATCGAATCACCCATTCAAGCTGGGACTGTCCTGCCTCAGTCTTTGGAGTCTGTCTAATTTGAATATCACTTTTTTTATTGCAGCAGAGAAATGTCCATTTTCATTTAGTGCGTACTTGGATCAAAGTTGTAATGAGGTCAAGAGCCAAGTGGTCCTGGTGGAACTCAAGCTGAACACCGGTGAACAATTTACTTGTTAGCAAGTGCCACTTCATAGCTTTTGGCTGTGATGCTAAACTGAGGCCCATCAGCTCTTTCAGATGGAAGTCACAGATGATGTGGCACCATTTGGAAGAAGACCAAGGGAGTTATTCCTGATATCCTGGCCAATATCCCTCAGATAAAGACAGGTTATCTGGTCATAATCACACTGGTGATTGTGGGAGCTCATAAGTGTAAATGGGCTGCTGTATTTCTGACATTATAACAGGATCTACCATCCAAAATTGCTTCATTGGCTGGAAAGCTCTGTTGGACATCCTGATGTTGTGGACGCTGCTCAATTGCATTCTTACCAATGTTGTGGTGACGTTTTTAATCATGTACACAGGCAATGAATTCAAAGACTAGGAAAGCCAGTCAAGATGCAAGATAATGAATTTGTGTTTGTTTTTTTTGACTGCGTCATGTAATGACCTTCTCTGCTGATCGATTCAGTCATAACCTGACTTAGCTAATTGGACAGAGCAAACTGACTTATATCACCAATATCACTAATAGGACTCTGAAAAGGACTCAGCAGAAAAGAGAATTAAAATGTTACAACAGGGCCAGGTAGTGGCTGGGATGATTAGCTCTTTAAGTGGCACATTAATTTCTGAAAATATCTATGATTGCTTGCTCATGTGAGCAATAGCATTGATCACGGTGTCAATCTCGAAGGAATAGACAAAAATATTCAGAACAATGCACAGCTCTTCCTGCTCTATTTCCTCCTCTTATTCGTGAATGAACACATATCAACTCGTGCTTCCAGGTCGAGAATGGAGGTGACACGTCGAAGAATATTGATAGATTTCTAAACTGTAAACTATTCTCGGCCAATATAGTCAAGGACAACATTAAAACACTCTCTGGGAGCAGAAATCTGAGAAGCTATAATGTACCATGAACAATATGAAAAGATGAACACTTAGATCATTCAGCCTGTGGTATTAATCTCAGCATTCATTTGTTAATGTTGTGACAAAGGAACATCATGCAAACGTATTGGGCGGGATTCTCCATTGGCTGATGGTGAAATCGGGAAACGTGATTGGATGGAGAATAGGTTCCGACGCCAAAATCGTGCTGGCATCGATTTGATGCCAAATCGTAATTCTCCTTGACAGTCGCGTCCATGCGATTCGGAACGCATGTACAGTAAACACCGTGTGTTCATTAGTGGGCACAACCCGGTATTCTCCGGGGCCTCGCAATTGGCTCACTCGGCTAAATCGCTGGCTTTTAAAGCAGACCAAGCAGGCCAGCAGCACGGTTCGATTCCCGTACCAGCCTCCCCGGACAGGCGCCGGAATGTGGCGACTAGGGGCTTTTCACAGTAACTTCATTGAAGCCTACTTGTGACAATAAGCAATTTTCATTTCACTTCATTTCATTCTCAGCCTTCAATGGGTTTAGTTTCTGATGGCGTGGTTCACTTGTGCTTTTAAAAATCGTGAAACCGGCATCCTGGCTGCTGAGGGAGAGAAAGTGGGTATCGAAAGTGTCCAATATTGCCATAGTATTTCTGAAAGTTGTGCCGCTGCCCGGGGGCCTTCTGTCAGGGCCGGGGGGAGTAGCGAGGGGTGGCCAGGAGGTGGGCGATGGGGTCGGGGTGGACAGGCACGGACCAGCATTGCCGCAGCCTGAAAGGCAGCCATGCAGTTGGGCATGCCGCTAATATCCCACTGTGCACTTAGGGTCACGGTCACATAGGTGTCCTCCTCGGCCACCCCCCTAGGTACCTCTGGCCCCAGCCGACCCATCAGCTGTATGGGTGTGCTCCAGCACAAACAGTACCATCTTGTTGGCTGGGATGGTGTGTATGTGGAGTAAATTGTGTATATGCGGCTGCAGCTTGTTAGCCTCCCAAGTGACAATCACTGACCCGGCAAATCCTGCACCATTTTTCATTGGAATTGATTGTGTTCCACGTGGCCCCAGTGCTAGCCACTCCACAGTTGCTGAATTGACCCAGGTTCAGTGCCAGTTTTGCTGTCGTGAAAGTCCACAAATGCTATGTTGGCATCAACACTTAATGTCAGAAACGGAGAATCCCGCCCATTAACTCTTTGTCAGGTTAATATCATCAGCAGTAAATTCAGAATAAGGTCCATAAAACACTTTTAATTCAGGATAAGGTAGAGAAAATGATACACAAAGATACCTGATTTCTGAAACTTAAGATGAAACATTGTACTGAGAATACTAAAATCACAGTGACATCCTATGTGACTGCCGGATCAGGGAACAACGGCTTCTAGCTTTGTCCTGGGTCCACAGGCTTCCAGTGGTTATGGTCTAAAGGGGTCAGGCGTGTCTATTCCCGTAGCGTGCATTGTGACTTACTTGCTGGCGGCTTCTGTCCAGACCTCTCCTGCACAAGTTTCTTCTGCTGTAACGGCGTTCTGCTGGGAGGGCTAGCTGGTCAAGGAGAGGCTGACCGAGAGAGCGAGCTGGGGTCGGGGTCTCTGTCTCAGGGTCTTGCGCCCACCTGGGTGGACCCTCTATACTCTTGTAATCGATTGGGTCTCTTCCCAATCGATTGATTTGAATTCCCCAATAACGGGACAGTATCTCGATCACTGGGGCGGTTCTTGGGACTCATTGTTTTGGGCTTCTTTGGCGCCGAAAAGTCTGGCCTTCCATTTAATGTATCAGTTAGTGTTAACTTGTTTCTTTTGTGCCTGGGGATCGCCCGGTATCGCCTAATTAATATGCTAACTATTTCTTTTCACAGCGTTGTCTGGTTTCAGCAACAGCCAAACTGGTTTCTGCAGTAGTCCAAATATACAAGCGCTCTGCAAGCTGCTTCGCCTCGTGGGGCCGCCTGCCTGCGCGGCCGCAGCTCCTGCCTTTTTCCTTCGCTGCTGCTCCTTACATCTCACCATCCCCTCGATTTATTATTATTTTCAGGCATAGTTCTGTTATGTGCCTTTCTCCTTTCGCTGGCTTTTGGTGGAAAGATTGTTTTTAAAAAAAAATTTTTAAAAAAAACCCCCAAAGATTTATTTTATTTTAAAAATTTTTTACCCTCCGTGGTCTTTGAATCCTCCGACCTTTAGGCTGTTTCTTGGGGAACGAAGTAGCGATCTCAACTCCTCCTCGACTTGCAGCCGCTCCGCTAAGCCCACCGGGACCAGTCTCTCCTCTCTTGACGATTTTTACTCTTTGTCTCAATGCAATGGAGCCTTGGCGCTTGGGCCGGGCGAGGGCGGCAGGGCCGACTTCTGGGACTTTCCCGGCATTCCTTGCAATCTTCCATTTTGTGTTTGGGCAGTGGTCAGCCCAGGTGGCTACACAATGCCATTATCAGATCCTGTCAGAAGCTCTGCTAACTAACCACTGACTGAACCATATCGTTTGTAAACATGGCATCCCATTTGACCCAGATCTGAGCTTTTGATCCGATCAATGCTATATCACCAAAACCACCTATTTTCTCCTCAGTGACATTTCTTAATCCCAGCACTACCTCAGGCCATGTGTTGCTGAAACCTTAATTAAGGGCTGGATTATCTGCTGCCTATCTCTGGTAGTGGAGTTCCCGATGTGGCGAAGAATCCATCATAGGGTGGAAAGTCATTGATCCAGTTACGATGCTCCGGTCCCCTGCTGGCATTGGGATCGAGGTCTGTGCCCCGTGCCAGTGAGAGAATTTATTTGGATGATTGAGACCTATTTGCATCTGATTAACGGGCTGGGAATCATATTCTCCAGGCCTGCGTGACTCTCTGGTCCTTTGGGCCTGGAATCACGTGGGCAAGAATTGGTGCAGGTCTTGACAATGTTTATAAATATTGAACTATTATTGATAGCTCCTGGACCACATCAAAGACAATAAGTACTTTCTGATACTTTCATAGCTGGATATTTCAAAGCCACCCATGTGTGAAAGGATATGAATGAAACAATGCAGACAGTTGGGTGTGTGCGGAAGCGGCCAATCACAGCCTAGTGAAGGCAATGTCACAGTGACATGAATGAAAGGCTTGCAGATCAAAGATCTGACTAATTTTTCCTTTCCAGGAATTGACAGTTGCTGCTTCCTTTGCCTGCACCAACAGGTGTGTTGAGCAGGTGAGTTTTAAAGCAATTATTTTTTCCACTGCACCTGTCTGGACAGCTCTCTAGAATCCAGGCAGGGGTATTTCTTATACGAGGCATCCAGGCAGGAGTCTCTGTAATTGGGGGGCTTCTGATGCAGTCTTTCTACTTTGGGATCTCTGCTAGGGATCTCTCTAACTAGGGGGTCTCTGGTAGGGGATTGGTGGGGGGAAGGGGGTTGGGTCACCATCGTACTGTGGGTGTGGGGGGGGGGTTAACAGAAAATTTGGAGGGGGGCCTGGATTGCGTTGAGGGTGAACAGAATTGCATTGTGGGGGGAGGGTGGACCCTGCCGCTGGACCTCGCTTCGTCACACCCACTCAAGATTTAAAAAAATAAATTTAGAGTACCCAATTCATTTTTCCAATTAAGGGGCAATTTAGCATGGCCAGTCCACCTACCTTGCGCATCTTTGGGTTGTGGGGGGCGAAACCCACGCAAAAATGGGGAGAATGTGCCACCCACTCAAGATGTCGGCCCGATAGCGGATGTTCCTCAGGAAACCCTCACAATCCTCACCATGAATAAATTTGCATGGCTAAGGATTGGGACTCCCTTTCTGATTTGTCCTCCCAGCGTGGGCGCAAGTGAGGTGCGATTCAGCTCCGACAGGGGAACATAGACTCCCACATTAAAAATCTTGCCCGAATTCTTTTGTTACCTCTAGACTTGACTATTCCAATGCTCTCTTAGCTAAGCTACCTTCTTCCACTCTTCATAAACTTAAGCTCATTTAAAATTCTGCTGCCCATATCCGAATTTGTAGAGAGTCCCCCTCGTTCATCAACCCTTTGCTCATTGACTTACTTTGGCTCCCACTCAGGTAATGCATCAATTTTACAATTTTAACACTGTCATCCTTCTTTTCAAATTGCCCTTCCATACTTCTGTAATTTACTTCAGCCCTGCAACTCTTAGAAATCCCTGTGCTCCTCCAATATTGGACTTTTGACAATCCCCAAATTAAATCCCTCCAACCACTAGTGGCTAAGCGGGGGAGGGGCGCTGAGATGAGAGCTCTTAAAACCAGATAGCCAGGATAACATTAGAATAGCTCTACATAAATTAGTTAATTGAGGGTTGAAGCTACTCATAGAAAGTATATCCAGTAATCATTATTAACCATTAAAAATATATTCTTAGAAAATAGCAGTAACAAGCATTTAAACTCTTGCTAATAGTAGTGGCAACAATGTATGATGGGATTTAAGCTAGCTAACTTGACCACATTCCTAAGACAGACAGAAATAATGTGGTCAGCAATACCACAGCCAGCTCAATAAGCAGTTCTTATCAGCAGCTCCAACATCCTGCGCTCAGACAGACAATGGTACGACCAGGAACTACACCGAGATAAGAGAAATAGGAGTAGGGGAGAGCAAGAGACAGCGGATGTGAGGGTTTTGAAAAGCAACACATGGCCAGGGAACAGGATGGGGCTAAATCACGAGCTGATCATGCAATCACCATACTCCCTAAAGTAAAATTTATTGGTCAAGGTAAAATCTACGGCTACGAGGATTGGATCAAGTCCAACTGGGGTGGGCTATTGATTTTTGGAAATTGTCTAACTGTAGAACATGAAGCAATGTGAAACATAGTGGTTTTCACGTTTATCCAAATCACTTCTCCTGAAGCAGCTTGGAAAGTAAAGCCATCTTAACTAGAGTTGCTGTCTTTGTGAGTCTTTGTGTTCGCTGAACTGCAATGAGGTGGGGGGAGGTGGGGGGGAGGTGGGGGGGGGGGGAAATCCCTCACGTAAAAGCCAGCTCAAGGGCAGCAGGGTGGCACAGTGGTTAGCATTGCTGCCTCATGGTGCTGAGGACCCGGGTTCGAATCCCGGCACTGGGTCACTGTCCATGGGGAGTTTGCACATTCTCCCTGTGTCTGCATGGGTTTTACCCCCACAACCCAAAAATTTGCAAGTTAGGTGGATTGGCCACGCTAAATTGCCCCTTAATTGGAAAAAAATAATTGGTAAAGCCAGCTCAATTCTCAATCTCTGAAAACACTCCTGCAGTGGCCATGCCTTCAGCTACCTTGGCTCTCAACTCTGGAATTGCCTCTCCAAACCGTCCCATTTCGTTATCTTGACTCCTTTAAGACACTCCTTAAAATCGACTCGCCTGTCCTCAAATTGCATTATGTGATTCACCGTCAATGTTTGATTGATAATGCTCTTGTAAAGTGCCTTTGAACCTTTTAGCACTTTAAAGAGACAATACAAATGCAAGTTATTGTTATCTAAGTATGGGCGGAAGCCAAAGTATGCTGAAAGGCAGCTGGAGTTTATAGTAAATGAGGTAAGGACCAGGAAAACAACTCAGGGCCAGGATTCTCACCTACCCGGCAGGGCGGGGGGTCCCGGCAGGATGGAGTGGTGTGAACCACTCCGGCGTCGGGCCGCCCCAAAGGTGCGGATTTCTCCGCACATTTAGGGGCCAAGCCCTAACCTTGAGGGGCTAGGCCCGCGCCAGAGTGGTTGGCGCCCCGCCGGCCGGCGGGAAAGGCCTCTGGCGCCACGCCAGCCGGGGCCGAAGGGACTTCGCCGGCCACCAGAAGTCCACGCATGCGCCAGAGCGTCAGCGGCTGCTGACGTCATCCCCGCCCATGCGCAGGGGAGGGGGTCACTTCCGCGTCCGCCATCGTGAAGGCTATGGCCAACGCCAACGCGGAAGGAAAAGAGTCCCACCATGGCACAGGCCCGCCCGCCGATCGGTGGGCCCTGTTCATGGGCCAGGCCACCTTGGGGGCATCCCCTGGGGCCAGATCGACCCCCCCCCCCCCCCCCCCCAGGACCCCGGAGCCAGCCTGCGCTGCCAGTCCCGCCGGTAAGGTAGGTGGTTTGATTCCTGCCGGCAGGACCGGCATGACAGCAGCGGGACTTCGGCCCATCGGGGGCCGGAGAATCGCCGGGGGGGCCCGCCGAAAAGGCGCTGCGCGATTCCCGCTCCAGCCGAATCTCTGGTGCCGGAGACTTCGGGAGACAGCAGGGGCAGGATTCACGCCGCCCCCCCTCCCCCCCAGCGATTCTACGACCTGGCGGAGGGTCGGGGAATCCAGCCCCAGGTTTCAGCCTGGTCGTGCTTCTGAGTCAGAAGGTTGTGTATTCAAGTGCCATTCCAGAGACTTAAGCATATAATCAAGGTTCGCACTGCCAATCCACGACTGCGGGAGCGCAGAAGTGCTTCGAGGCGCAATCTTTGGATCAGACATTAAACAAGAGAGTTTCAAAAAGGACCTGTGGCACTATTTTGAAGAAGAGCAAGGTATATTACTTCTGATGCTCTGGAAATGACTGTCAGGCACCAGTGGGCAGCAGAGACCTGCTAGTAGCCAAGTACACCTCAGGAGCTTTGTCAGCTGGAAGAGAATAACAGACAGCAGCGAGAGTAAATTTGCTGGGGAAATAAAGGACAGCAGCGCCCCTTTTTTTATAAACGTAATTTATTACCTCCACTTTACATGTTTTGGATGAGCTAGTGCAAAGCCCATCTGGTGGAGGAGGCTCCACAAATATCCCCATCACAATGATGGAGGAGCCCTGCACATCTGTGTAAAAGACAAGACTGAAGCATTCACAATAATCTTCACCCAGAAATGCCGACTGGATGATCCATCTTGGTTTCCTCCAGAGGTCCCTGGCATCACAGATGCCAGTCGTCAGCCAATTTCATTCACCCCATGTGACGTCAAGAAACAACTGAAGGCACTGGATACTGCTCAGCGATGGACCCTGACAATATTCCGACAAGAGTACTGAAGACTTGTGCTGCAGAGCATGCTGCATCACTAGCCAAGCTGTTCCAGTACAGCGAAAATACTGGCTTCTGCCCAGCAATGTGGAAAATTGCCCAGGTATGTCCTGTGCATAAAAAGCAGGACAAATCCCACCAAGCCAATTACCACCCTATCAGTTTACTCCCCATTATCAATAAAGCGATGATAGGGGTCATCAGCAGTGCGATCAAGTGGCATTTACTTAGTAATAACCTGCTCACTGATCCTTACTTTGGGTTCCACCAGAGTCACTCAGCTCCTGACCTCATTACAGCCTTGGTTCAAACATGGACAAAAGAGCTGAATTCAAGAGGTGAGGTGAGAGTGACTGCCCTTGACATCCAGGCAGTATTTGATTGTGTCGGGCATCAAGGAGCCCGAGCAAAACTGTAGTCAATGGAACTCAGGTGAAAAATCTCCGCTGGTTGGAATTATACCTAGCACAAAGGAAGATGCTTGTGGTTGTTGGAGATCAGTCATCTCAGTGCTGGGACATCATTGCAGGAGTTCTTCAGGGTAGTGTCCTAAGCCCAGCCATCTTTAGCTGCTTCATCAATAACCTAGACGTTAGACTCCTATTCATTGACTACAGCTCCGCCTTCGACACCATAAAACCAGCCAAAACTCCAAAACCGAGGACTTGGCTCCTCTCTCTGCAACTGGATCTTTCCTGACCCATAGACCACAATCAGTGAGGAAAAACAACAACACCTCCCCCACGATAGTCCTCAATACCAGGACCTCGCAAGGCTCCGTACTTAGCCCTTTATTATGTTCCCTATACACACACGACTGCATGGCATAATTTGTCTCCAACTCCACCTACAAGTTTGCTGATGACAGGACTTTAATGGATCAGATCTCGAACAACAATGAGTCAGAGTGCAGGAGGGAGATGAAGAACATAGTGGAGTGGCGTAACGACAACAATCTCTCCCCCAATGTCAGCAAAACTAAAGAGCTGGTCATTGGCTTCAGGAAGCAATGTACTGTACACACCCGTGTCAGCATCATAGAACATAGAACACTACAGCGCAGTACGGGCCCTTCGGCCCTCGATGTTGCGCCGACCTGTGAAACCATCTGAAGCCTATCTGACCTACACTATTCCATTTTCATCCATATGTCTATCCAGTGACCACTTAAATGCCCTTAAAGTTGGCGAGTCTACTACTGTTGCAGGCAGGGCGTTCCACACCCCTACTACTCTCTGAGTAAAGAAACTGCCTCTGACATCTGTCCTATATCTATCACCCCTCAATTTAAAGCTATGTCCCCTCGTGTTGGTCATCACCATCCGAGGAAAAAGATTCTCACTGCCCACCCTATCTAACCCTCTGACTATCTTATATGTCTCTATTAAGTCACCTCTCAGCCTTCTCCTCTCTAACGAAAACAACCTCAATTCCCTGAGCCTTTCCTCGTAAGAGCTTCCCTCCATACCAGGCAACATCCTAGTAAATCTCCTCTGAACCCTTTCCAAAGCTTCCACATCCTCCCTATAATGTGGTGACCAGAACTGCATGCAGTAATCCAGGTGCAGCCGCACCAGAGTTATGTACAGCTGCAGCATGACCTTGTGGTTCCGAAACTCAATCCCCCTGCTTATAAAGGCTAACACACCATATGCCTTCTTAACAGCCCTATTAACCTGGGTGGCAACTTTCAGGGATTTATGTACCTGGATGCCGAGATCTCTCTGTTCATCTACACTACCAAGAATCTTGCCATTAGCCCAGTACTCTGCATTCCTGTTACTCCTTCCAAAGTGAACCACCTCACACTTTTCCGCATTAAACTCCATCTGCCACCTCTCAGCCCAGCTCTGCAGCTTATCTATGTCCCTCTGTAACCTATAACATCTTTCAGCACTATCCACAACTCCACCGACCTTCGTGTCATCTGCAAATTTACTAACCCATCCTTCTACACCCTCTTCCAGGTCATTTATAAAAATGACAAACAGCAGTGGCCCCAAAACAGATCCTTGCGGTACACCACTAGTAACTGAACTCCAGGATGAACATTTGCCATCAACCACCACCCTCTGTCTTCTTTCAGCTAGCCAATTACTGATCCAAACCGCTAAATCACCTTCAATTCCATACTTCCTTATTTTCTGCAATAGCCTACCATGGGGAACCTTATCAAACACCTTACTGAAATCCATATACACCACATCAACAGCTTTACCCTGATCCACCTGTTTGGTCACCTTCTCAAAAAACTCAATAAGGTTTGTGAGGCATGACCTACCCTTCACAAAACCGTGTTGACTATCGCTAATCAACTTGTTCTTTTCAAGATGATTATAAACCCTATCTCTTATAACCTTTTCCAACATTTTACCCACAACCGAAGTAAGGCTCACAGGTCTATAATTACCAGGGTTGTCTCTACTCCCCTTCTTGAACAAGGGGACAACATTTGCTATCCTCCAGTCTTCCGGCATTATTCCTGTCGACAAAGACATCAACGGGGCTGAGGTGGAGACGTTGACAGCTTCAAATTCCTAGCTGTGCACATCACGAACAATCTGTCCTGATCCACCCACGGCGACACTATGACAAAGAAAGCACAACAGCGCCTATACTTTCTCAGAAAACTAAGGAAATTCGGCATGTCCACATTGACTCTTTCCAGTTTTTGAAGATGCACCATAGAAAGCATCCTATCTGGCTGTATCACGGCCTGGTATGGCAACTGCTTGGCCCAAGACTGCAAGAATCTACAGAGCGTCGCGAACACAGCCCAGTCCAGCACACCAATCCGCCTCCCATCCATTGCTCCTCCCACACAGGGTATTCCCTCTTCCAACTTGTTCCATCAGGCAGGAGATACAAAAGTCTGAGAACACGCACTAACAGATTCAAAAACAGCTTTTTCCCCACTGTTGCCAGACTCATGAATGACCCTCGTATGGACTGAACTGATCTCCTCAAACATCTTCTCCACTGAGTAGTACTGCACTCCTGTATGCCTCACCCGATGCCTATGTTTATGTATTTAAATTGTGTATTTATGAAATGAAAAAATGAAATGAAATATATGCATGCCCTATGTTTTTTTTTCATGTATGGAATGGACTGTAGCAGAACAATACTTTTCACTGTACCTCAGTACACATGACAATAAAACAAATCCAAAATTCAAATTTCTTCCTTCCAACATAAGGTCAGATGTGGGGATGTTCGCTGATGATTGCACAATGTTCAGCACCATTTACAACTCCTCAGACACTGAAGCAGTTCATGTGCAAATACAGCAAGACCTGGACAATATCCAAGTTTGGGCTGACAAGTGGCAAGTAACATTTGCTTCACTCAAGTGCCAGGCAATGACCATCTCCAATAAGAGAGAATCAAACCATCGCCTCTTGACATTCAATGGCATTACCATCGTTGAATCTCTAAATCTCCCACAATCAGCATCCTGGGGATTACCACTGGCCAGAAACTGAACTGGACTAACCATATAAATCCTGTGGCTATAAGAGAGGTCAGAGGCTGGAATCCTGTGATGAGTAATTCATCTCCTAACTGCCCAAAAACTGTCCACCACCTACAAGGCATAAGTTAGGAATGTGATGGAATACTCACCACTTGCTTGGATACGTGCAGCTCCAACAACACTCAAGAAGCTCCAGGACAAAACAGCCCAATTGATTGGCACCCGTTTCACAAACATTCACTCCCTCTACCACCGACGGACAGTATTAATGGTGGGTATCATCTACAGGATCCAATGCTGGAACTCACCAAGGCTCCTTAGGCAGCACCTTCCAAACCCACTACCACTACCATCTAGAAGGACAAGAGTAGCAGATACCTGGGAATCCCACCACCTGGAGTTTCCTTTCCAAGTCATTCATCACCCTGACGTGGAAATATATCGACGTTCCTACACTGTCGCTGGGTCAAACTCGTGGAACTCAGTCCCTAACAGCATTGTGTGTGTACCTACACCACATGGATTGCAGCAGTTCAAGAAAGCAGCTCACCACCACCTTCTTATGGTCAATTAGGGATGGGCAACAAATGCTGGCTCAGCCAGTGACTCCCATATCTGTGAAAAATGAGTTCAAAAGAAATCTGCCTTCTCTGGTAAAAGATTCAATCACATTATTTTGAAGAAGAGCAAGGGAGTTATTAGCTGTGTCTTGACCAATATTTATTCTTCAATCAACATTACAAAAAGAGACGGGGGGATTCTCCGGTCGCCGATGCCAAAATCGCATTCGGCAATCGGCCGGAGAATCCCCATTTCCGTCGAAATCGGGGGCGGTGCCGCTTTTGCGATGTACCACCCCCTCAAACGAGGACGTCGCACGCCATCAGAATGGCCTCAGGACGTCACCTGAGGCCCTCCCCCAATGCTCCGGCCCCGATGGGTCGAGTTCCCGACGGCATGGAACACTTATCTATTTTTTTCGTGAACCCGGCTGCGGACTGAGTCCAGCACTGCCACAGTCGGTGGGGGGGGGTGCCATTCCACGGGCAGGGGGGGCTTTGGCGGGGGCTGGGGCACTGGTGGGGGGTGATCTGGTAGTGGTGAGGGGGGTAACTGGGGGACAGTATGTGGCAGGCCGAGTCTGAGTGCGGTCAGCGCCATGTTGCACGGTGTAGCTGCCGCCGTGTGCACGCATGGCCATGGTCCCAACAATTCTCCATCCGTATCTGCAGGCAAAGCCGGGGTTTGTTCGCTGCATGGCTGCTAGCCCCCCCCATCAGGCAGAGGATCGGTGCAGCGTTTGCACCATTCCGTCTGGCGTAAAACGCCACTGTTCCCACACCGGCGCCAGCACTTAGTCTGCAAATTGGAGAATCCAGCCAGAATATTTGGCCATTGTTATTTGGTTCTATGTGGGAGTTTGATGTGAACAAACTGACTGCCACATTTTCTACATTACAACGGTGACTACACTTCAAAGCGGTTTCACTGGTTGTGAAGTACTTTGAGACATCTGTTATCATGAAAATTTCTGTATAAATGCAAATCTTTAATTCTTTCTTTTCTTAGTTCACCATTTATAAATTGATTCTCTGCAGCTTCAGGGGCCCTAAGGGCAAATGCATTTTTTGCATGAAACCCAATGGCCTGGTAAACTAACATGTGCCATGTGTTCAGGCTCCAGGGACGGAATTCTCTGCTGTGCCGGCAGCGCACCCGCTCCGGCAGTGCACCCACTCCTGCAGGTTTCCCGGCAGTGTGGAGTGGCCATAATGGGAAATCCCATCGGCAGGTGGCAGGAACAGAAAATCCCACTGTCGGCGAGGGCACGCCACCCAGGAAAACGCGGCTGGCGGACTGGAGAATCCTGCCCCTCATCTTCTTTACATCTCTGATAACCCTCATGAAGACCATGAGGGATCATTCATTGATCTCCCCATGGGGATTGTGGTGTTCCCATGGGAACGGGCAGGGGCCCATCCACCTGGAACCCATTATCGAGCCCTTTAATTCCCGTTCCAGACCAGGATTTTCTAGTCCCGTTAGTCCGGGCTTGGACACTTGCGTTGTTTGCCACGAATGCAGCTTTACTTTTCAATTAAAATAAATTCAGTTAAACCTTTATCTTCGTGACTCCTGGATTACTGCAGTGTCCACCTCCTATTTTGGTGTTCACCGGGCACATTATAGCCCTCATGCTCCTCAACCCGATTTCACATTGGGAGGGTGACCGCCATCGTATTATTCATCCCACAGATGTACATTTCAACCCCCCCAGCATCCCAATTAAGTTGCAACTGTGGTGATCCACTGTGTTAACTGTATGCACCTGTATTAGGGGATGTACGGTAGTACCTATACTGCAGGTTCGCCGGTAGCCCCGCCAGATAGCTCCGCCCACAAGGAGCCGTATAAATATGCAAAACTCCGCCTGATCAACCATTCTGCCAGCTGCTATAGGAGGCCACGCATGTGACTGTAATAAAGCCTCTGTTGTACCAATCCGAGTCTTTAGTACAATTGATAGTGCATCACAAACCTAAACAGAACTTGATTCAAGCTTGTTGCAATATAATGTCAACATTTCATCAGTTACACGTTGGAGTGAGCTAGTTCCACCTCAAACAGTGCTGCATGATTGGTTGTGTGTGTATCAATACATATATATGTATATATACATATATATAATATTTAATCTTTTTACGGTTAGATTTTCTAATCTGTGTTGCACGTTTTACTTGAGGGCATTACGCGTTTATTGGAGTGTATTAACACTCCTCCATTTAAAGGCCGTGTGCTTAACACTACTACAGCTCTGTGTGTGTATTTTCAGCTCGGAGTCGCCAGGTGCTGTATTTAGACACCTCACAAGTATTTCAAGGTCAGGTTCAAAGTAATAAAACTATACACCGATTAGTAAGTTCAAACGATTGATATTTATTATACAAATATAATAAATACGCATGCACACGCTAAAGACTAATACTTATTTCTACTATTAAACGACTAAATACTTATCTAAGTAGGAACCAGCAAGGTCAGGGGACAAGGCCTTTGTTCCTTTCTGGGCTGCACCTTCTGTTCTCTAATAGTCGGATAATGTATAAGCAATGCCGGGTTCACGTAGCGAGCGTCGTTTTGGCACTTACTGAACGATGGCTGGTGCTCAACGGCTGGTGATGGGAGACAGGATCAACGGCTGGAGTCGGAGTCAGAACAGCAAGCCGGAGCAACAAAAACAGCGAGGCTGGAGCAAAACAGCAACGGAGCCGGAGCACAACAGACAGAACCATGTGCGGGGTCTACCTTTATAGGTCCCCCAATGTCCGTGCCTTTTCGGGGCGGGCCTCTACCTGCCATGTATCGATTGGGTCATTTCCCAATCGATATCTTACAAATCCCCCAATCTGAGGGTCTCTTCTCGATGGGTGGGGCGGTCTCTAGGGTCTTTTGTGATGGATACTTCTGGTGCCGTTTCGTCTGGGCGTCCACTCAAAGTATCCATTCAAACTCAAATGTTGCTATTGTGTGGGCCCAGATCTGGATCGCCTCATTACTATGCAAAGCGTTTTGCTATTTACACCTTTGGTTGAGATCTTGCACCTGGCCATAAACTAGTTTCGATACGTGCAGAATGTTAATTAGCCTTTGCAAACTGCTTGTCCTGGCTAAGACTGTTTTCTCCCTACAGTCTTAGCAGTTCTCCATTTTGGTAGCCCAGTGTCCATCTTAGGTGGCTACATCTGGCAACCCTTTTCCAGGTCAGAAAAAGAGAATGGGTTGAATTTTCCCATAATTTGTCAGGGTGTCAGGTTCTGACTGAAGACTGGCGTGTAGCAGTCCACCTGTGCAGCCGAGTTCTTAGACCAGACCTTCTGAATTCTGAGCAAAAGAATTTGGGAGTATGATTTACGTGAACGCTGTGACAGGGCAGGGTCTAATAGAGCCAGCAAGGCTGGCTCCTCAGTGATCAGGGCGCCAACTTTAGAGTGCCCAATCTGAACTAAACAAAAATTCCCAGAGCTCTCCTCCATGTACAGGGAAAACATTCCCACAAGCACGAGGGCTGTCCCCCCTCCACTACCACCCAAGCACCAGGGCTCTTCCCCTTCCCCCCCAACACACAAGGTGAGCTGCCCATCCCCCCCCCCCCCCTCCCCCCCCGGCCCGCTCCAATGGGGCTCACCAGAGTGTTCACACCTGGCACTGTTCCAGGCATGGGTTGGCACTGGGACTGCCCGGCATACTCCCCCCACCACCTCTTCCCCCCCCCCCCCCCCGCCCCTGGGACTATCCGTACCTTTACACACCCAGGGGGATCCCCTTGACTGAGTCATATTTTTATGTACCTGTTCTAAACCTTGCCGATGGAACGTCACATGAGCGAGGTATGAATATCAGTGAGGGGAAACATGTGGCGGCGGGGGGGGGGGTTATTATGTGTGTTTAAGGGGACTTTGTATGCCACTGAGACAATTGTAGCCTAAGGTATACTTTGTAAACCATGTGAACCTTAAAATCTGTGTATTTCATAGAATTTACAGTGCAGAAGGAGGCCATTCGGCCCATCGTGTCTGCACCGGCTCTTGGAAAGAGCACCCTGCCCAAGGTCCACACTTCCACCCAATCCCTATAACCCAGTAACCCCACCCAACACTAAGGGAAATTTTGGACACTAAGGGCAATTTAGCGTGGCCAATCCACCTAATCTGTACATCTTTGGACTGTGGGAGGAAACCGGAGCACCCGGAGGAAACCCACGCAGCCACTGGGAGAAAGTGCAGACTCCACACAGACAGTGACCCAAGCCGGGAATCGAACCTGGGACCCTGGAGCTGTGAAGCAATTGTGCTATCCACAATGCTACCGTGCTGCCCTAAATGTATGTTTGTATGTTTGTGAATCTAAGGAGGAGAAAAGAAGTGTTGTATCATAACCAATCTTTTCATGTTTTATAAATGGCGTTTTCTTGTTGCCAAAATCTAATCAGTGATCCTGTGACTCTGATCATCCACGTTTAACCAGAGTCCTAGATGTAATGCCAAGCGGGATTGTAACACACCTTGGACAATTATAGCTCCAGCTTCAATTATCCAGTTCGGTAAATTGACCTATTTGGTTTATGTGAGCTCACACAACATCTTATGTTTCTTCGGGAGGTCTGGGTCATTCCTTCCCGTTCATTGCACTATAGAGGCCCATTCCAAAACTTTTGAGAATTCAGTAATTCCAATGGAGAAGAAATAAATAATTTTCACCAAGAATAAGATCAGAAAAGCCTGCCTCAGTATTGAAGTATTGTGAAGCATTGTGTTGGCATCATCATTCCAAAGGACAGCAAATTAATCGCGATGACCGTATTCCTCATTGGCATTGCCTCCAGTACTCCAGGGAGAATTAATGCAGCTTCACTGAATTCTACTTCTGTATATTTAATCAATTCTTGCTCTTGACGTACTTCAAAAGGTTTATTGACTTATTGCTCTTAGTGGGGTTGCTTTTAAGAATATAAATTGAATAAACATCTACTTACTTGGTCACATGGGCGTGAATCATGTGGACTTGTTCCCATGCACCATCCACAATGTTTTTTTCACATGGTGTTGAGGAAAGTGGATTGAGATATACTGAGAGGGAAACAAGGCTGGATTTTAATAGACAGATGCACTGGGAATATGGAAAGGCCTGATAGAATCATAGAATTTACAGTGCAGAAGGAGGCCATTCAGCCCATCGAGTCTGCACCGGCTGTTGGAAAGAGCACCCTACCCAAGGTCAAGAACTCCACCCTATCCCCATAACCCAGTAACCCCACCCAGCACTAAGGGCAATTTTGGACTCTAAGGGCAATTTATCATGGCCAATCCACCTAACCTGCACATCTTTGGACTGTGGGAGGAAACCGGAGCAAACCCACGCACACACGGGGAGGATGTGCAGACTCCGCACAGACAGTTACTCAAGCCGGAATCGAACCTGGGACCCTGGAGCTGTGAAGCGATTGTGCTATCCACAATGCTACCGTGCATGAGAAACCCAGATATATGTAAAACTTCCAGTTTCCCATCCAATAAGCATCAGCAGGCATAATCACAGCCTGCATGTTCCAATGTCAATTTCAGAATTTAAAGGGACAGTCCAAACTTTCTAACTGGCATTATTTATCGACAAATTTAGCATGTTTGTCAGCCCTGGCAAACAAGCATTGTCACCTGTTTTATACATTTGTTCTCCGCTGATTGGAAGGTCCTGGATCCCTCTCCAGCAGAAGTCCTGCATCACTCTAGGGCACGTTGAGAGTGGTGTTAACGTTTGACAACCGCTGGTAAGGCATGGCCACCAAATCCAACGGGCAGCAAGTCTTGTCCCAGTCATCTGTGAGTATCTGGTGTGACACCCTGAGCCAGCTGATACACTGGTGTTCAGAAATCTGGAGGCAGCTTATTCTCAGTATGCCGGGTAAGGCCTCCTGTGAGCTGCACCTCCCTGCTGCTCCTCTCTCTCTTGTGGAGCTACAGCTTTGGAACCAGCAGGTTGCTGCGACTGCTGTTGCTGGCGCAGTTGGTGGTCACTTTGGTTCGAGTCTATGGGCCAGCCTAAAGCAGCAGAAGTTTTTTTCCCCTGACACCGCTCCTGCCCCTCTGCATACTTGCCTCGCTTTCACTGGCAGTTCAAAGAGCTTGGGGTGGAATGGAAAAAAAACCAAAGAGAATATTATTCTAATTAAGCGATGATTCTAAATTTCATCCTTCCTCATCTGAAGGGATTGCTCACATGCTTCTTAGCATGGTGCAGTGAAGCACAGAGACATTGGGCAGGATTCTCCGGTCCACCAGCCACCTGTTTCTCAGCTGCACGCCATTTACTGGTGGTGGGATTCTATCTTCCCGCCGATTGTCAATGGGATTTCCCATTGTAACCACCCCACGCTGCCACGAATCCCGCTGGCGGGGACGCGTTGCTGGCGAGACAATTGCATCGTAACGGCCGGAGAATCCCGGCCATCTTCCCAATTCACTGTCAATTTCATGGTTTAAAGTCCCACCCACACGCAAACCCATGTATGTGCTCACACACATTCAAATCCAGCCCTATTGAAATTAGACAGTGAGACCGTTTTCAGAAGCATCCGATGTAATTATCTTGTCCAACTGACGGAAATGAAAAGGAACCACATTGGTCATCAACTGCTTGGTGGCAATTTCCATTCTCTTAGCTTGGAGTAACACCCCCAAATTAATTAAAGACTGCATAGATACAATGTCATTTCTAAGAAGACTTATAAAGGCCAAAAAAAGCTGCTGTCATGCATTCAGTTGCAACAAGGAATCCCCACTTGCTTTATATAAAGTGCCAGCCATCCAACGTTGCAGGCAAGATGATTTAGATTAATATCTGCTATTGTAAATGCCCTGTGGACAAGTAGTCAGTCGCATCTGCCTTCCATTGAGTGTGCATTTAAGAAGGATGGAGTACCTTTTAAGTGGAACAGGCTGGCCATTGCAGATTATATCAGTGCACGCTATTGGGCCACCTACTGAGCACTCATGCAGCCAGCAGTGCAGGCCAATGCTACAATCATGTAAATGAGAAATCAGTACCACCTTTGTGTGTTGCCTGCCTCAGCAGGAACAGGGCACAGCCAGCTTGCATCTGAAAAAGTGTTCCAATCAATCTTTAGCTGAAAAGCATCACAAAAGCTGTCCCGTAACTTTAGATCTTGGCTCAAGAATGTAGCTTCAGCAGAAAATCGAGCGGCAATGATAGTAGAATAGAGTATGCTCTTTATTAAGTGAGGTGATAGCCGAGGATTGGAGAGGGCTGTAAGTGTAATAGAGCCAGAATCTTGGACAATTGAAATCAAAGGAAGGTGGTGCTCTCGGAAAGGCTTGGATTTTCATCTTCAAGTTGTGCCGTTTTCCAACTCTGCGATCCCATCTTCTGCCCTGCTGTGTCTGTCCATGCTATTTTCACAATGGGATGGAATCAGGGCAGACATGAAAACGGTGATGGGCAGATGCAAAAGCGAGGTGGTTAAAAGGCCTGCCTCGGTCCCCTACGACATCAACCCTCCCTGTGCTTGAGTGTTAGGCACCTTCGCTTTCACCCCTCACACTGCCCATCCCCCTCTACACAACTCCCGATGGCCCATAACCTCTATGCCCCCACTCATCAAGTATGTGCTGCACATAGAAATCAAGAGTCCTTTGGGGCAAATAGGATGCTTATAACCTACTAAAATAACGAAGCACTCATTTAAATTCCACTTAAAAACCTAAAACCTTTTAGGAACCTATAAAACTGTTAATGAAACATACAAATGTCCAATACCCATTTGGAAAATATATCATGTTAAGTGGTCGTAACAATGACAAAATAAACATGCAGCCATTCAAAAACCACATAAAAAATAATCCTATTAGGGGACCATAAAATTATCAATTGAAAAAAACTCCATGTCTGCTCGACAACTGTATCAACAACCCCTGCTGAGATGATCGATTACTGGGATTTGGAAGCATTAATAATGAGATTCCATCGCACAACTGTTCTAATAAAACCTGCAGAGTTCGATACATAAAAGCTTTTGAGTTACTGGAAAAGATGGCCACCTGTTGGACTGCATCAAAGACTGAATAGTGGCTGACCTGCCAATCAATTAAAAGGTCAAAGTGCAGGGCATAATTGATACAATAAAATAAGAATTACACTATTCAATTCAGAAAAACACTTTATCCAGTGAATAATGTACTCGGGTGCATCTGAAAACTTTTCCACTTTCACAATGCTGGTCAAATTAAGGTCCACTTATCTTTTCTAAACAAAGCCCTATCATCAATCATTGTATTATTTACCATGCACCATGACATTAAAACACACAAAGTGGGCAACAACTTTAGAACTTACCTGTTAAGAGGTTTCTAATTGCGGATTAGGTTCACAACTCTTCTGAGACGGGATGAACCCTGTCACCTATCAAAACATTCCCAACTCCATGAAAATAGCGACGTGAATAAAATGCCAACCCCTGCGATCATAGAATGATAGATTCATAGAATTTACCATGCAGAAGGAGGCCATTCGGCCCATTGAGTCTGCACCGACCATTGGAAAGAGCACCCAACATAAGCCCACACCTCCACCCTGAGCCCATTACACAGTAACCCCACCTAACCATTTTAGACACTAAGGGCAATTTAGCATGGCCAATCTACCTGACCCACACATCTTTGGACTGTGAGAGGAAACCAGAGCACCCGACGGAAAGCCACGCAGACATGGGGAGGACGTGCAGACTGCGCACAGACAGTGACCCAAGCCGGGAATTGAACCTGGAACCCTGGAGCAACAGAGCTGGCAAGGTCATGGGTGCTGCATTTGGGCTTGCTAACATCAACTTTATCCCGCGCCGCTTAATATTGTCTGAGGTGGGAATGGGAGCAGGAATCTCTCATTCGGGCTCTGCCTCACATTCTTAAATCCCAGCCATCTCCATTCCACATGAGAGGAGGCATGAAAATCTGGCCCAAGACTTTGGTTACCTAATTCAAAAGGGCAGGATAAAAGGGAATGGATTTTATTCCCCAATCGCTTGAGTCCCAAGCTAAGGAGCGGGATTCTCCAATAATGGGGCTATGTCCGCACGCTGGGGTGAAAAGCGGCAGCAACCACTCAGGCGCAATGGTCCCCGATAATGGGGAATGTTCCCCTTCCTAGGGGGCTAGGTTGGTGCTGCAGTGGTCCCATCAGCTCCAGCTGGGGCGGAACGGCCCGCGCGAGTTTGCGCATTGTAGCCACCTAAGATGGACACTGGGCTACAAAATGGAGAACTGCTAAGGCTGCAGGGAAAAACAGTCTTAGCAAGGACAAGCAGTTTGCAGGAGACTAATTAGCATTCTGCACGTACAGAAACCAGTTTGTGGCCAGGTGCAGAGTTTCAGCCAAAGGTGTAAATGGCACAAGATCTACATAGTAATGAGGTGATCCAGATCCAGACCCCACACAATAGAAACATTTAAGTATGAATGGATACTTTTGAGTAGACGCCCAGACAGAATGGCACCACTGTATCCAACACAAAGAACCATAGGGACAGCCCACCCATCGAGATTGGGGGGTTTGGAAGATATCGATTGGGAAAGGCCCAATCGATACATGGCAGGTAAAAGGCCCGCCCCGAAGGGGCACGGACTTCTAGGGACTATAAAAGTAGACCCCGCACATGGTTCAGTCTGCTTTGCTCCGGCTCAAGTCTGTTGCTTCCAGACTCCGGCCCAGACTTGTTACATCGCATCCTGACTCCAGTTTCAGCACCGGCCGTTGAGCATCAGCCATCGAACTGTAAGTGCCAATACAACGATCGCTACGTGATCCAGACCTTGCTAGATCCTGACAACTTTAAGTACCTGAGAGTTGCAGACCAAGAACGGGACGAAGGCCTTGCTCCCTGACCTTGCCTGTTCCTGTCTAGATAAGTATTTTAGTTGTTTAGTATTAGAAGTAAGTTAGTCTCTTTAGCGTATGCATGTGTATTTATTATATTTGTCATAATAAATATCAATCGTTTGGACTTACTAATCGGTGTACAGATTTATTACTTTGAACCTGACCTTGATATACTTGTGAGGTGTCTAAATACGGCACCTGGCGACTCCTGAGCATAATTACATACACAGAGCCATAGCAGTGTTAAGCACACGGCCTTTAAACGGAGGCATGTTAATACACTCCAGTAAAACGAGCAACAGCATGCACGGAACGGCCGGCGTATTTCCGTACATATGCGGTGTTCCCTTCTCCGCGCCGGCCCCTGGGCAATATGGCGGAGCCCTACAGGGGCCCGGCGCCGAGTAAAATAGGCCCCCACAGAACTAGCCCGCCCGCCGATCGGTAGGCCCCGATCGCGGGCCAGGCCACCGTGGGGTCCCCCCCCCCCCCCCCCCCCCCCCCGGGTCGGATCCCCCTGCCCTCCCTCCAGGATGGCTCCCGCAGACTCACCTTCCAGGTCCCGTCGTGTGGGACCTGAGTAACCCACGCCGGCGGGACTCGGCCAAAGTCGTCGGCCACTCGGCCCATCGTGGCCCGGAGAATCACTTGGGGGGGGGGGGGGGGCGCTGTAAACGGCCCCCGACCGGCAAAGCAGGAATCCCATGGGCGCTCGAGAATTGGTGCCGGAGAATGGGGAATCTGGCATCGGGGCGGTGGGGCACGATTCTCCGGGTCGGAGAATCCCTGCCAAAGTCTTGGATTCACTGCTATGGGGAAAAAGAAGTCAAATAACACCAACTAAGTAGATCTGGTATGGACGTGATGGTCTGAATGATCTCCCTCTGTATTATATTATCAAAACTCTCCACAAGTAAACGCTTGTGGAGCCTTTCACAAAAATCTGTCTTTATCCATAGAATCCCTATAGTACAGAAGGAAGCCATTCAGCCACTCGAGTCTACACTGACCCTCCAATAAAAGTACCTTATCAAGGCCCACTGCCCTGCCCTATCCTGGCAGCCCCACCTAACCTGCACTTCTTTGGATGCTAAGGGGAAATTTAGTATGGCCAATTAGCTAACCCGGATCACTGGCACTGTAGGGCAGCAGTGCTAACCAGTGTGCCACTTTGTATGGATGTTGACAATCTCTTATTTTTAAAAGGTGACTACACATTCTCAAAGGCAAATAGGGAGACAGAATTGAGGACTGATGATGCCATCTAATGTTTGCTCCATCATTTGCATCTGGTGGTGATGGTGACAATGGTCATGCCTCCAGCCTACCTGGGATCTGAACGGAGTTCCTTCCAACACCCTTCACGCTGAACCTGGGTTCTAAATTGGCTCTGTTAGAAGTTCCTGGCCTACAAGTGCATAAATCCAGACCTTTTCCCTCCCCAAACCAAGATATTTCAGGATCTGTAATTCAGTGCAGAAGCTTCTAAAAACTGCACAAAGTGTGAAAGCCATTCTTGAAGCGTCAAACGTGCGACCGATGTAAGAAAGTGTTTAAACTTTAACAAGGCATGAAATGCCATGTTTTTAAAAAAAGGAAAACGATTCTTCTTGAGAAGTATCAGTACTCAATTCAGTGAAAGATAATGTTGAATATGTTAAAGGTCAGACCATGAATGGGAATCATTTACTTGCTGATATGTCTCAGCTAATAGGATGTTTAACTGATGAAATAAAGATAAACGGTTTTGGAAATGGAAACCATTTTCAATCTACTGTTCGGAACAAAAACTTACCAAGGAGTAAATATTTAGCATTCATAGCTCTTAGATATCTCTATTGAGAAATATTAAGATATTTCTTTCCCTGCCAATACAGGCACTGCTATTCACGGTACTGAGTGACATATATATTTATATATACCTCTTTACCACAACACAAGCTTTAGCGCAAAGGTATATTATTGTACCACACAGCGCCAGTTAAAAAAAGTGATTGTCTTTTTGAAAAATGATGTAATCACAAGCTGTAATTGCCACTAGTTTGAAATCCTTTTTGGTGTCAGAAGAATTTATAGTTGTTCCACTTGAAGTACATGCACTATGGACAATATAATTTCACACAACCAGCTAAAACTGTCAACGCAATGTGTATTGATGTGGCCCTCGCACATTTCATACTTACAAAGAATACCAAGTGAGGATCCCCAGAGAGAAATATGCAGAACTTTCCTTTGTAGCCCTCATAATGATCTGGCCTTTTCGCAACAAGCGTTTTGGAGCGAGTCGAATTTTTGAATGGAGTTCTCAATTTCTTCAATCAGTCACGCAGCAGCCTACGAGTTGAGGATCAGCTTGTTCTTCACACGGCGGCTGGGCGGGAGCATTTTATATCCTTAAAGCTTTAGAAGTAATTGTGTTTCGGGGATTGTAGGCTGCGTGGTCGCTTGATGACGTGGCTACAAAAAGGGCCACATGTCAGGAGTGCGGGAGGTCGCCTCAGCAGAAGCATCGAGTAGCTGCTCAACAAGTGAAGAAAGTATTGTTTGTTACAAGTCCTTGTTGCCTGCATTTGGAAACCCAGTACATGGTGTCAGGCATTGGCCATATGGCATAAGGGCTTCACCTCATCAATCTGCTCACCCTTGATGAACACATTGCAGAAAAGGGATTATTATCTAACTGATAAAATATTAAAATATGCGGTTGTACAGAGGGACCTAGGTGTCCGAGTGCATGAGTCGGAAAAAGTTGGTTCACAGGTGCAACAGATGATTAAGAAGGCGAATGGAGTTTTGTCCTTTATTAATAGAGGGATGGATGTTTAAGACGAGGAAGGTTATGCTGCAACTGTATAAGGTGTCAGTGAAGTCACACCTGGAGTATTGCGTTCAGTTTTGGTCTCCTTACCTGAGAAAGGACGTACTGGCATTGGAGGGTGTGCAGAGGGGATTCACTAGGTTAATCCCAGAGTTGAAGGGGTTGGATTATGAGGAGAGATTGAGTAGACTAGGACTGTACTCATCGGAATTTAGACGGATGCGGGGGTATCTTAGGAAACATATAAAATTAGGAAGGAAATAGATAGGGTAGATGCGGGGAGGTTGTTTCCACTGACGGGTGACAGCAGAACTAAGGGGCATAGCCTCAAAATAAGGGGAAGTAGATTTAGGACTGACTTAGGGGGAACTTCTTCACCCAAAGGTTTGTGAATCTATGGAATTCTCTGCCCAGTGAAGCAGTTGAGGCTCTTTCATGAAATGTTTTTAAGATAAAGATGGATAGTTCTTTGAAGAATACAGGAATAAAGGGTTATGGTGTTCGGGCGGGAAAGTGGAGCTGAGTCCAAAAAAGATCAGCCATGATCTCATTGAATTGTGGAGCAGGCTCGAAGGACCAGATGGCCTACTCCTGCTCCTAGTTTGTATGTTCTTATGTTTGAGAAGGATTGGTGTATTTACTCCGGTGCTGCATTATCTGACAAGTCAAAAAAGGCACAAACTTGCGTCTTACTAAACTTAATGGGCCCAAAGCCGTCGATAAATTTGAGTTGTTTGTTTACCAAATGGAGGACAAAGAGGATGCCAAAATTATTCTAATAATGTTTGCGAACATTTGTATTCCAGTATAAAATATAATCCTCGACAGGCATGCCTTTAACTCAACAAGCCAAAGAGCAGATGAATCAACACAATCTTATTCAGTGACCTTGAAAATCTTAGCAAAGAAATGTGCATTTTCACCCTTACTGATTAGATAGTCAGGGATCGAATCGTCTGCGGGGTCCACATCACCTTGTCTACAAGCAGCTACTGCAAGAGAACGATTTAACACCACAAGCAGCCATTGACATCTGCATGTTAAATGAACAATTAGATAAAAGTGGCAGGGATTTTAGCTGGAAAACAGCTGTATTGGTGGGACAGAGCACACCCTGCTACAGCAATAGGGGCCATCACCCTCATAACAGTAGAGCATGTATTGTATATTGTAAATGTTGCAGCATCTGTGCAAAGTGGAATCATTTTGTTAAATGCTGCAGATTAAAACCACAGCAGTCTTCCTCTGCCATCAGCCACATTGCAGCCAGTCAGTCCTCCAAGGGTAGGAGCGTCAGCAAGGTGAACAAACTGGAGCTCAGCCAAAGCAACAAAACCACTGAACATTCCACAACACTCTATTACAAGAGCATGGACACCGTCACAGAAAAGGGTGAGATCTTCACCACCCTCAATATGATATGCAGTAATGCAAGTCTGAAGGTAATGATTGACACTGGACCCTCGCCCCCACCAGGGCGGCCACGGACTGAGTCCCGACCGGCCAGACATGGTTAGAATGCATTGTCTAGTTGAATGCTATAGGAACTAGACCCATATGCAGCACTGCACTTCAGTGCCCCGGTGGATCTCGTTACTTTTGGTGGACATGAAGGTGGTACATCTCTCCACTGCACGCAGAGTGCTTTCACATTTCATACAATAGACCAGAACATAAGGTCATTCCTAGATCTTTGGGACTCATTCAACTTACTCCAGAGGTGCATTCCCAGAAATGATAGAGTACAAAGACCTTGTTAACAGTGAGGTCATTGGCAAACTACAAGTACTGCGCCACATGAGGCTAGGTGACTCGGTACCACCAACTTGATATGCTCTGAGAAGAGTACCAGTAGCCATGCAGCAGAAATTAGTTAATGAGCTTAATTGGATGACAACACTAGGTATAATAACTCCGATAGACGAGGCCAAAGAATGGGTTTTAGCAATGGTGGCTGGAGTAAAGAATGATGGCAGGGTCATGATATGCGACGCGTGAAAACTTGAATAAGGCACTGCTCAGACCTCACACCCTATGAAGGCAGTGGAGCAGTCATGCCAAATGCTAAGGTGACCAGCATCCTCAATGCGCAATGTCGAAGATACCATTAGATAAAGAATCTTCCAAACTTACCACATTTATGTTTCTGATAGGCAGATATTGTTTTCTTTGTTTGCCCTCTGGGGCCTTCACTAGAAAGGGGGCATCCAGCAGTGAATGGAACAACTCTTTGCAGGCCAACCTTGCAAGATCATTGTTGATGAGATCCTGGTTTGGGGTCGTACTATGGAAGAACGTGATGCACGTCTTTGTCTCATCCGCGACATAATCGGGGTGATATGGCTGAAGCTTAGCACTTAGCGCGACAACCCTTTTCCAAGTGCACCAGGACTGCATTTCTTACTGCTAAAGCTGCAGATACCCAAATGTGAAACTAATGTGAATGATACCTTTCTGCCAATTTAGAAGCAAAGCACATTATGATCGAGAGGCCCACAGATTCAGCCACCTAACATCAGGTCAAACAGTCAGGATCCAGATTCAGGATCAACTTACTTGAATCATCCATTCACAGCCTTTGGTGTAAAGCCCAACACAGACAAGACAATGGCTCAACACAAATACATTTTAAAAATGTATTTGAATCATTCTGATTAGCAATGTCTTCCTGAGGTCTAGATCTATACTGACATCTTATGCAATGCGTTCCACTGCTAATCTCACGGTAGGTTTCTGGAGCTGGATTCTCCATAAATGCGGCTATGTCCCAACGCCGGCGTTAAAACTCTGGTGTTTCACTCCCCAGTTTCCTGCAAAAACTAAAGAGCTATTCACTTACCTGCAGGGGGCTAGCAGAGACCCGGGGAAGCTTCACGCGGACTCGGACCAGCACTAAGAAACAAGGTCCTCCCGATTGGCCCCACGTCACTTCGTCTGACCTCCCTGATCACTGTCCTGGCCGCCCATTAGGCCTCCGCCCCCACCACCAGTGATGGAACCCTCGCCCCCACCAGGGTGGCCGCGGACGGAGTCCCGACCGGCCAGACCAGAGCAGGGTCGGAGAATCGCCTGGGGGCGCCTAAAATCCCGCCCCCGCCGTGGCAGAGATTCTCCGGAAGTGGCGGCGGTGGAATCTCGCCACTCCGATCGGAGAGGCCCCTGCGATGATTCTCCGAAGTCCCGCCGCTGGGAGGCCTCTCCCGCCGCCGAGGTTTAAACCGCCTCTGGAACGGCGGGCTCAGTGGCGCGAGCCGGCCCCCGGGGTCCTGGGGGGGCGGGGGGTGATCGAACCCCGGGGGGTGCCCCCACGGTGGCCTGGCCCGCGATCGGGGCCCCCCGCTCAGACTCCGGGCCAGTGCCCTGGCTACACTATGTTCTTCCACATCCGCCACGGAGGTGGAAGAGAACCCCACATCGCGCATGCGCCGGCAGTGACGTCAGCGGCCGGCTGCCGCTGTCGTCACTGCCGGCGCATGCGCGGACCGGCGAAAGCCTTTCGGCCAGCCCCGCTGCCGGGGCGCCGGTTTTTTGCGCCGGTCTTCTGGTGGCAACCGCTCCGGCGCGGGGCTGGCCCCCAAAGGTGGGGAGAATTCCCCACCTTTGGGGAGGCGCGACCCCAGAGCGGTTGGCGCCACCCCCCTACTCCGGGACCCTTCGTCACGCCGGGTAGGGGAGAATGCCGCCCATGGTTAGAACCACGCCATTGGGAAATCGGCCGGTCAGGATCGGTGTATCGCTGGGAGGGCCTCTGTCAATCGTCCCCCCAGCCGCAAGACGTTATTCACCGGTGGGCGATTCGCCAGAGATTCGTGGGAGCGGCGGCTGGCCCGATTCAGGCGTAAGCGTCAACACTCCGCCCCCCCCCCGCGCCAAACACATTTTGGCCTGGGGCTGCGGAGAACCCAGCCCGAGTACACAGTACCCTTACTGTTTCCTCTGAAAATAATGTTGAATTGAGTTAAGCATGGAACATATCCTTGGGTATTAATTTCCTCTTCCTAAAAGTTAGTTCAAACTTGTAAGTAACAGGAATGTCAGTTTAATTACATTTCCCTATTGGTATCAAAGTTGGCTCATGCCGGAATTAAGAACAGGTCTTCATAAATGGGTTAATAATATTAAAGAAGTGTCCTTCAATTAAATATCACGTTGTGTACAGATCCTAGAATGATAGGATAATGCAGTTCAATACATCGAATGGAAATGTGAAGGAGATGAGGGCCTGAAGAATTTGTTGATTTTCACTTCATTCAGCAGCTATGACTTAATATTATTGTTCCCGGAGGATGTGATGCAACTTTGGAACGGGAAGATACAGATAAGTTTTTTTTCAATTCTAATCCATGAAACACTCAGAAACCGGTGACCTTTAAAGGAAAGCAGTCACACTCACCACAATGGCTCGCATGATTACTTGCTTTTCTGATAACCTTGGTAAGAAGGAGTTACATATTTGCAAAATTTGGTTCATGATTTCAAAGATAATCTCACCCTCTTGCAGCTTCTGAAGTAGATTTCACTCCTGTTAAATGAACCCATCTAGTTAATGTGATTTTTTTTTTTACCATTCCACTTTTTTAACGTACTCACGTGAGAGAAATAAAAATGAATAGGACTGACCCATCCCCTCCTGTCTGCTGAAACCTGCGCCTCTTTCTCCTCCTCTCCATCTTGTTTCTCTGTGCTTGGGGTGACTGAGAGGTGGGAAGGAAGTGGGTCACTGAAGCAGGACAGAAAGCTAATGGCATCTAAGTGTCATTTCCATCCAAACATTTCTGCAGGCCAGGGTATGGATGACGGGCAAAGAGGGAGATGATTGAATGCCTTATATCACATGTCACCTGAAAACTTCAAAAATAGAATCATAGAACATTTAACACTTGAGAGCACCGCTTGGCCCATTGTGCCTGTGCGATGTATAGTGGCAGCGATATAAAAGCTTTGCGTAGTATTGAAGTAATGATGTTATGACTCTGAATCCATTTTACCTATTGAACTATTGAACATTGAGATTAGGATCAAATGATCTTGAATTCCTGGAAGGTGCTACAATTATCCACATCCATTCCATATGTTCTGAAGGATGGATTCTATTTCTTTCAGCATATTTGCAGATGATAGAAACATAATGAAAAAGGTAGATTACAGGAGGGTTCAAATATACTTAGAAATTGGGCAGACAGGCGACAGACTTAGAAATGTAAAGTACTTCTTATGGGCATGTGATGATATGATCTGCATACTCGTCTGCCATTGGGCCAGAACGTCGGCTTACCATTGGCCCTGGTCGGTCATGTGCCTCTCGACCGATTGGCCGAGAGGCTGAGTTAACCACGCCTCTATTAACGAGGTATAAATGCTCAAACGCCTGACGATCGTCCCTTTCCACTGTAGACGATCGCAGAGCTGTGTTCTAGTTAATTAAAGCCAGACTTTGGTAAATCACTCGCCTCGCGTGCAATCGATGGTACATCAGGGCACAAGAAACTCAGCTAGGAAATGTCACATGGAGCGATGGAACATGAAGGTGATTGGAGGGCCCTGGTTGACAATAAATTGCAGCTATTGCCACAATCCCTGATGACAGTGAGTAAAACAAATTAGATATTGGCATGCATAAAATGGCCAATATTGAACTACAATAAGAAGTCTTACAACACTAGGTTAAAGTCCAACAGGGTTGTTTGGAATCACCTGATGAAGGAGCTACGCTCTGAAAGCTTGTGATTCCAAATACACTGTTGAACTTTAACCTTGTGTTGTGAGACTTCTTACTGTGCCCAGCCTAGTCCAAGGTCAGCATCTCCACATCATGAATATTGAACTAGTTAGTCAGGTAATCGTGCTTTCTCTAAATCATTGCTGTGGCCACACCTATAGTTCTGGTCAATGAAGCTCTTGAAACAATGTACAAAAAAGCAAACAAATTATCAAAAAGATTAGGTTATGAGGGGCAATTGCATTTAGTTCTCAGTGGATCATAAAAAGTTGAAAGGTAATATGACTGCATTTTTCGCTAATTCTAGCCTTTTGAGCCTCCCGCAATTTTAATCATTCCACCACTAGGTGAGTTAAGAACACAGGGAGACACATGGCAGCAGGATGTCATTGCTATAACGGAAACCTGGCTAAAGGAGGGGCAAAATTGACAGCCCAATATCCCTGGATACAGAGTTTTTAGGCAGAATAGAGGGGAAATGAAAAAGGAGGGTGGATAGCACTAATGGTTAAAGAATCAATTCCAGTTGTGAGAAGGGATGATATACCAAACGGGTCAACAAACAAGGCTTTATGGGTTTAACTTAGATATAAAAAAAGGGACAATCACACTACAGGGAGTATACTACAGACCCCTAAATTGTGAAAGTGAGATAGAAGAGCAAATATGTAGGCAAATTTCTGCCTGTAAGAACACAAGGGCTATAATAGTAGGAGACTTTAACTATCCCAATATCAACAGTGTATCAAACAATATAAGGGAAACTGAGGGAGAAAAATTCATGCAGGGCGTCCTGGAAAACGTTTTCGCCCAATTAGTGAAAAACCCAACAAGATAAGATGAAATTCTGGGCCTCGTCTTAGGGAACGAAGAAGGGCAATTGGGTGAAGTGACAGTGAGTGCCTATATCAGGGATAGCGATCACAATTCAGTTAGATTCAGTGTTACCCGGGAAAAGGACAGAGATAAAGCTGGAGTAAAAATTTTGAATTGGGGGAAGGCAAGTTTTGTAGAAATGAGAAGGGGCTTGGCTAAGGTGGACTGGCCATCATTGCTGGAGGATAAATCAGTGGAAAACCAGTGGGAAGTACGAAAAATTGAGATCCTAAATGTACAAAGTAGACATGGCCCCTCCAAAAATAAGAATGGTACTGCCAAATCTAGGTTGTCTAGAGGATTACAGGGGAAGATCAAACTGAAAACAAAAGCATATGATAGACATAAAGAACTAAGCACCGCTGATAGCCAAGATGAGTATAGAAAGTGAAAGGATGAAGTCAAAAAGAAAATAAGGAAATCAAAGAGAGGGCATGAAAAGTTAAGGAAAACTCAAAGATGTTTTATCAATATATTAATGGTAAAAGGTTAGTTAAGGAAAAAGTGAGATCTCTCAGAGATGAAGAGGGGAACTTGTGTGTAGATACAGAGACTGTGGGAAGGGTTTAAAATTAATATTTTGTCTGTGTGTTTACAAAGGAAATTGGTGATGCAGATATAGTAGTCCATGAGGAACAACATGAGAAACTGGAGGAAGTACTCGAAGGATTGAAATCCTTGAAAGTTGATAAGTAGCCAGGGCCAGATGGATTGTTTCGGAGGCTACAGAAGGAGGTCAGGGAGGAGATAGCAGATTCTCTGAGGACTATTTTCCAATCCTCACTAGTCACAGGGGAGGACTAGAGAAATGCAAACGTGATAACATTGTTAAAAAAGGGATCGAAGCAAAAGTCGAACAATTATAGACCAGTTAGTCTGACATCAGCATTGGGCAAATCATTAGAATCAATCCTAAGAGATAGGATTAACTGTCACATAGGAAGGCATGGGCCAGTCAGGGATAGTCAGCATGGATTTATTAAAGGAAGGTCTTGCCTCACAAATTTGATCGAATTCTTTGAGGAAGTGACAAGAAGGATTGATGAAAGTGGTGCAGTCAATGTGGTCGACATGGATTTTAGCAAAGCGTTTGACAAAGTCCCACATGGCAGATTGTTCAAGAAAGTGAAAGTCCATAGGATACAGGGCAATGTGGCAAATTGGATTTTAAAATTAGCTTAGTAACAGGAAACAAAGAGTAATGGCCAATGGCTACCCTTGTGATTGGAAAGTTGTTTCAAGTGGTGTTCCACAGGGCTTGGTGTTGGAACCCTTACTGTTTGTGTGAAAAATGACCAATTTGGACCTGAACATGGGAGCATGATTGGAAAAGTTGCAGATGACACAAAGGTTGGGCGAGTGGTGGACAGTGTAGAGGATAGCTATAATCTTCAAAATGATAGAAATGGATTGGTAGAGTGGACAATAAAGTGGCAGATGGAATTTAACATAGATAAGTGTGAGGTCATGCGTTTAGGGAGGTCAAACAGTTGTAGGGAGTACACAATAAATGGGAATATACTAAGAGGGGTAGATAAAGTGAGAGATGTTGTTATACAGGTACACAGGTCACTAAAGGTAGCAGTTCAAGTAGACAAGTTTGTTAAGAAAGCATATGGAATGATCTCCTTCATTGGCAGATATAGAATATAAAAGTAAGGATTTAATGTTAGAATTATTTAAAACACTGGTGAGGCTGCAGCTGAAGTATTGTGTGCAGTTCTGGTCACCACATTACAGGAAGGACATTATTATTACTCTGTAAAGAGTGCAGAGGCGGTTTACAAGAATGTTGCCTGGGCTAGAAAAGTATGGCTACGAGGAGAGATTGGATAGGTTGGGATTATTTTCCTTGGAACAAAGAAGGCTAAGGGGTGACTTAATTATGATGTACAAAATTATGAGGGGAAGAGATAGGGTGGACAGGATAAAATTGTTTCCCTTGGTGGGGAATTCGAGAAACAGGGTGCACAGATTCAAGATAAGTGGCAGAAGGTGTAGAGGGGACATGAGGAAGAATTTCTTTACGCCGAGGGTAGTGGGTGTCTGGTATTCACTGTCCGAGTTGGTAGTGGAGGCAGAGGCCCTAAACTCTTTTAAAAGGACCTGGATCTGCACCTTAAGTTCTGTAAGATACAGGGCTATGGGGAAGGTGCAGGAAGGTGGGATTACAAAGGCCGCTTGGGTGTGCCGGGCTGGAATGGACAAGATGGGCCGAATGGCCTCCTTCTGTCATGTACCTTTTCTATGATTCTAACTGCCCAGACCCTAAACTCTGTGACTCCCTCCTCCAACCTTGCTATCTTTCTGATCCTTTAAGATGTTCCCACCAGTAGCGCAGTTCCCTATGCAGCAGACAATCCAGTTGGCGCCAATACTCTGGCCCCTCACTGGCAGTGGCAGCAAGGTTGTCCCCCGCAAAAGCTGGAGGATGCAATTTGACCTATTCACCCCATAAACATTCAGCTGCTTGCCTATGAAAAATCCTTCAAACTCAGCCTTGAATATATTCAATGACCCAGACTTCTGGGAAAGAGAATTCCACAGCCCAACATTGCTCTGAGAGAAAATAACATCTCCTCACCTCAGCCTTAAAAGGGAGGCGCCTAATTTTTAAATTGTGTCTCCTTCGTTCGAGGCTGCCCCACAAAGGGAAAGATCTCTCAGCTTCCAGCCTGTCAAGCCCCCTCAGGATCTTATATATTTTGATAATATCACCTGTCATTCTTCTAAACTGCAATGAAAGTGAGCTTGGAATAGTTGATTTAAATAACAGGGTTTGAGCAACAGTCAATAGCATCAAAAGCTTAGTCAAAAAAAGGTAGGAATTAAGGAATGTTTTCAAGGAGGAAAGTGATGGAGAGAGGTTTGAGAGGTTCAACGAGTGAATTCCAGAGGCTGGGGCTGTGAAAGATGAAGGCACAATCACCAACAGTGGAGCAACAAAAATCAGGGATGCCCAAGAGGCCATGGAGGGATTTGAATAAGGTTCTGAGAGTTTCAAAGTCAGGTCATTGCTTAACCAAGCACAGAGGTGATTAGGAAAAAGGGACTCGGTGTGAGTTACGACATGGACAGCAGAATTTGGCTCAATTTTTATTGAATCATGACTGTTCTTGATGAAACACATGGGCCGGGATTCTCCAATCCTGCGGCCAGGTCCTGACGCCGGTGTGGAAAGTAGCGCGAGCTACACCGGCGTCAACTGGCAGCTATCCACCCCTTCCTAGGGGGCTAGCACGGCGCCAGAGTAGAGTCCGCAGCTCCGGTGCCCGAAAGCCGGCGTGCCATGGTGGGCGAGGGTTCGCGCATGGGTTTCTGTCTCTGTGCCGGCCCCCGGGCAATATGACGGAGCCCTACAGGGGCCCGGCACGAAGGAACATAGGTTCCCATGGAGCTAGCCCACCCGCCGATCGGTAGGCCATGATCGTGGGCCAAGCCACCTTGGAGATCCCCCCCTGCGTCGGATCCCCTTGCCCCCCAGGATGGCCCCCGCAGACTGAACTCTGAGGTCCCGCTGGATTGGTCCATACGTAACTTGGCCGAACTCGGTGGGTTCTCGGCCCATCGAGGCCCGGAGAATAACCGGGGGGGGAGGCGGGGGGGCACTTTCAACGGCGGTGATCCCGTGGGCGCCCGAAAATCGGTGCCGGAGAATCGACAAGCCAGCATCGGTGTGGCGTGAAGCGAATCTCGCACCCCCCCCCCGGCGATTCACTGACCCGGCGCGGGGTCGGAGAATCCCGCCCATGACCTGTTACATGATGCTGTCACCGAGCTATTACTGCACTTAGATGAAATGAAATGAAACGAAAATCGCTTATTGTCACAAGTAGGCTTCAAATGAAGTTACTGAAAAGAGCCCCTAGTCGCCACATTCCGGCGCCTGTTCGGGGAGGCTGGTACGGGAATTGAACCATGCTGCTGGCCTGCCTTGGTCTGCTTTCAAAGCCAGCTATTTAACCCTGTGCTAAACCAGCCCCGGGTTGCGCTACATCTTTGGGGAAAATTTATAATTCAGATCAGATTAGCTGGACATGTAGTTAGTAAATGATTTGCGTGCATGATTTTGTTGTGGTAAAAGATTATAAGTTGCAATAACAGAGACTTTTATTCAAAAAATTTTAGGGAGACACAAATTTTTCCTACTGGTGTCTGCTTGATATAAAGGTTGCATAAGATATTTGAGTTTTGATATCACCTTTACAGCAAATCCCACCCTGTCAAATCATTTCAATTACTCCACTTCAGTTTAATTTATTGTAATGGGACACATTGTCCAAGATCTAATTGTGGACGCTTTGTGATTTGACTAATTCCACTGTTCTAAATCTATTAATAAATAAATAAATAATCTTTATAAGAACATAAGAACATAAGAACTAGGAGCAGGAGTAGGCCATCTGGCCCCTCGAGCCTGCTCCGCCATTTAATTAGATCATGGCTGATCTTTTGTGGACTCAGCTCCACTTTCCGGCCCGAACACCATAACCCTTAATCCCTTTATTCTTCAAAAAACTATCTATCTTTACCTTAAAAACATGTAATGAAGGAGCCTCAACTGCTTCACTGGGCAAGGAATTCCATAGATTCACAACCCTTTGGGTGAAGAAGTTCCTCCTAAACTCAGTCCTAAATCTACTTCCCCTTATTTTGAGGCTATGTCCCCTAGTTCTGCTGTCACCCGCCAATGGAAACAACCTGCCCGCATCTATCCTATCTATTCCCTTCATAATTTTAAATGTTTCTATAAGATCCCCCCTCATCCTTCTAAATTCCAACGAGTACAGTCCCAGTCTACTCAACCTCTCCTCATAATCCAACCCCTTCAGCTCTGGGATTAACCTAGTGAATCTCCTCTGCACACCCTCCAGCGCCAGTACGTCCTTTCTCAAGTAAGGAGACCAAAACTGAACACAATACTCCAGGTATGGCCGCACTAACACCTTATACAATTGCAACATAACCTCCCTAGTCTTAAACTCCATCCCTCTAGCAATGAAGGACAAAATTCCATTTGCCTTCTTAATCACCTGTTGCACTTGTAAACCAACCTTCTGTGACCCATGCACTAGCACACCCAAGTCTCTCTGAACAGCGGCATGCTTTAATATTTTATCGTTTAAATAATAATCCCGTTTGCTGTTATTCCTACCAAAATGGATAACCTCACATTTGTCAACATTGTATTCCATCTGCCAGACCCTAGCCCATTCACTTAACCTATCCAAATCCCTCTGCAGACTTCCAGTATCCTCTGCACTTTTCGCTTTACCACTCATCTTAGTGTCATCTGCAAACTTGGACACATTGCCCTTGGTCCCCAACTCCAAATCATCTATGTAAATTGTGAACAATTGTGGGCCCAACACGGATCCATGAGGGACACCACTAGCTACTGATTGCCAACCAGAGAAACACCCATTTATCCCAACTCTTTGCTTTCTATTAATTAACCAATCCTCTATCCAAGCTACTACTTTACCCTTAATGCCATGCATCTTTATCTTATGCAGCAACCTTTTGTGTGGCACCTTGTCAAAGGCTTTCTGGAAATCCAGATATACCACATCCATCGGCTCCCCGTTATCTACTGCACTGGTAATGTCCTCAAAAAATTCCACTAAATTAGTTAGGCATGGCCTGCCCTTTATGAACCCATGCTGCGTCTGCCCAATGGGACAATTTCTATCCAGATGCCTTGCAATTTCTTCCTTGATGATAGATTCCAGCATCTTCCCTACTACCGAAGTTAAGCTCACTGGCCTATAATTTCCTGCTTTCTGCCTACCTCCTTTTTTAAACAGTGGCGTCACATTTGCTAATTTCCAATCCACCGGGACCACCCCAGAGTCTAGTGAATTTCGGTAAATTATCACTAGTGCATCTGCAATTTCCCTAGCCATCTCTTTTAGCACTCTGGGATGCATTCCATCAGGGCCAGAGGACTTGTCTACCTTTAGCCCCATTAGCTTGCCCATCACTCCCTCCTTAGTGATAACAATCCTCTCAAGGTCCCCACCTGTCATAGCCTCATTTCTATCAGTCGCTGGCATGTTATTTGTGTCTTCCACTGTGAAGACCAACCCACAAAACCTGTTCAGTTCCTCAGCCATTTCCTCATTTCCCATTATTAAAACTCCCTTCTCATCCTCTAAAGGACCAACATTTACCTTAGCCACTCTTTTTTGTCTTATATATTTGTAAAAACTTTTACTGTCTGTTTTTATATTCTGAGCAATTTTACTCTCATACTCTATCTTACTCTTCTTTATAGCTTTTTTAGTAGCTTTCTGTTGCCCCCTAAAGATTTCCCAGTCCTCTAATCTCCCAGCAATCTTTGCCACTTTATATGCTTTTTCCTTCAATTTGATACTCTCCCTTATTTCCTTAGATATCCACGGTCGATTTTCCCTCTTTCTTCCGTCCTTCCTTTTTGTTGGTATAAACCTTTGCTGAGCACTGTGAAAAATCGATTGGAAGGTTCTCCACTGTTCCTCAACTGTTCCACCATAAAGTCTGAGCTCCCAGTCTACCTTAGCTAGTTCTTCTCTCATCCCCTTGTAATCTCCTTTGTTTAAACACAAAACACTAGTATTTGATTTTACTTTCTCACCCTCCATCTGTATTTTAAATTCCACCATATTGTGATCGCTCCTTCCGAGAGGATCCCTAACTATGAGATCATGAATCAATCCTGTCTCATTACACAGGACAAGATCTAGGATCGCTTGTTGCCTCGTAGGTTCCATTACATACTGTTCTAGGAAACTATCGCGGATACATTCTATAAACTCCTCCTCAAGATTGCCTTGACCGACCTGGTTAAACCAATCGACATGTAGATTAAAATCCCCCATGATAACTGCTGTACCATTTCTACATACATCAGTTATTTCTTTGTTTATTGCCTGCCCCACCATAACGTTACTATTTGGTGGCCGATAGACTACTCCTATCAGTGACTTTTTCGCCTTACTATTCCTGATTTCCACCCAAATGGATTCAACCTTATCCTCCATAGCACCGATGTCATCCCTTACTATTGCCCGGATGTCATCCTTAAATAACAGAGCAACACCACCTCCCTTACCATCCACTCTGTCCTTCCGAATAGTTTGATACCCTCGGATATTTAACTCCCAGTCGTGACCATCCTTTAACCATGTTTCAGTAATGGCCACTAAATCATAGTCATTTACGATGATTTGTGCCATCAACTCATTTACTTTATTCCGAATTGTCACAAGTAGGCTGACATTAACAATGCAATGAAGTTACTATGAAAAGCCCATAGTCAACACCTTCCAGCACCTGCTCAGGTACACAGAGGGAGAATTCCGAATTCTCAGCTGGTACGGGAATTGAACCCGCGCTGCTGGCCTTGTTCTGCATGATAAACCAGCTGTCCAGACATTGAACTAAACTACCACAATTCAATAGGGACAAGAACAAAACATTATATTGAAGGAAAAGAAGGACAATAAATAATATTGTTCCAGAGTATTAATACAGAAGCTTGTGTAAAGTGTATATGCCCTATCATCAAAAGTACAGGTGATTTTATCTGTAAATGTGTTTGCTTTCAAAAATGTATTTTAAAGATAATGTAATATAACCCTTTAAAATCAGATTGCTTTTAGTTGCGTGCATGATAAATGCAAAAATAATGAAATGAAATGAAATGAAAATGCTTATTGTCACGAGTAGGCTTCAATTAAGTTACTGTGAAAAGCCCCTAGTCGCCACATTCCGGCTCCTGTTCAGGGAGGCTGTTACGGGAATTGAACCGTGCTGCTGGCCTGCCTTGGTCTGCTTTAAACGCCAGCAATTTAGCCCAGTGTAAAAGATGAATATTTATTGGATTGGATTTATTTATTGTCACGTGTACTGGGGAGCAGTGAAAAGTATTGTTCTGCACGCAGCTCAAACAGATCATTCCGTACTTGAAAAGAAAATACATAGGGCAAACATAAAATGCACAATGTACATAAAACGCACAATGTCCATAAATACACAATGTAAATGCATAGACGCAGGCATCGGGTCTAGCACCCAGGAGTGTAGTACGACTCAGTAGAAAAGATGTGTGAAGAGATCAGATCAGTCCATAAGAGAGTCACACTTCCGGTTTCAGCCTCTTCAACTTCCAGGTCGGGTCATTGGAGTAGTGCTTTTCACAGCCTAACGATATGCCAAAATGCTTCACAGCCAGAGAATTACTTTTGAAATTGAAATGCAGTCACTGCTGTAATGTTGAAAATTATACTACTAATTAGTGTTGTAGTGTGCCTTTGAGAAATTGCAGCATGGCAGCATTAGAATGGAAGTGTGTAATGAGATCCAGTCTCAGTTTCACTTCAGCCAGTGAGCAGAACACAGCACATGTATCCCTGTTATTACTGCCTTCAAGCTTTCTATCCATATATATATATATGTTCCCACATGCCGAGTCAAAATAAATGAACCCACAATGTGTTTACAAAAACCCTTATGAGTGATTAGCCTTTATATCATGACAACAATGCAACAAGCTACCACAGAACTTGATTTTGACATTCTTTATTGAGGAATGAATGTTAGCGAGGAAACTGGATGATTGGCCAGAAGCTCTCTAAGGCGGAACTTCCTGCCAGGTAAGAGACAGATGTCCTGCCTCCAGCCACTTGACGCTCATGTCGATGAATAGAACAATGTTGACAGCTGGGGGTGTGTGGAAGATGGCAATCACATCCTTGTAAAATCAACATCAAAGAGAATTGGATGAATGGCTTGCAGATCAAAGATCTGCTGCGAGATTCTCTGTTGGCAGGATCCTCTGCGCTGCCGGTAGCGCACCCATGCCTGCACGTTTCCCGACGGTGTGAGATGTCCCAAAATGGGAAACCTCATTGGCCAGCGGCGGGAACAGAAAATCCCACTGCCAGCGACAATGCGCAACACAGGAAAATGGGGCTGGCAGGACGGAGAATCCCACTCCTGGGATACGAATTTCTGGCATTACCACGCCTGACTTGGTGTCGTGATGAGGCCGTTGAATCTTGCAAGAGGCCTCTCGCGAGATTCGTGATGCTCGCGATGTCTAACAAGGTTCGACCGAAACTCATGAGACGCCGCAATCTGGATCTCTCCTGCGCTAGACCAGATCCAGATAAGCGTATTTAAAAGAGCCTATGCGAGGCGGAGAATCCAGCCCCTTATCTTGTCATCCTTGATGGACCTGTTAGCCGGATGTTTAAATTCATTTTTAAAAGTGATCACGCTCAACAGGGAATGTTACAATGTACTTATCTAGTTTCTCCTTAAATGCACCTCTGCTACTGCCGCGGTGACTCCAAGTGATATCATACTCTTATCATTTCTTATCTTATTTTACAATGTTTCACAATTTTCAAATTTTCCGGCAGAAATCTAAATGCTCCTTTCTTTTTAGTTTCCATTTTGCACTTGGTCCCATACTCTTGTCAATAAGATGAGGGATTTTAATGATTAACAGCAAGAATTGTAGCCTTTTGTTATTTAAAATGTTTGTTTTAAATTCAGCTCTTTCTACCAATAAGAAATGGACAATATTGACTGTGGAAATTATGGACTCCTCTCTGGTGAAGAGGCTGTGCTCAGCTTTTGTCACCTTGAATTATGGCTGACTGATTATCCATGGGACACATTCAATTGATATTAACCCCCTCTGTTCAGTGATCAGGCTGGCTCTATTATGGCATCTGGTACAATTTACCTTTCTGTCACTGAAGCAAAGCAATAACTAAGAGGTGGTGAGCAGGGCTGGGTATATGAATATAACCAATGTTTGATTTTCACAGTAACATTTTTTGCATTCAAATACTGCTCCAGAAAGTGCATTAATTATTAAGTGAGCTGCATTGTAGAAAAATGTAAACAGTAGTTTAACATTTTAAATTGATTTCATTAATCAGCCTTTCCCTGAGGTCCTAAATTCAGCGAAGACATGTTTATTACTTTGAGGACTCACACTTCGATACCTGTCAGTGTAAATTATAGCGGTGGAAATTCTTTTCACTCCAGAGACTGCACTTCAACTGATGTGTTTGTCTCTCGCTCTCAGTGGCTTTTATTATTATATGAACTCATTAAAATTATTTACTTTGCATTGATTGCAACACAGAATTACGGCCCTGTCTCTGGAGTGGAAAGAACAGTGAATGGCAATCAAGTTCCCTCTATAATTAAGCTTGGCCAAGAAAATTGAAATCTTTGGCTCCATGCTTTATTAAAATGGCTCCCTTCAGAGTTTCAAATTTTATCATAGCAATGGGCAGGGCAGTTACATTAGAAAGCATCCTAAAACCAATATTTGCCATGATTTGTGCATAAGTGATTATCAACCTGTGATTTCATCAGCTGACTAAAATTATAATGAACTGTTTCACAAGGACTTGGAAAAGGCAAGAAAAGACACTGAACAAAGATGGCTGCCCCAAGTCACATGATGTCAGGAATTGCAAACTAACCACTATTCTGGAAACTTTCTATATGGATTCCACTGCAGTCATGCCCTGGCATGTTGCTCATGGAAGTTCACACCTGAGGGTGTCAAGGTCCACTTTAAAAAGGAACTATTGAAAGCAAAGGATTGTTGCATTTGCAAATTTATATGATTACCTGTCCAGCAGAGAATGAAAGTCTACCAGGCAGTCATCAAAATGGATGATTCATTCAGAAGCTAACGGGACATTGTAAGACTATACAAGGCAGTCGCTAGACCACACCTGAAATACTGTGAACAGTTTTAGGGGTGGCACGGTGGCACAGTGTTTAGCACTGTTTCCTCACAGCGCCAGGGACCCGGGTTCGATTGCGGCCTTGGGCGTTCGCACTTTCTCCCTGTGGGTTTCCTCCAGGTGCTCTGGTTCCCTCCCACAGTCCAAAAGATGCCATATTTTCCCTTAGTGCTCACCGGTTAGATGGGGTTACAGGTGTATGGGGAAGTGGGCCTGGTAGGGTGCTGTTTCAGTGGGTCAATGCAGACTCGATGGGCCTAATGGCCTCCTTCTGCATTGTAAAGATTTTATGATTCTATGATAGAACAAAAGCCAGATTCAGACATTAGATGAACAATCCCGATCTGAATCATCGTGGAGAAAAAGGCCATGTGACTAGTGTCCATTTTTGAAAATTCTTTGTCTAGCTACTAAACTCTGAAGCAAGGTAACCTGGATAAAATGCCAATGGAGCAGTAAAAACGTTAATTTCTCTCTCAACTAAAGCTTTATCTCTTCCAGTTTAAAAGTCCAGCGCCAAGATAGGGAATTTCAACCACAACTCCTGGAATTTAAAGGAGTTTGGAAAAATATGTGCAGCAGGAAATAACTCATAAACCGTGAACTCTTTTTTACCTTTCAGTATTGAACTTTTAATTTGGCTAAGATATGTAACTACGCCCAGTGTGACTTGTAAAACTTTGCATACGTGTGTATGTGTGAATGTGGATTGCAAACATTCGAGAAGCGAGGCGTTATATTTTAAAAATATTTTGCTATCTTCATTTGGGTGGGTTTTTGAGTCAAGAAAAACTAACCCTTTTTATTTAAAAAGGCTCAAGAAAACCTGTTGGATCATTTCTCTGCAATTAGTGCACAAATGGTTAAGCATGGACGTTGAGAAAATTCCTTCATCCTTCTAAATCCTTCACAAAATCCTGTTGGAGCCAGACCTGGAGTGGTAAATTAGAGGAGTCATTTTTACCTGAGCAGCACGGTAGCACAGTAGTTAGCACTATGGCTTCACCTCGCCAGGGTCACAGGTTCGCATCCCAGCTTGGGTCACTGTCTGTGTGGAGTCTACACGTTCTCATGTCTGCGTGAGTTTCCTCCGGGTGTGCCGGTTTTCTCCCACAAGTCCCGAAAGACGTGCTATTAGGTAATTTGGACATTCTGAATTCTCCCTCCGTGTACCCGAACAGGTGCCAGAGTGTGGCGACTAAGGGCTCTTCACAGCTACTTCATTGCAGTGTTAATGTAAGCCCAATTGTGACAATAAAAAATATTTAAAAATGTAATAATGAATGGTGCTTGTGGTAAAGAAATAAAAGAAGAACTCCTAAGGGATTCCTTCTTTTGATCTTGCTTTCTTTTACACATACCCAAAATAAATTAGGAACCGTGTATTTTTTTATCTTAGCGGGGTGATGGAATTAAAATAAATTGTTTTCTTGCATTGCGCAGGTAACCTGTCCGGTTAGAGGGTATCAGACTGAAGACTGATTTATGGCAGCTCTTTCACTACTGTGAGATCCCCATAACTCACTGATGCCATTGGCACAAAATGAGTTATGAGGTTCTTTCACTCAAGTGAACAAGTCCCCGGAGGCCATCATTGACAGAGATGTTCGACTTTATTTAAGGGGCACACATATTCTGCTGTTTCTAGCCAAGCAGTCTCACTTTCATTTCGACGCATCTTTCAACGATCATTCATTGACAATAAAATCATCCATCTCTCTGAGAAATAACATCATGCAATCGGCGGAGTGTTTGAATGTTTTAAATTTACTCTCGGGATCTGGACGTTGCTAGCCATGTGTTTTTCAGTTACCCTTGAGAAGTCGTAATCTGCATGGTGAAAGTACAGTTACCGGGATGTTGTGTTGGGTGTTCCTGGAATTTGACCCAATGACAATCAAGGAATAGTCAAATATAATTTGCAATGACGCAGTCAGAATAGACTTCACTTTGTACTACAAGGGCAAAAAGTGCCACCGAGGTGGACCTGGAAGGAAAGCAAATGGTAGGCACTGCACTCTCACAATTGATTGGTCATTGAGTTGTTATCTCTAACCGGATACGATTTTAACTAAGGAAAACTGAGACAACTAGAGTTCCCCAAGTAACTGCCAGTTGAAGTCAGCACATTTGGTATAGGATGGAGACTGAGCCACGTCTGTATGTCTCAGTGACACACCACATGTTGCGTTATTTCACTTTCAGCAGCCACAGAAAATGGGCCCAGTTTTGCGTTGACCATCAGTCTATCCAGCCGACCAGATTCCCCTTTCTTTGACTTGAGTGGAAAGGTAATTCGAACAAAGTGTCGAATGACCAGCAATTCTGCTTCTGTCCATTTTTAACCTCTGCCGCGTTGAAAACCTACTCCTGCTGAATTTATTCTCCATGAAGCACCCTGGAAACCTTCACAGCTCATAATCACAATCCACAACTTTCCTGCATATTGTTAAATAAGACGAAAACAATTCTAATGTCTGGCTGCTATTTTTGACAGTTTCAGCGATGAATTCCTTGAATTATATTTTGTGTCATTCTTGCAGTTTTTGGACAGTTCAGTTCGCTGTCTGTAATACTGCTTGTTCAGAGAGAAGTTAGGACGAATGACAACATTCGATGGGTGATGCTAAATTTCAGGTTCAAAAAAGTCTCTACGCAGTGCTAGCTGTCCGAACAGGCAGATCTTCCACTACTGCTTCACGGCGCCGAGGTCCCACGTTCGATCCCGGCTCTGGGTCACTGTCCGTGTGGAGTTTACACGTACTCCCCGTGTTTGCGTAGGTTTCACCCCCACAGCCCAAAGATGTGCAAGGTAAGTGGATTGGCCACGCTACATTGCCCCTTAATCGGAAAAAATGAATTGGGAACTCTAAATTTATAAAAAAATAACAGACATACCTTTCTCACAATGGAATTTCCAGAAGATTCCACAGTGCCACAACTTAATAGCAGTAATAGCATGAAGCAGTTTATATTTTGGAAAAGTTTAATTAACAGTCTGGAAGAACTGTTTGAATAGTAAATGGATAATGGCTGAGATATCAAACAGGCACCTGATCTGCTGTTGCCCAGGAACTGTTGCGCACCAGCAATATTGCTGAAACAGGTATCGGCTCTGTGCTGAATTAGCTGAATTCAATTGGACCTAAGTAGGGAGAAGATAGTTGTCCTCTATCACTGGGATAAGAAGTAGCAAAGCATCTTTGTGTTGCTAACCAAAGATTCTTGTTGGAAAATGCCCATTGACAAGGGGCGGAATTCTCTGACACCCCGCAGGGTTGGGGAATCGTCTGGGGCCGGCGTAAATCACGCCCCCGCCGTGGCCGGAATTCTCCGCCACCCGGGAATCGGCGGGGGCGGGAATCACACCAGTCTGCGGGACCCCCGCGCCAGTCGGCGGCCCCCCGTGGCAATGCTCCGGCCCGTGATGGGCCGAAGTCCCACCGCTGTCAGGCCTCTCCCGCCGACGTGGTTTAAACCACCTCTGGTGCCAGTGGGATAGGCGGCGCGAGCGGGCCCCGGGGTCCTGGGGAGGAGGTGGGTGGGGGGGAGGGGCGTGGGGCGATCTGACCCCGGGGGGTGCCCCCACGATGGCCTGGCCGGTGATCGGGGCACACCCACGGGCCTGTGCCGTGCGGGCACTCTTTTTCTTCCGCTGCCGCCACGGCCTCCACCATGGCGGAGGCGGAAGAGACACCCTCCACCGCGCATGCGCCTGGGTGACATCAGCGGCTGCTGACACTCCGACGCATGCGTGGACTCACGCCGACCGGCGAAGACCTCTCGGCCAGTTGGCACCGGACGGTGGAGCGGGAGCCACTCCAGCGCGGGCCTAGCCCCTAAAGGTGCAGAGAATTCCGCACCTTTGGGGTGGCCCGACGCCGGAGTGGTTCTCGCCACTCCGCTACGCCGGGACCCCCCGTCCCGCCGGGTAGGGGAGAATCCCGGCCAAGAGTATTAGATCAACTTTGGCTGTGATTTCCAACAAGGTAGAAGCCCCTGCCAATAAATGCCGTCAAGACCAATACATTGTGAATAATTTTTTGAGTAAATCTAACAGAGTACATGAGACACAAGCTGTATGATCCATGGAGGGAGCATGGGAGACAAAATAAAATTATAATCATCCACTGAGTACTACTAATTTCAAGCAAAGTTTGTGGAAAACAAGTTCATGATTTGATTTGAATTGAGTAATATTTCATGGTCTATTGGGTATTTATCTTCACCGTAAAACAGACTCTTGATCACGTAGCCTTAGATTAAATGGTATAACCTTCAGATCCTCTGTTGTATTGCAACACTTTGGCACAGGGAACACTGTTGCTTGGCAACCAGCGCTGGGCTGCGTGCACTCAAGAGTTAGGTTTGAAAGTTAATAATGTTCCGCAAAGTCAGACCAACTTCCAGTTGCTGGCTTATATCTATGTGGTGGCTCCTGCCAATCCTCTGCTGAATTCATGGTAGGAATTTGGGGAAGACTTGCAGAATAGGTGGATCTCCGTGCTCCTCCCATTCTGGCCTTTTTTGTGTAACCGTGATTTTAATTGCTTCATCATCGACGGCCATGTCACCCACTCTTTAGGCCCAAACTCTGTCATTTCTTCACTATTACATCTTCAGCTCTTTACCTCTCTCTCCTCTGTTACAGGTAAGGTGAAAGCAAACAGTTCAAATACCTGTTCCCTTCTCAACTGTATGCAACCAGTATGCTTTTGAGGGTAAAACGTGCTTTTTATAAAAACCTTGTGCATCTAGGCAATTTAAATTACCAGCAGCATGCTCTTTGTGGGTTTAAATAAACATGGGGAGTACGTGCAAACTCCACACGGACAGTGACCCAGAGCCGGGATCGAATGTGGGACCTTGGCGCCGTGAGGCAGTAGTGCAAGATATGTCTGTTATGATAGCCAGCACTGCGTAGAGACTTTTTTGAACCTGAAATTTAGCATCACCCATCGAATGTTGACATTGATGCATTCACCTCAAAATCTAATGCAATGTCACCCACTCACACAAGCACACTCGAGGAAAGTGCAGTAGAAGAGCATGGAGCATTTTTGCAGGTTACAAGCAAAGGAATGGTTTCTAGTTCACTTAACTGTCTTGTTCTGGGAACCACATGACTCAGGCCGTTTGGGTGAATTCAGCTTTTTGGGCGGCGGCGGGATTCCTGCCACGCCGGTCGGGTGCCGTTGACAGCGGCCCCCCAGGTGATTCTCCGGGCCCCGATGGGCCGAGTGGCCGTCCAGTTTTGGCCAGTCCCGCCGGCATGAATTACTCACCTCATGCAGGTAAGTGTGCATGGACAGTCCTCGGGGGGGGGGGGGGGGGGGGGGACCCGACCACGGTGGGCGGGGGGGGGGCACGGTGGCCTGGCTGCGATTGGGTCTTACTGATCCTGCGGGCGGGTTGTTTCCGTGTGCGCCTTCTTTCCTCCGTTCCAGGCCCCTGCATGGCTCCGCCATATTGCCTGGAGTCCGGCATGGAGAAGAGAACCCCCGTGCACGCGGGGAAATATGTCGACCATTCCGCGCATGCATGTACTCGGCCGGCCCTTCGGCACCGGCTGGAGCGGCGGCAACCCCTCCAGCGTCAACCTAGCCCCCAAAAATTCGGAGAATTCCTCACTTTGACACCGGAGTGGTTGGTGCCGGTTTTCCCGCCGGCATGGGGACTTAGTCCCCGGAAGAGAGAATCCCGCCCCTGGTAATGATACAGCCTTCAGTTCTTCAGACATAGATATCAGGAAGCAGAGGTAGTTTTAAGTGATATATATTTGTATTGTTGGATATTAGAAATAAGATATGGTTTTAAGTGAGTTTGTTTCATGTTTCTGTGTGAGAAAGGGTTGAAACTTTAATGAGACTCATGTTAGAGAAAGGTACTTTCAAGTATGCGGGGTTTGGTTTCATTTAAAACTGTGTTTGCTTTGTGATTTGAGAGTTTACGATGTGAAAAGCAAACTGAGCTTAGGGAAGGAGTGAGCTGTTGCTGAGCAACCGGGGCCATCTTTAAGTTAGAAAGACCTTTTAAGTTTAGTACGAACTGGACCCAAGGCAGTAGGATCCCAGCAGCTAGAGAGGACACAGCTCTCACAGCTCCAGAAAAGTAGGACAATGGAGTAGTGGGAAGAAAGAAAGTCCCAGAAACTAAAGAACAGCTAGTTCTGGAAACCAGGGATGTTCCAGGAAGATTGAAGTTAAAGGGACAAAGGGTACTGGAATTTGAACAAGATACTGTTCTTTGAAGTTAATGACAGAGCTAAAAAGTGAAGACCTGGTGCAGCTGGCTAGCGAGAATCCAGAAATCTGTAGCATGTTGGTCTGTTAATACAGCCTGTGAAGCAATAGTGTTCCATTGGTGTAGATGAGCACCTGAGAGATTCTGCGTGCGGAAGCTTAAATGCACCTGGCAATTCAAGGTACAGGAATATTGAAAGGACAGTTGGAAATCCTGGAAGTGGATCCTTGATGAAAAGAGCTGAGAGAAAGTATTGTTTTGACGTGGATTCGAAGGTTGGTCTTTTCAAAAGTGGTGTTTGGAAAACTTGCGTGATAATCATCTGGAGGGGATTTGAGGAGAAATCCACAGAAACTTTATTGGCAGCATCTGTCACTTGCTTTCAGAGTGGGGTGTGACTGATCAGGTAGAGTGTTGGTTGGGCAGCATGGTAGCACAAATGGCTAGCACTGTGGCTTCACATTGCCAGGGCCCCAGGTTCGCTGAGTCACTGTCTGTGCGGAGTCTGCACATTCTCCCCGTGTCTGCATGGGTTTCCTCCGGGTGCTCCTGTTTCCTCCCACAGTCCAAAGACGTGCAGGTTAGGTGGATTGGCCATGATAAATTGCCCTTAGTGCCAAAAAGTTTAGGAGGTGTTATTGGGTTACTAGGATAGGGTGGAAGTCAGGGCTTAAATGGGTTGGCGCAGACCTGATGGGCCGAATGACCTCCTTCTGCATTGTGTGTTCTATGTTCTATGTCAGATTTACTGAGGACATTATCGCGAAGATGTATTTTGTAACCCGTGTTATCCCTAAATACTGAATACATTTGTGAAGATATGCTGGAGTGAATAGCATTGGGCGCCATGGTCACATAGTGGTTAGCACTGTTGCTTCACAACGCCAGGGTCCCAGGTTCAATTCCGGCTTAGGTCTCCATCTGTGGGGAGTCTGCACGTTCTCCCTGTGTCTGCGTGGGTTTCCTCTGGGTGCTCTGCTTTCCTTCCACAATTCCCAAAAGACCTGTGTAATAAGGTGCTCTGCCAGGGACCCCTGCAATAAGAAGACCCTTCCCTCCCATGGAACCCCTGTAATAGGGGGGTCCCTCCAAATACCTCTGTAATAGGAGACCCCCAGGGGCCCACATAATAGGGGAACTCACAGGGAACCACTGCCTAAAGGAACCCCTCCACAGAATCTCGCCTACTCAAAGATCCGCCTCCCCACCATATAGATCACGTCCCTCCCTGTAAAGGGACCGCTGTCTGAAAGCTAGGGAGCAGTCCAGACAGGGGCAGTAGAAAGCATCAAAGCTGAAATACTTACATTGTAGCTCCATGTGTCCATTCCTCGAAGGAGAACAGTTGTGCCTGCATCTGGTTCCCACAGATCCATTAGCTGCAAGCCATTCAAACCTTTCAAGTAGTGATCTGTCATTGACAGCTTGTACAAACCATCTGCAACTTTGATCCTTACATATCCTTTCATGCCTCAGTGGCCTAAGTGGAGAAACCCCAATTTTTGTAAGCATTAACCACATCAAAGAGAGGTAAGTGCAGTGAAATCACATACTTGAGAGATTGGAATGCACTTAGTGCTTGGAATGCACTTACATCCCGGCCCCACGCCACCCCAACTGTGCTACCGTGCTGCCCCACTGTGCCACCCTTCAGCTATACAGGCCAAAATTCCATTTGTTTCCCCAATACCTGCTGTAGCTGCATGCTAGCTTTCTGAAATTCATGCACACGGACCCCAAGTCCCTCTGCACCGCAGAACTCTGACATTTCTGTCCATTTAGATAATAAAATGCTTTTCCATTTTTCAACCAAAATGGATAATCGCCTACTTAGCCACGTTAAACTCCATAGAAATTCATAGAATCCCTTCAGTGCAGAAGGAGGCCATTCGGCCCATCAAATCTGCACAGAGCCTCCAATGGAGCACTGTCCCTGGGCTGGTTCCCCCACCTATCCCATCCTGTCCTTGAAGCCTAATGTGCACCTCATTGGACGGTGGGAGGAAACCGGAGCACCCGGAGGAAACCTAGCAGACATGTGGAAAACATGCAGTCACCCAAGGCAGACTGTCACCAAGGTGGGAATTGAATCTGGGTTCCTAGCACTGTGAGGAGCAGTGCTAACCACTGTGCTACCATGCCATCTTCAAATTATCGTCCACTCACTTAACCTATCTATATCCATTTGTAAATTCCTTATTTCCTCATTGCAACTGACGATCCCACCTATTTTAGTGTCATCTGCAAATTTGGCTATGGTATCTTCTCTCCCTATGTCCATGTCTAAGGGGTGCAGGTGTTGAAAGACAATGGGGAGAAAATGCATAATTTTCTTTGTTTCAATTTTTAGGATATTTCTTCTGAGGTGATTCCTGGAGACTCCATAACCATCGTTTACATGGAACCTCAATCACCCGACCTGTATTTCCTGTCCCAGAATAATTCCAGGACTTCGGACTGGTTCTCCCAGCCGCTCAGCATAACTTTGCTGGGAAATCAATGAGGGGTTTTCACTGACCTCTCTCTGATGTTGAAATAAACCACAAACATAGCCTTAAGTGTTTAGTATACTTCTCGCAGGTGAAGTTTTTGTGTTGTGTCTGTACTTGTTCACTCTGCCGCCTGTGTCCTATGTTGCAATAAGTTTAATTTGCTTATCATTGCTGTCCTCACTTGTGCTAGTGTTCCCCTTTAAAGGGCGGTAAATAGTTACCCATCTTAACCTATTTGGTTGTCGCCATGCTTACAACAAACTGCATTACTGATCCCATAATTGAGGGTCAACCAAGGCTCAGTTTAAGGCATTCAGCCTTTTGTTCTCACAAGATTCTGGATCCAAGGCTTGAGAACAAAAATTGGTGCTGATACTGACAGAGTGCTGCACTGTTTGAGGTGCCATGGTTTGGATAAGACTTTAAATTGAGGCCCCATCTTCTTGCTTGGGTGGGCGATAAAAGGTCCCACGGTGTTATTTTAAAGAAGTACAAGGGAGTTATACCCACTCACCTGGTCATTCTTCCGTCAGCTTTACAAAACAACAGGTTATCTGGTCAAGGTACATTGTTGCTGCCTGTGGGAGTTTGCTGTGTAAATTAGCTGCTGAGTTTCGCACAGTACAACTGGGAATGTACGTCAAAAGCATCTCAGTGACTTTAAGACTTCCTATTGTTGTGAAAAGTGCACAAGTCTTTGTACACAATGGTTCATGTGTTCAAATCCTTCCTTGGTCTTGCCCAATTGCTATCTCTGTGATTTTCTCCACCCCCAAAAGCCCTTTACTAAAGTCGGATGCAACCTGGACTAATTTCTACTCCTCCACATTCCTCTTGAAGCTTCAAAGATTATTGTTTGATCCCAATACTGCAATGGCCATTCTTCAACAGATTGAAAGGGGGGTAAAAACAAAACAAATTGCTTTGATGTATCCTACATTTCGGTAAGTCTTCATATTGAAGTGGATTTAATTAAGGTTTGGAACTCCTCTGTCAGTACTATTTAAAATCAAAGAGTCCGAGTGTGACTTTGCACTGTGTCATTATGGTGAGCTCATACTGAATATAACACAGTGCACATTCATCTCAGGAACACAATGATTTGCATTTATATGAGATCTTTACTGCAGAGAAAGATCTCGAGATGCTTCGCAGAGATATACGATGATCTTGAAGGAGGAGGCAGAGGAAAAGCAAAGGTGATTAGACAAAGTATTCCGGGGATTTGGAGTGGGGATGGGATGTGGACTGCAGCATATTTGATGAGTTGAAGTTTATGGATTATGACGGATAGGAGGATGGCCAGGAAAACTGCAGATTATTTTATTTTGGAGGTGACAAATCAACATATTGGACTGTGAGCAGTTGGTGGGTTAAGGCAGGGGTGGATACAGGCATTACTGTGCAGGAGGAAAATACAAGATGTGGAATCGGAAACAATGGGGGAGACCGATGAGGGTCAAGTATCGCATTTTGAGGGACTTCCGGGCGGCGAGCGAGGAGGTCGCAGGGAGAGGGGCTCCCGCAAGCGCCAGACAAGGAACCCCCCCGACAGGCCGGACGGCGGAGGAGGAGAAGCGGCAGCGGCGGCGGCAGAGGAGCGGCGGCGGCAGAGGAGCGGCGGCGGCAGAGGAGCGGCGGCGGCAGAGGAGCGGCGGCGGCAGAAGAGCGGCGGCGGCAGAGGAGCGGCGGCGGCAGAGGAGCGGCGGCGGAGGAGAGGCAGCGGCGGCGACAGGGGGGCCCAGCAGCGGCAGGTCCAACCCCTCTCCCTCCCCCCCCCCCACGCGGGCCAGGAGCGGTGCGGCAGCGGCGGGCCCTCTTCTCTCTCCCCCCACCCCCCCGAACGCGGGCCAGGAGCGGTGCGGCAGCGGCGGGCCCTCTTCTCTCTCCCCCCCCCCCCCCCAGGCGCGGGCCGGGAGCGGTGCGGCAGCGGCGGGCCCTCTTTTCTCCCCCCCCCAACCAGCAGCGGGGACCCCCCCCAACCAGCAGCGGGGACCCCCCCCAACCAGCAGCGGGGACACCCCCCCAACCAGCAGCGGGGACCCCCCCCAACCAGCAGCGGGGACCCCCCCCCAACCAGCAGCGGGGACCCCCCCCCAACCAGCAGCGGGGATCCCCCCCAACCAGCAGCGGGGACCCCCCCCAACCAGCAGCGGGGACCCCCCCCAACCAGCAGCGGGGACACCCCCCCAACCAGCAGCGGGGACCCCCACCAACCAGCAGCGGGGACCCCCCCCAACCAGCAGCGGGGACACCCCCCCCAACCAGCAGCGGGGACCCCCCCCCAACCAGCAGCGGGGACCCCCCCCAACCAGCAGCGGGGACCCCCCCCAACCAGCAGCGGGGACCCCCCCCCAACCAGCAGCGGGGACCCCCCCCCCCCCAACCAGCAGTGGGGACACCCCCCCCCCCTACCGGCAGCGACCACCGGCCCACTCGCCCCTCCCCCCCCCCCCAACTGCAGTGACCACCACGTGGCAAGGACAAAGGGACTCTCTCTCTCTCTCCTGGGTGAGTGGGGAGAGAAAACAAAAGAAAAAAGAGACTTATATTTCTGTTCTTTTTAAAAACAAAACCCAAAAGAAAACTGGTAAAGAGAAAAGGGGTAAAATAAAGGGGTAAAGGAAAGAAGGGGGGAAATAAATTTTTATTAAAAAAAAAATATATATATATATATATAATAATAAATAAAATAAAAATAGGGTGCGGAAAAGGGGGAAAAGAAGAACAAGGAGAGAAGAAAAGATGAAGGGGAAGGGGGAGAAAAAAATGCCAGAAGGGAGCCAAGAGAAAGGGGGCACCGGAAGTAGACGGGGCAAAGGACAAGCCAGCTTGGGCAAACGAGTCAACACGCGAAGCGGCGGGAAGGATGTATCGCCGCATCCAAAAGAGCTGGACGGGCGGGCAACCTCTCCCCTGGGGTTAGAGGGGGGCGTGAATTGGAAGGAAGCCTTTGCCGAGGTGGTGAGGGAGCGGCTGCAGGCAATCAAGGCAGAGTTAAAAGCAGACGCACAGGCAGCAGTGACCAGGGCCATGTCAGGGGTGCAGCAGGCTCTGACCAGATTGGAGAAGAAAGTGGATGCCCAAGGGAAGATACTGGAAGCCCAGGGGGCAACCATTAAAGAGCTGGAGAAGGCAGCGACTGACGTGAGCGACCGGGTCATGTCCCTGGAGAGGGAAATGGCGAAACTGAGTGCAACACAGGGGAGCCTGAAGGGCAGGGTAGACGACCAGGAGAACAGCTCGAGAAGGCAAAATATTAGGATAGTGGGCCTGCCAGAGGGGATCGAGGGTAGAAATCCCACAACATTCGTGGCTGCGATGCTGGGCTCCTTAGTGGGGCGGGAAACTTTTCCCACCCCACCGGAAATGGACAGAGCTCATCGGTCACTGCGCCCGAAGCCCAAGGAAGGGGAAAAACCGAGAGCAGTTATAGCCAAACTGCACCGGTACCGGGATAGGGAGACAATCCTGCGCTGGGCCAAGGAGAATAGAGCCTGCAAATGGAACGGGCACGCCATCCGAATCTACGAGGATCTTGGAGCGGACATAGCTAAGAGACGGGCGGAGTTCAACAGAGCGAAAGCAGCTCTCTACAAGAACAAAGTACGTTTTGGTATGCTGTACCCAGCAAAACTCTGGGTCACATACCAAAACAAGGAATATTTCTTTACAGCCCCTGCCGAGGCGAATAGATTCGTCGAGGAGCACGGGCTGGAAAAACGCCATGGGAAGTAGGGACGAGGGGCCCATAGCAAGGAGAAACGTCATGCCGACGGGGGGGTGGGGAGGGGCGAGGCAAAGCCAGCCCTCTCCCCCCTGGCAGGAACACCCAGAGCGAAAAACAACCCAATGCCCAAGGGCCCGCTCCAGGTGGGAGGCCAGGCCCCGGCACGAGGGAACGGGAGTACTGGAGAGGGGAGAGGAGAAGCGGGACAGCAACCTCCGAGAGGGGAGCCACCGTGCTAGCAGGAAAGCTAGCGACGGGGGCGCGCAACAGAGCAGGGCCACAGCGCACCCCCAACAGGGGGGAAGGCGCCAGGCAGGGGAGGGGGGGGATCACCCATCAAAGGTGGGAGAGCAAATGGGGACAGGAATGGGGGAGAGAGGGGCAATGGAGGGGTATAGAGGGGAGGGGGCACTCGGGGGGGCGAGAGACCAGGGAGGGGAAATGCAGGGACGAAGGGACAAAAGAGGCCAGAAAGGGAATAGGGCCACAAAGTGCCACAGACAAGGGCTCGAAACAGGGAACCGCTGCAAGCACCCACCCAGTACGGTCTGTGGGTGAAGGGGCCCCCCGGAGTGCAGGGGACTACCCGCGTGGCGGACACACAGTGGACGGCCATGGCGGGTGTCCCCGGGACAAGGGGGAACCCCGGAGCGCAGGGACCCGACCGCATGGGGAGAGCAGTGATAGTGGACATCCTGGACGGCCCCCTAACAAAGGGAAACCCCAGAGGGCAGGGGCGCGTCCACCGGACAAATATGGTTAACCCCACAGGAGCAAGGGGGCAGAAGCCCCCCACCAGAATAGTCACCTGGAACGTAAGGGGACTTAACGGCCCAGTGAAGAGATGTAGAGTCCTCACCCACCTTAGAAACATGAGGGCCGACATAGTCTTCCTCCAAGAGACGCACCTGAGGGAGCAGGACCAACTGCGGGTAAGAAAGGGCTGGGTGGGACAAACCTATCATTCCTGTTATGGGGCAAGGGCCAGGGGGGTGGCGATCCTGATTGGCAAGAGGACAATGTTTAGGGCGACAAAGACGGTTACGGACCCAGGGGGACGGTATGTCATGGTCAGCGGGGCCCTGGATGGGGCGCCGGTAGTTCTAGTTAACGTGTACGCGCCCAACTGGGACGTCACGAGCTTCATCCAAAAGACCATGGCAGAAATCCCGGACATAGCGACGCACCGACTAATCATGGGGGGGGGGGACTTCAACTGTGTACAGGACCCAAAGACGGACAGATCAAACCCCAGAACGGGGAAAACCTCAAACATGGCAAGGGAACTCAGTCACTATATGGAGCAGATGGGAGCAGTGGACCCCTGGAGATTCGCCCACCCGGGGGAGAAAGAATTCTCTTTCTTCTCCCCAGTACACAATGTGTACACCAGAATTGACTTCTTTGTGGTGGGGAAAACGGTGCTTCCAGGGATAGACAAGGTGGAATACTCCGCAATTGTGATATCAGACCACGCCCCACACTACATGGACGTGCGGCTGGAGACGGGAAGGGCCCAGCGCCCCACATGGAGGCTGGACGGTGCCTTACTAGCTGACAAGGCCTTCAGCGAAAGGATAGTACGGGCCATAGCGGAATACACGGAGAACAACCAAAACGGGGAGTTCATCCTCCACGTTCTGGGAAGCACTTAAGGCCGTACTAAGAGGGGAAATCATTGCCTACAAAGCGCAAAGAGATAGGGAGGAAAGGGTGGCTAGGCAGAAGCTGGTCGACTCCATACTGGAGGTAGACCGTAAATACTCCGAGGCCCCGACCGTAGAGCTCCTGGGCGGAGAGAAAAGTATTACAAAGGAACTTTGACCTGCTCTCCACCAGGAAAGCAGTACACCAACTCCGCCAGGCACGCGGGGCCCTGTACGAACACGGAGACAAAGCCAGCCGCCTGTTGGCACACCAGCTGAGAAAGCAGGCAGCCAGCAGGGAAATTGCGCAAATCAGAGGTACCAGAAGCACGTGGGAAACAGAACCAGAGAGGATTAACGAAACCTTCAAGGCCTTCTACCAAGAGCTATACACCTCGGAGCCCCCAACGGGGAAGGCTGGGATGAACCGGTTTCTTGATGGACTGGACATACCAGTCGTGGGAGCGGGCAGAAAACGGGATCTGGAAGCACCACTAGCACTGGGAGAGATCATGGAGAGCATTAGCTCCATGCAGACGGGGAAGGCGCCGGGACCGGGCGGATTCCCGGCGGACTTCTTCAAAAAATTCGCGACAGCGCTGGCCCCGCACCTGCGGGAGATGTTCACAGACTCGCTAGCTAGGGGCACACTGCCACCCACGTTAGCACAGGCCTCAATCTCGCTGATACCTAAGAAAGACAAAGACCCAACGGAATGTGGGTCATACAGACCCATATCTCTGCTGAACGCAGACGCCAAAATACTGGCCAAAATCCTAGCCAAAAGGCTAGAAGACTGTGTACCTGAGGTGGTCACAGAGGACCAGACGGGCTTCGTCAAAGGTAGACAGCTTACCGCGAACATCAGGCGCCTGCTGAACGTGATAATGACCCCCTCCGGGGAGAGAACACAAGAGGTGATCGTCTCCCTGGACGCAGAAAAGGCCTTCGACAGAGTCGAATGGAAATACCTCATAGAGGTACTGGAGCGGTTCGGGCTTGGAACAGGGTTCACCGCTTGGGTAAAGCTCCTATACAACGCTCCCATGGCGAGTGTACGGACCAACAATACCAACTCCCAATACTTCCAGCTGCACAGGGGCACCAGACAAGGATGCCCACTGACCCCGCTGCTGTTCGCACTAGCAATCGAACCGCTAGCAATCGCGCTCAGGGCAGCAAAAAATTGGAGGGGGATCCGAAGGGGAGGTAGAGAGCACAGAGTCTCACTCTATGCGGATGATCTGCTCCTCTATATCTTGGACCCACAAAGCAGCATGGACGGAATCATAGCGCTCCTGAAAGAGTTTGGAGCCTTCTCGGGCTACAAACTCAACATGAGCAAAAGTGAGATCTTCCCAGTACACCCGCAAGGGGGGGGGGGGGGGGGGGGGGGCAGCACTAAAGGGGCTGCCGTTCAAACAAGCCCGAAATAAATTCCGCTACCTGGGGATCCAAATAGCCCATGACTGGAAAGAGATCCACAAATGGAACCTCACCAGCCTGACGGAGGAAGTTAAAAAGGACCTGCAAAGATGGAACACACTCCCGCTCTCCCTCGCGGGGAGAGTCCAGACGATCAAAATGAACGTACTGCCCAGGTTCCTTTTCCTGTTTAGATCCATTCCAATCTACATCCCCAAGGCCTTTTTCAAAGCGCTGGACAAACATATCATGGCGTTCGTATGGGGGGGTAAAAATGCTAGGATCCCAAAGAAGGTCATACAAAAAACAAAATCCAGGGGGGGGCTAGCCCTCCCGAAACTACAATTCTACCACTGGGCGGCAACAGCCGAGCGAGTAAGGGGATGGATCCAGGAGCCAGAAGCCGAGTGGGTGCGTGCGGAGGAGGCCTCCTGCATGGGAACCTCCCTCCGGGCCCTCGCCACGGCAGCACTCCCATCCCCACCCAAAAAACACTCCACCAGCCCAGTGGTGACAGCCACCCTCCAATCCTGGAACCAACTGCGGCAGCAATTTGGCCTGTACAAAATGTCGGACAAGGCTCCCATCTGCAACAACCATAGGTTCAAACCAGCACTGACCGACGCCACCTTCAAAAGGTGGAGGCAGGACGGGGGGACACTGACAGTCAGGGACCTATACACGGACGACAGGATCGCAACACTGGACGAACTGACAGAGAAATTTCAGCTAGCTGGGGGGAACGAGCTACGATACCTGCAGCTCAAAAACTTCCTACGAAAGGAGACAAGGACGTACCCACAACCGCCACGACAGACACTATTGGAAGACCTACTGGACGCAAGTATCCTAGAGAAAGGGAACTGTAGTGACATGTATGACCGACTGGTAGATAGGGACGACACCGTACTGGACGCAACAAGAAGGAAATGGGAGGACGACCTGGGGATGGAGATAGGGTGGGGACTCTGGAGCGAAGCACTGCATAGGGTCAACTCCACCTCCACGTGCGCAAGGCTCAGCCTGACGCAACTAAAAGTGGTACATAGAGCCCACTTAACGAGAAACCGTATGAGTAGGTTCTTCCCGGAGGTGGAGGACAAATGTGAGCGGTGCCAGAGAGGCCCGGCCAACCACGCCCACATGTTCTGGTCTTGCCCCAGACTTGTGGAGTACTGGACAGCCTTCTTCGAGGCTATGTCCAAAGTGGTGGGGGTGAGGGTGGAGCCATGCCCGATAGTGGCGGTCTTCGGGGTTTCAGACCAGCCAGATCTATTCCTGGGGAGGAGGGCGGACGCCCTTGCCTTTGCCTCCCTGATTGCCCGCCGTAGAATCCTGTTTGGCTGGCGGTCAGCAGCACCACCCAGAGCTGCAGACTGGCTGTCCGACCTCTCGGAATCTCTCCAAATGGAGAAAATCAAATTCGCCATCCGAGGGTCGGACGACGGTTTCCACAGAACGTGGGAGCCATTCATGCAACTGTTCCGGGACCTGTTTGTGGCCAACGTACATGTGGAAGAATAGTCGGGTGGCCAAGAACCAGGGGAAAATGGACGGGAATCGGGGGAAGGTAGCCGGGGGGAGGGGGGGGGGGGGGGGGGGGGGGGGGCTACGGGCTCGGTATGGGGGTTTGATGGTAAGCCAAGGCCCAAAACCAAACTATAAATAAATGCCTATAAACATGTGCCTCGGCCATATTGGGGAATGTAAAATATGTATGCTGGCTAAAGGGGGCGGCCACAATTATTGTTATGAAGATGCTTACCTGTAAATATTCATGTTAAAAATTTTTGTGTTTTCCTTTTTTTTTTTCTCTCTCTCTAATAACTTGTAATTTGTCATATATAAAATATGAAAACTCAATAAAAAAACATTTATAAAAAAAAAGTATCGCATTTTAAGGTCAGCCAATGATGCTTTGTGGGACCACTTAGATTTTGCTCCCAGGAATCTCTGCCACCCACCTTTGCTCTCCAGCTGTGGCCTGCATGCCTGTTGGCTCGGCCTGCAGACCAGGTCAGTCTGCATTTCCCAATTCCCAGCTTGGTCTTTCCCAGATATGTCTGGCAAATGTTGAGGTATAAAGACCAATCGTTGAAAATGTCCAGCGGCTCAGAAAGCTTCTTGAGATGAAGCATTTTGGGTCGCATTATGACAAAGTTGGACGCAAAGTCTGGAATCGATGATGGGCACATGGATTTTGCGGTGAGCACCAAGTTGGTGACTTTGGTGTCCCACCTTGTTTACCTGGAAGAAACTGAAACTCATTCAGATCAATTTATGAGACAAGCAGTGTGACACGCAGTGAAGGAATGAAGGCAAATGATGCAGAATGAGATTTGTACTTGGCGGTATTCCGATCCCGGACAAGACTCCAACGGTGGCCAGGAAACTGGACAGAAACCCCAATATTTTATTTCAATTTTGTAAGACTGTAAGAAAAGGATCTTTGTTCCAGATTGGTCACATCAACAAATAGGGATGCGGTATGTTAAAGCAAACTTTATTACTAACACTAAAATCTTTAGCAGTACACCAGAAAATAGCTGACAATTACCCCTGAAACAATACTACTCAATACAGTGAACACAATACCCTTAAGTGCTATCTTTATTCCCCCTTTAACAATAAGAAAACAAAATCATCTCAACTCTCAATCCACTTTAACTACCGTTGTATACATGCTTTACAGAGCTGTTCTTTGAGATAGAAAGTTCTCTTGATACTTCTTTAAAGACAAGAGTGGGACTCTCTGTCAGCGGGATCCTCCGCTTCACCGGTAGCTCACTCATACTAACAGATTTCCCAATGGCGTGGGCGAGCCATAATGGGAAACCCCATTGCCGGCTACTGGGATGGAGGATCCCACTGCCAGTAGGGTGCCATGCCAGAAAATGGGTCTGGCGAGATGGAGAATCCAGCCCAATAGCTGAATCCTGTCAGATCCATGCAGAAACTCTGGCTGTACATCTTCAGAAACTGTTATTCAGCTGGTTTTGGCTCTCCCTTGTTCTCAGACAAATCTGCACTGCTTTAAAGGCTGTTAACCATTTTTAACTGAACTGTAGATCACTACCTGCCTCATCTGCAGTTACAGCTTCATTCAGAACCGCACTAACATGCTTTTCCTACAAAATGCCTGATACCGTAGCTCCACCAAGCAACAACATCACCTTACCAAGCTGAAATCAAATTAACTCCACAGGGAAGCCTCTTAATCAAAATAAAATTCCATTAGCCGAAGCTTTCTATGATGCTTTAATTGCACCCCTGACTCTCAACCTTTCAAACCACGATTCTTTTAAAACATGACTGCATCAGTCAAACATACTCTAATATAGGCTTTTAACCCTTACTGCAGCAAATACCTATAATAAATATGTCTTAAATTCCGACATTCATCACAGCCAATGTATAGGTAATGACCCTGGCTGGGATTCTCCACCCGGCGCCGGGTCGGAGAATTCCCGGGGGGAGGCGTGAGTCCTGCCCCCGTCTACCGATCGGCAGGCGGGCTGCTTCCGTGAGGGCCTTCTTTCCTGCTCGCCGGGCCCCTGTAGGGCTCCGCCATATTGCCCGGGGGCTGGCACGGAGAAAGGAACTCCCGCGCATGCATGGAAATACGACGGCCATTCCGCACATGCTCAAACTCGCGCCGGAGAAGGTCTCCAAAGGTTGGGATGAGAAGCCACTGGTGGAGATGTCCTGATAGTTCTGATTAGATGAGTAAGAATGGGGGGAAAAAACCCTTGCTTAAGTTTCACGATCGTTGGTTTTATTCCTTCAAAATCTCTCAGAGTTAATGATGTTTACTTTCTGTGCAAATTACTTAATAAAAGACTATTCATTTGGTGAGGTATGTTGATGATTGGCTATATCAACAATAGTGATGGAACATTTGTAACATAGATGAGAGGTTTCAAAAGCCGCCCTCTTGGTTTTCAGGAAGTATGAAAAACGACAGTGGTAGAAAACAAAATCTTTCGCTATTTTAACTTTTCTGAAATGCACATCATGTTAAAAACGATACTTATTTTATCATCAGTTACTCTTGCTGACTCCTTTTGGTCTCTGCAGCATTTTCAATGGTGCAATGATACCAACTGGAAGTGTATGCCGTGAGAGTGAATTCTGTTACATATTCATCATGATACAAATGCCTGTCTATTGTATTTTGTGGCACAAATGGATTTTTGTGTCAGGCAACCCTCTCAAGCAATTTAAGTACTTGCGAGAGGGAGGAATTTTCAATGCTGGAAAATGGAATACTTTTGCAATTTTTAACTCTAGTGTCACTCACAGGTCAAGAAAGGCGCACATTAAATGCAGAGCGAAACTCCTTTAGCTCTGCCCCATCAACATTCCTTAATTCGAAGCTCAAAGGAGCAGTCAGAGTAAATTTTTCATTTATCTTGCACATACGAGAGCAAAGGTAAATTCACTCAAACTATTCCCTGATTCTCCAAATCAGGACTTGCATTCTTATAGCACCTTTTGCTACCTTAGGACATCACAAAGTGCTTTATATCCACTGAAGTGTTCACTGTTCTAATTGGGAGCCAATGTGTAAGCGGCAAGGTTCCACAGACAGCGATGTGACAATGACCAGCTAATCAGATTTAAGGATGTTGGGTGAAGGTCAGCATACAGGGAGACCTCCGGCGCTTTCTGTTCAACAGTGTCACAGAATCTTTCTCGGCCATCTGAAAGGACTGATTGGACGTTGGTTTAACATTGCGTTCAAACGACAGCACTTTGACAGAGGGCGCTCCCTCAATACTGCAATGGTAACGTCAACTTCGATTGTCAGCAATTGTCCGCTCATTGCATTCTCACCTCTGCTCGAAGGTTGTGTGGTGAAATCCTACTCCAGTGAAGTGCTGTGCTGCTGAAGGTGTTATTACTGAGGTAATTGGACCTCGTGTGATTGTGTGAAGTTTGCATGTTCGCCCTATGTCTGTGTAGGTTTCCTCCCGGTGCTCCGGTTTCCTCCCACAGTCCAAAGACGTGCAGGTTGGGTGGATTGACCATGCTAAATTGCCCCTTAGTGTCCAAATGGTAAGGTGGGGGTAATGAGTTATGGAGATAGGATGGAGGCGTGGGCTTAAGTAGGATCCTCTTTCCAAAGGCCGGTGCAGATTCGATAGGCCAAATGCCTCCTTTGGCACTGTAAAATCTGTGATTCAATGAGATGTTAAAGTCAGCCCTGTGTGCCCTCTTAGTTGTATGTAAAAGACCACTTGTCACTATTTGGTCGGCGCAACATTGTGGGCCGAAGTTCTGAACTGTACTGTTTATGTTCTTTGCTCTAATAGGGGAGCTATCCCCAGTGCCATGGCTAAGTTTCTCCCTCAAGGAAGATGTAAAACCAGGCTATATGGTCAGATAACACATGGCTGTTTGTGGGAACTTGCTGGAAGCAAATTCACTGCTTCCTTTCCTCCATTAAAACATTGACATTGGCCCCTAACCTCCAGCTAGTAGCGGGAAGCACAGGCCGCCGGTTAAAATAGATGAGGCACCCTCAATTACGACGCGAGAGCGAGGTCGGTAATCAAAAGGCTTTAATCTACAGAGAACAGGACAGCATTCGAGAGAAGTGTGCTCGCCACATGGAGCCTTAACCTATATACCGTTTCCTGGGGGCGTAGCGAGAGGCGGAATCCCCCAGGGTTCCAAGCCTCTTAAAGGGGCAAAGTATTAAAGGTCAGGTACCGTTTACGGCAGTTATTAATACCGTTCATCACAATAGTGAAATCTGCCCACTTACCTGCACTCGGATGATGGGGCCAACCTTCCTTTCCCTTCGGCAGCCTGCAGCGCACTGGTCCACGCAGGCTCCAGTGCAGCGCAGGAGGAATGCAGCCCTGCACCCTTATGACATAGCCAGCTTGGGAACGTCCATTGAGAGCACGCATTTAAACAATAAATTTAGATAGGAAAGGCAGGCAAAATATTTAACAAGCGGTTGAAAGATATGTCGAAGTTTTAAAGTTTTTTTTGCTCATTCTTTTAAACAGGCACGACTATTGTTGATTCTTTTAAAGTAATTTGGGGTGATTATTTCTCAGTGAACATAGGTTTGGTTATTCTTTCTTAAATCTGTGACACTATTTATATGATTTTACATTTGGCATGTTTAATAAGGTTTGTATGTTTCAATTTAGATTACGGTTGCGAGATTTTAAAAGCGCCCCGGGGCTTTTTGCTGTCACTGTCCTTGTAACATCTGATTTTTTTTTGATTAGTGCAGAAGAAAGCCATTCAGTCCATCATGTCAGCACAGACACTCCGAAGGAGTTTTAGATACACATAGGCTATGTATCTGTCTGAGTCCTGGGTTGGCCATAATTCCCATGGTCCTTTGCTGGTGGCCATCTTAGACGGCTACAAACCTTTGGACACTAAAGGGCAATTTAGCAAGGCCAATTCACCTAACCTGTACATCTTTGGACTGTAAATGGAAACTCAAGCACCCGGAGGAAACGGTCACGGCACGGTGGCATAGTGGTTAGCATTGCTGCCTCGCAGTGCTGGAACCCGGGTTCAATTCCGGACTTGGGTGACTGTCTGTGTCGATTTTGTATGTACTCCCCATGTCTGGGTGGGTTTCCTTCAGGTGCTCCGGTTTCCTCCCACAGTCCAAAGATGTGTAGTTTAGGTGGATTGGCCATGCTAGGTTGCCCCTTAGTGGCTAGGGATGAACAGGTTAGATTCTGGGGGTAGGGTAGGGGAAGTGGACCCAGGTAAGTTACTCTTTCAGAGGACAGATGAAGACCTGATGGGCTGAATGGCCTCCTTCTGCACTGTAGGGATTCTATGGTTCTATTCCATGAGTCTAGGAAATCCATGCAGACACATGGAGAATGTATAAATACCACACAGTCACCCAAGGTCCCTTGTGTTGTGAGGCAGCAGTGCTAACCAGCGTGCCACCTTGTTAAATATGTTTCTGGCTTGTTTACTTCAATTAATCTTTTCATTTATAATTATCTCATAATTAAATGTTGTGTTCTGAGGTTTAAGAAAGACGTTTGGATTAACGTTTACTGTAAAACTATATCAACGAAAATAATTTTATAAATACAAAACTTAGAATCCAGTTCACATTTAACTTAACGTTTAACTTTATCAGCTGAACAATGACGTAGAACTACCTCAGATGTTACAAATTTCTTGCAATAAAATATTTTTTTTTACTTAAACACAACAGTTCCGTCTATTGTAAAGGGGAGGGAGGGGAAAGGGGAGGGAGGAAGGGAAGAGGGGGGAAAGAGGGAAGATGGGAGGGAGCAAGGGAGAAGGTGAAGGAGGGAAGAGAGGAGGGAGGGCAGAAATGAGGGAATGCAGAGACGGGAGGGGAGGGTTTTGACATATCAATTGTTAATGTGACAACCTCAGTATTCAAAAGTAGCAGCTGCTGCAGCACAGTGTCTGGGCACACAGCTCCTCTGACATCATTTTGGGATGTCCTTTGGCAGTACACTCTTCGGGGTAGGTGATTGATTCACTGCAATACCTGTCAGAGAGGTAGTTCACATGAGCTTACAGGAAATTTGCATATATCAACTAAACGTTGTTGAAGCATTTAAAGTAATCACTGAGGCTTGTAAGGAAGAATCTTACATCATGGAGACTCTTATAAGCAACTCAGCTTAAAGTATATTGCAAAATCCAAATGTTCTTTAGCTCTGAATCAGCTGGGAGGACAGGCATGCTAACATTAATGTCCTTGAAGGAATCAATACTATCAGTGTCGGGTCCATGATAATCTGGAACCAACTCCCCTGGGTCGTCCATATGCTGAAGATGACAGAGTCCCGACTGCAAAAGGAAATCTTCTTCACCCTGCTCAAGGAAGGATCTCAAACAAGGGGAGGACAAAGGAAGCTCTTGTAAGCTCACCTCAAGAAATGGAACATAAATGTCAATGCTTGGAAGACCTTTGCTCAGAAGAGACCTACTTGGAGGAATCTCCTGATTAAAGGGTCACAATTCTTCGCGAACACCCGGCGGCAAGAGGAGGCCCAGAAAAGGAGCCTGAGAAAGGAATACCCATGACTTAGCGTCCAAGGACCGATCCCACCTTTTGGAAACTCCTGCCAAGTGAGTGATTGAAGACTCGGCTCTAGGATTGGGACCATCAGCCATGCAAGGACCCACAGAACCTGTGACCAGTAACACTGAATATTTTAGGTCAGTCTTTTCCAAACTTTTTTGCCCGGGAACAATTTTTACTAACCGGACATCCTTCGCGACCCACACCGGCCAACCTCTGCGACTCACGCCGGCTGACCTTCATGACCCATGCCGGCCGACATTCGCGACCCACACCGGCTGACTGTCGTGACCCACACCGCCTGAACTTCGTGACTCACCATTTTAACTTACCTTTCATGTGACAAGTGAACCTGCTTGGTCCTCACGAGCACACTTGCTTGGTTATTCAATGTTACATTTCTGGATCCCTCTATTTGAATTAAAGGTACGGGCTGCTTACAAGATGCTTTACCTTAAAGTCAAGGTCCATTAAACACCAATGATGTAGCAGAAAAACTAAAAGAAAGCGGAAATAAGGGAATAAACAGGGAATAAACAGGAAAAAACTGGAAGGACCCTTCCAATTTATGGAACAGGCTTTACCGGTGAAATTGTCTACTCCTGCTCCAAAGTCCCATCTCCCTATGTTCTTATGACCTTTTAGCATATACTACATCATATAGATATGGAAACCTGTGTTTTTAAAGTAATCTGCAAAATGTTATTATTGCATGTACTCATTACTTCTTCAGACCCTCTCCAGCTCATGGACTTGGCTCGAAGCAGTGACGAACAGGCTGATGATCTTGAGATGTCTGAAGTTGGAGCCCAGGTCATTTTCTAGTGGCAGGGTGCTGGGCTTGGGTGCAGACAGGTCTGGGCTGTTGGCGGTCCAACCTATGCTTTAATTAAAAGCCTCGCCTACATGTTGGCCGAAAACACTGCTGCTCGCAACGGTGGTCGCATTGGTCAAAACCCACAGCCCCCGATCATGGTCAGGAGGTATCGATTCCACACGGCCCCGACGGAATCCAACGGGGAGTTTTTGGCACGCCTGCAGACTCTCGCCTCCCATTGCGAATTTGTGACTGCCTTGGCCGAATCCCTGCAGGACCATTTGATCTGTGGGCTATGGGACCGAGAGACGTAATTACTGATGGAGACTCCCCTGACTCTCCAGAGAGCAGTAGACATCGCACTCTCCAGAGACAGTGCCGGGCGCAGCCTCCAGGAACTCCACGCCCCAGTAATGCACCTATCCGATTCACACTATAGATAAATGGCCACCCAACCAAGATGGGTCTCGACAATGGGGCGGCCTTCAAACATTGGAACTTCGGGACACGGGAGCCAGGTTGGCCACTTACACTGGGGAGCCCTTGGCCATTGAGGGCACTGCCCATGTGTCCATAGTATGCGGGGACTAATAAGTGTGCTTGCCATTGGTGGTGGTCCTCGGCGAATGACTCAGTTGTTGGGACACGATTGGCTATGTCACCTACAGTTAGGTTGGCAGCGTGTATGTCGGATGTATCCCCACGGGCCGGGAGGTGTGCTGGCGGAGTTTCCGGGCGTCTTCACTGAGGACCTCGGCACCATAAAGGGAGCGATGGCCATGAACAGGGACCGGTTAGAGCATTTGGGCATCATCCGCCTCCTTCACTTTGCAGATTGGGCCACACCAGTGGTCCCGGTATTGAAGCCTGATGAATCGGGTGCCCCACTCGACCATTATCCGGTCCAGCATATCGAGGAGCTATACGCTAAGCTCAGTGTGGGGCCAAGGCGTTCACAAAGCTCTATATGAGCCAAGCATACATGCAGCTGGTGCTGGATACAAGGTCCTTCAAAATTTTTAAAGATTAACACCCATTGGGAGCTATACGAGTATACCCAGGTTCTGAAACATCTTACAGGGTTTGCCAAGGATGGCGATATGCTCTGGCGATGTCCCAATTACAGGCACCTTCGAAAATGAACAAATGATTAGTAATTTGTTTGAATAGGCTGGCGTCCGCCTCTGAAGGGAGAAATGCATTTTTGATGCCCTGAGGTCACTTTCTTGGGTTACTGGGTGGGCAGCTGAGGCCTCCACCTAGTGGAGGACAAGATGTGGGCAATCCGACAGGCCGTAATCCCTCGTGACCCGATGGAGTTCCGCTCATTCTCAGACTGGTCAACTATTCCAGAATATTTATTCCCAGGATGGCCACAAGCTCAACACGCTCCACCAGCTCTTAAAGAAAGGGCAGTGATGGAACTGGGGACTGAGGCCTCTAGTACCAGAGTGCCTCCCAGGAGGTCAAGCGGCGCCTACCATCAAGCGAACTATAAACACACTTTGACCTGTCGAAGCCGGTGCTCCTCATGTGTGACGCCTCGTCTTACGTCGTCGGAGCAGTCCCGGTGCACCAGATGCCCGATGGCTCAGAACGGCCAATAGCCTTTGCCTCTCGCACGCTCGCTGATGACAAGCGCAATTGCGCGCAGGTTGAGAAGGAAGATTTGGCTGATGCATTTGCAGCACAGAAGTTCTATCAGTATGTTTACAGGTGCGCCTTCATGATTTATACAGACCACAAGTCTCTGCTGGGATTATTTAAAGAGGACAGGGTGATCCCGCTGATCGCATCTGCCCTGGTTCAATGGCGGTCTTTGCTCCTAGCCGCCTATGAAAACACCTGGAGCACCACCCAGGCACAAAAATACTACACGTTGACACATTGAGCCATCTGTCCCTCTCTACGAAACCACCAGTGCCCGCTTTAGTCGCGTCGGTAATTGCCGCCCTCCACTTCATGGACACCTTGCCAGTCATGGTGGCTCGTGTCAAAGAGTGGACCCAGACAGACCTACAATTGTCATGTCATGGGTCCATCACATGGTTCAATATGGGGCCCAGCATAGAGCACTGCCGGACGATCTGAGGGCCTACAGCATGAAGCTTCTGAAGCTGAGTGCAGAAGAATGCGTCCTTTTGTGGGGGACGCGGGTGGTCGTACCTGAGCAGGGTCGCATGTCTTTGTTGAAAGGCCTCCACAATGGGCACCCTAAGGTGGCCAAAATGAAGACGCTGGCTCGCAGCTACGTTTGGCGGACCGGGATGGATTCAGATATTAAGAGGGTGGACCAATACTGTGGCCCTTGCCAGGAACACCAGAAAGCCCGAAGGCCCTGATGCACCCAAGGGATTGGCCGGGGAAACCATGGTTCCGGGTCAATATGGGCTGCGCTAGCCTGTGCAAGGGGGCCAAGCTCCTTATTCTGGTTGATGCCCATTCCAAATGGCTCAAAGTCCCCCGGGTACAAGCCGTGACTACATGGATGGTCGTAGACAGGCTATGACACATTTTTAGCATCCACGGAATATTCAAAGTCCTGGTGACCGATAATGGGACAGCAATCATCAGCCAAGACTTTGCATCATTCATGACCACAAATGGAATCTGGCATGTGAGGAATGCCCTGGGCCACCCAGCCTCCAAGGAATTGGCCAGGCGGGCAGTCCAGACCTTTAAGTGGGCCACATGGAGAAGATGACCGCTGGACGTCAGGAGACTCGGCTGGCTCGCTTTCTCTTCAGCTACTGTACAACATCGCATGCCACTACCGGGATTGGACCAGCAGGATTGCTCATGGGACGATCGCTCAGAACTCAGCCTCGTATCCCTCGATGTCAGCGCATGGATCGCTAATGGCAAGATCGCTCCAAGGCGGGCTTACATCGGCGCTCACCTCTACGCACTTTCGAGCCGGGCGACATGGGCAACATGCAAAATTTCGGTGACGGAGCTACATGGATCCCTGCAGTGGTCCTCCAAGTAATGGATCCCGTCTCCTACATGGTCTGGATGCAAGAGAATGAAGCCAACAGCCACTGTAGCCACATTTGATGCTGCACGCAAGAACCGCTAGAGCTAAGTCAGGGCGCCCCGACAAGTGTCCAGGCACAATCCCCTTTACAGCAGAGCAAGAGCCCCGAGGCACCGCCGGGGCCAGAGCATCGCTTGCCATCACTGCCACCTGTCAAACATCAGGAAGCTAAGTAACCTGATGCACCCATGGAGCCGTCCAACGATGACAACGATGGCGGCTCCAACATGGACAACGGCCCTCTGACGGCAGCATCCAATGCCATTTGTGCAGACACCTTTGCCGACTGTGCACTCCCACTTTGGCGTTCTTCTGGAAAACGACAGTTGCTGGTTCAGTGCACACCCCTGGACCACTGCACCACTGCCCGCGTCTCAAGTAATCGAGGGAACCGCTACCTGAAACAGTGGACGTTTCTCCAGACTTGGGGCAAGAGGGATGTTATGACCACCTCAGGGGCCAAACACTGTGGGCGGGATTCTCACAGCCCACGCCGGTTTGGAGAATCTCCGGGCCAGGCGCCGGCGCGGATGTCGCGGCGCCCCCTGGCAATTCTCCGCACGCACAATGGGCCGAGTGGCCGCCAAAATAACCCGAGTCTGCCTGGCGCCATTCACATCTGGTCTTACCCGCCGGGACCTCGGCATCCATCCTGTCGAGGGCAGCCTGGTGGAGGGGGAGAGGGGGTCCGGCCCCGGGGAGGGGGGGGGAGGGGTGGGGCCTCCACCGTGGTCTGGCCAGCGATCAGGGCCTACCGATCGGTGGGCCGGCCTCTCCTGGTGGGGCCTCCTTTACACCGCGCTGGCCTCTGCAGTCTTACGCCATGTTGTGTCGGGGCTTTTCCGCAGTTCCGCGGCACCCATCTGATGCCGGTATCGGCAGTTGGAGTGGTATGAGTCGCTCCAGTGCCGTGCTGGCCTCCTGTAGGGCAGAGCATTGCTACACTTAGCGGTCCGATGACGTCGTCATTAAACTCTCCAGTTTTTATGACGGCGTCAACACTCTGCCGTCAGAAGGGAGATTCCCGCCCTATATTTTAGATGATTCCCCTCCGACACCTTGGTGTACAAACTCCCCAGGTGATGTGGGTGGGGGTGGGCTAATTTGTCGTGAACTTCAGTGTAATTGGAGTGCAATTGGAGTATTGTGAGTAGAGTAAACAAACCTAGTTGTTATCCTGCCTACCTGGGGTCGTATGAAGTCCTTACCTTCGGCTATCACAGTTTACTAATGTTACTTCTTGACTGGAGTTTGCCCAGGTCTCAACTCAGATTCCAGTGAATGTGAGTCTGTGATAAAAGCTGCTTGAAGTTTGTTCTGTATCAGTAATCACATCAGAATCTTAATCCAATTTTCCTGCTTTACAACAATAACTGCACTTCCGCAAAAAAATTGTTCATTCGCTGCAAAGTTCTTTGGGATGTCGACAGCTTGTCAAAGTTTTGGATGAAGGAAAGTCTTTATTTCAGTACCATAGACAATATTTAAAAAGCTACACTCGTTGGGACAGTTTACCACGTTCAAAGTGCTGAACAAAATGCAAGTTGTTGTTGAATGACAAGTAGGAAAAAATGTCTGATGCGGTCACGTGTGTTTTGCTGCTGAATCCTGACGGAAAGGTGGCTATTCTTGATCGAATTAGAATGACTGATGCTCTCATTCAGAGCAAAGTGAGGAGGCATTTCCATTACCTCTGTTCTGCTATCTCTTACCTCAGTGATCGCGAGAACCGAATTAACCAAGATGAAATAAGACTATTTCAAATTGAGATTTATATGCCCCGAGAAAGAAAATTTCTGAGAGAAAGACTAATTAGGTTAGAGGAGAGAGATTTAGAGATTATGCGTGAGAGAGAGGCCTTTTTATAAGAAGTATTAATTGAAACATGATGTATGGCTTATGGCCTTGTCTTGGGAGTTCTGTTATGAAAACTGCTGTCTGTGGTGTATCTGAGGACACAAGCTGATTAGGAGACATTTATCCTGAAAGAGCCATTACACTCAGCAAATCACCCATCTGTTCCTCACACACACAGCAACTCACTGCATGGGATAGTTTGGAGCTTTCTGTGACAGAGTAAGACAGGTCGATCTGCAGCTTGCTTTTCATCTCTCCCAATTTTTATTTCCATTGAAGTCAATTGGGAGAGAGATAAAACGGCTTGCTTTGCATGATTGCACAAAGTCAAGATCTACTCCCTTGTGCTGTAATTGCCCCAGAGCCAGACTCAATTTGCAGAATAAAATCAGAACAAACTGAGAAACATATTAAGGCCATAATCAGTTCTTAATCACAGGTATTAACTTGCCCATGATTTCCAAATTTAAATCCTTTTTCCTCAATATTATTACCCCCATGAGACCCACGGGGCCTACTTGAGTAATTTACCCATGAGCCTCATGGTGTACGAGCTCCCCCGCTGAGGGGTGGAGGCCCAGCAGTGGGCTAATTAACTCAGTGCATGTCGGAGCTGAGCTACATAGTAGATCCGAATGGGACTGGGACTATTACTTTGTAAATAGAATCATAGAATCACTACAGTGCAGAAGGAGGCCATTTGGCCCATCGAGTCTGCACTGACCTGCCGAAACAGCACCCTACCAAGGCCCACGTCCCCACCCTAACCCTATAGCCCAGTAACCCCACCTAAACTTTTCGATACTAAGGGGCAATTTAGCATGGCCAATCCACCTAACTTGCACATCTTTTGGACTGTGGAAGGAAACTGGAGTGCCTCAGAGGGAACCCATGTAGACATGGGGAGAACGTTCAAACTCCACACAGTCACCCACGGCTGGAATTGAACTCGGGTCCCTGGCACTGTGAGGCAACAGTGCTAACAACTGTTCCACCGTGCCGCCCATCCTTTACTTTTGGTAATAAACCATTCTTTTGACGCTCCTTTCTGGACTTCTCCTTGACTACTAAATCTAATGAGACAAAGGGGGCAAAATTGGATAGCCCCTGAAATCGGATGCAGTGACTGCATGTATAGAGAGGTGGTCACACCACAGGCTCAAACTCCGCAGGCAGGAAGGGAATGAGTGACCACCAGACAGAGCAAGAGAGCGAGGCCATTCTCTTGCAGAACAGATATACTGTTTTGGATATTGTTGAGGGGAATGGCCTCTCAGGGGAAAACAGCAACGGCCAAACCCGTGGCACCATGGTTGGTTCTCCTACAGAGGGGAGGAGTAGCAAGTGTGACAGTGCAATAGTTATTGGGGATTCAATTGTAAGGGGAATAGACAGGCATTTCTGTGGCTGCAAACGAGACTCGAGGATGGTATGTTGCCTCCCTGGTGCTAGGGTCAAGAATGTTTCGGAGCGGGTACAGGACATTCTGGAGGGGGAGGGTGAACAGCCAGTGGTCGTGGGACACATCGGTACAAACTACATAGGTAAAAAAAAGGGATGAGGTCCTAAAGGCAGAATACAGGGAGCTTGGAAGAAAGTTAAGAAATCGGACCTCAAAGGTAGTGATTTCAGGATTACTACCGGTGCCACGTGCTAGTCAGAGTAGAAATGACAGGATATTTAGGCTGAATACATGGCTGAAGAGATGGTGTCAGGGGGAGGGTTTCAGATTCCTGGGGCATTGGGACCGGTTCTGGGGAGGCGGAACCTGTACAAACTGGACGGGTTACACCTGGGGAGGACTGGAACTGATGTCCGAGGGGGGCTATTTGCTAAAGCGGTTGGGGAGGGTTTAAACTAAAATGCCAGGGGGATGGGGACCTACGCAAGGAGTCAGAGAAAAATGGAGCAAGGACAAAAGCAAAAGGTAGAAAAATGAATAAGCAAAGAGGGAGCAAGGACAAAATTCAAACAGGGCAGTAGAGAAAAATATTGAGAGCAAGACAAGCATTGTGAAAAAGACAAACTTAAAGGCTCTGTGCCTTAATGCACGGAGCATTTGCAATAAAGTGGATGAACTAATCGCGCAGATAGATATAAATGGGTATGATACAATTGGGATTACGGAGACATGGCTGCAGGGTGAACAGGGATGGGAACTGAATGTCCCAGGGTCCTCAGTATTTAGGAAGAACGGGCATAAAAGAAAAGGTGGTGGCGTGGCACTGCTGGTTAAAGAGGAAATTAACACAATAGTGAGAAAGGATATTGGGCGAGATTCTCCGCCAATGCGGAGAATCGTAAAGGCTGCCGTGGGACAGGCCGTGACCCACGGCAACCTTCACGGCCACTTCCGGGGCCGATTCTTCCCCCTGGGCGGGGCTAGGAGCGCGGCCCCGTGCATCACGGCGGCGCGGCCTTGACGACGGTCGTCAAGGCCGCACGTCAAGCGTCACGCAGGCTGACGCGGCCGATGACATTGGCCGCGCATGCGCAGGTTGGACAACGCCAACCCGCGCATGCGCAGTTGCCGTCTTTTCCCTCAGCCGCTCTGCAAGACGTGGCGGCTTGATCTTACGGGGCGGCGAAGGGAAAAGAGTGGGCCTATGCCCCCCTTGGAACGGCCATGGTACTGCCGTGCCAATCGGGCCCCCAGATGCCCCAAACGGGCATCTGGTTCCCGTTTCACGATGGCAGCGAGCTGGTGTGTTTGCTGCCATGTTGAAACGGGCGTGAAGGCCCGGCCGCTCGGACCATCGGCCTTGGAGAATCGCCGCTCGCAGTAAAAAGCGGCGAGCGGCGATTCGTAGCGTGGGTCGGGCGTGGGAGGGGGGAGAATAGCTGGAGGCCGTGAAAAATGTCGGGAGGCCCTCCTGCTATTCTCCCACCCGGCGTGGGGGCGGAGAATCACGCCCATTAGCTCTGACAATGTGGAATATGTATGGGTTGAGTCGAGAAATACCAAGGGACAAAAAACATTAGTGGGTGTCATATATAGACCCCCAAACTGCACTGGTGAGGTTGGGAATGGCATTAAACAAGGAATTAGAGATCCATGTAATAAGGGAATATTGGTGATCAAGGGTAATTTTTATTTTCACATAGATTGGGCCAATCAAATTAGCCACAATGCCGTAGCGGAGGAATTCCTGGAGTGTATACAGGATGGTTTTCTTGCCCAATATGTTGAGGAACCAACTAGAGAGCTGGCCATCTTAGACTGGGTACTGTGTAATGAGAAGGGAATTATTGCCAATCTGGCTGTACGAGACCCCTTGGGGATGAGCGACCACAACATGATAGAATTTTTTATCAAGGTGGAGAGTGAAGTAGTTGATTCGGAAACTAGGGTGCTGAATCTTAATAAAGGGAACTATGAGGATATAGAACATAGAACATAGAACATAGAACAGTACAGCACAGAACGGGCCCTTCGGCCCTCGATGTTGTGCCGAGCAATGATCACCCTACTCAAACCCACGTATCCACCCTATACCCGTAACCCAACAACCCCCTCCCCCCCCCCCCCCCCCCCCCCCAACCTTATTTTTTTAGGACACTACGGGCAATTTAGCATGGCCAATCCACCTAACCCGCACATATGAGGCGTGAGTTGGCCTTGATAGATTGGGGAGAGTTACTTAAAGGGATGACAGTGGATAGACAATGGCAAACATTCAAGGAACACACATGGAGGAACAACAGCAACTGTTCATTCCTGTCTGGCACAAAAGCAAGGGGGGGAGGGGTATGAGGGCCGATCCATGGCTTACAGAGGAAATTAGAAATACTATCTGATACAAGGAAGAAGCATACAGATTGGCCAAGAAAAATAATAGGTCTGAGGATTGGGAGCAGTTTAGAATTCAGCAAGCACAGGAACAGGCCGTTCGGCCCTCCAAGCCTGCGCCAATCCAGATCCTCTACCTAAAACTGGACAAAGGGATTAATTAAGAAGGGGAATGTACAGTACAAAGGCAGCTTGCAGGGAACATAAAGACTGACATGAAGAATTTCTGCACATATGTGAAGAGAAAGAGATTGGTAAAGAGAAATGTAAACCCACTACAGTCAGAAACAGGGGAATGCATAATAAGGGACAAAGAAATGGATGAGCAATTAAATACATACTTTGGTTCTGTCTTCACAAATGAGGACACAAGTCAGATCCCAGAAATGTTGGAGAATGAAAGGTTTAGTGAGAGGGAAGAACTGAGGGAGATCAACATTAGTAGAGAAATGGTGCTGGGAAAACTGATGGGATTGAAGGCGGATAAATCACCAGGGCCTGAGAATTTGCATCCCAGAGTGCTTAAGAAGGTGGCTCTGGAAATAGTGAATGCACTGGTGGTCATCTTCTGGGATTCTATAGACTCTGAAACTGTCCCTGCAGATTGGAGGGTAGCTCATGTTACGCCGATATTCAAAAAGGGAGGGAGAGAGAAAGCAGGGAATTATAGACCAGTAAGCCTAACATCGGTAGTGGGGAAAATGCTTGAATCCATTATCAAGGACTTTATAGAGGAACATTTAGAGGCAGGATCAATCAGAGTCAGCATAGATTTATGAAGGGAAAATCATGCTTGACAAATCTGTTGGAATTTTTTGAAGAGGTAACCAGTACAGTCGACAAGGGGGAGCCAGTCGATGTGGTATATTTGGACTTTTAGAAAACGTTTGACAAAGTCCCGCATAAGAGATTATTGTGCAAAATTAAAGCGCATGGGATTGGGGGAAATATATTGAGGCGGATAGAAAACTGGTTGGCAGAGAGGAAATAAGGAGTAGGGATTAATGGGTCCTTTTCAAATTGGCAGGCAGTAACCATTGTGGTACCACAGGGATCGGTGCTGGGACCCCAGCTATTCACAATATATATTAATGATTTGGATGAGGGAACAAAATGTAACATCTCAAAGTTTGCAGATGATACCAAATTAGGTGGGAGGGTGAATTGTGACAAGGATGCAGGGATCCTACAGCAAGATCTGGACAGGTTGGGCGAGTGGGCAAACCAATGGCAGATGCAGTATAATTTGGATAAGTGTGAGGTTATTCATTTTGGAAGCAAAAACAGGAAGGCAGATTACTACCTGAACGGTTGTAAATTGGGAGAGGGGAGTGTGCAGCGGGACTGGGTGTCCTTGTGCACCATTCACTGAAGGTAAGCATGCAGGTGCAGCAGGTGGTAAAGAAGGCGAATGGTATGTTGGCCTTCATTGCAAGAGGTTTCGAGTATAGAAGCAGGGATGTGTTGCTGCAATTATACAGGGCCTTGGTGAGGCCACATTTGGAGTATTGTGTGCAGTTTTGGTCTCCTTCTCTGAGGAAGGATGTTCTTGCTCTCGAGGGAGTGCAGCGAAGGTTTACCAGACTGATTCCAGGGATGGCGGGACTGTCATATGAGGAGAGATTGGCTAGGTTATGATTGTTCTCGCTGGAGTTCAGAGAATGAGGGGGGATCTCATAGAGACTTATAAAATTCTAACAGGACTAGACAGGGTAGATGCAGGGAAGATGTTTCCAATGATGGGTGTGTCAAGAACCAGGGGTCACAGCCTGAGGATTCAGGGTAAACCATTTTGGACAGAGATAAGGAGACACTTCTTCACACAAAGAGTGGTGAGCCTGTGGAATTCATTACCACAGGAAGTAGTTGATACTAAACCTTTGAATATATTCAAGAGGCGGCTGGATATAGCACTTGGGGAGATTGGGATCAAAGGCTATGGGGAGAAAGCAGGATTAGGCTATTGAGTTCGATCGTGATGAATGGCGGAGCAGGCTCGAAGGGCCAAAAGGCCTCCTCCTGCTCCTATCTTCTATGTATGTATGTCCTGTGTGTGATCATGTGGGTGTAGGCAGCATGCAAATTTCATGCTGCCTGCTAATTATAATGGTTGGCCCAGTGCTGAATGTGCTGTCTCACAATGCCTGCACACTTTGTGAAAAGGGGGATCAGGTTTGTGCAAACCTAGCAACACTTAAAGCTAGGCTGTGTTAATTGATCTCTTACAGGCAAAGTGGATTCTGGCTGAAGTAGGGCTGAAACTAGTTAAGGAAGAATGGACGACCAGAAAGAAGCGGACTCTGACTCAAGAGGCTGGTAAGCATAAACCGAGGTTCATGGATGCCGTGCTGGAAGGCCTTGATACAGGAATGTTCAAGAGGGCTAATGTTCCCTTCTTGGGGCCAGGCAGTTCTTCAAACACACACTGAGCTGACAGCAGTGCAGGAATTGTGTGGTCATTGTCAAGGTTTAAGTTCTGAGGACCTGGGTGTGGTGCTGAAAGAAGATTAATAACCTTACATATGAATGGTCAAACTTGGCGAATGCATCTTCACAGGCCATCTTCGAACATTGGCACTACCAGCCTCACCCACTGTTCTATTCACCACATCCCCTTGCCTAGCAACAATTTCTATCAAGCAAGGATTTCACCTCACACTCACATCTTTAGTCCTGTGGAAAAGTCACATACTCGTATTTCACAGTTTGGACACACTGCCAGCTATTCAACAATGGCGGACACACGACCCATACACATTGTACCACACCCACTTCACACTCCTTGCAAGACAAGGTGGTTCATTATTGGCAGCAACACCTGGTAGGCAGGGGACAGCCATGGCTGCATTTTCCCATCCCCATAGAGGGAGAGATTCGTGTCAACAGTTGTGCCCAACAGTGTGGCTTAGACCAAAGTGGATGACAGTATGTTCCTATCTATAATCTACCTTCTCAAAACCCACCAGCCTCATCCCAGAATCAGTTATGATTTACAATCTACAGAAGGTGAAAGTATGCACACTTGCTTCCCCCAACCGTGCCCTTGTGTTTTAATGTCTTTAGAGAGCCAAGAATTGCCCCCAGGCCTGGAATTGGTGCAGCAGTTATCGTGCCTCATTGAAGAAGAAAGTGAGGAGGAAGATAGGCCTTCACTCAATCTGACACTCACAACGGCCATCTCAGATATTGGCACTGCATGTGCCTGACTGAGGAGCATTGAACCAAGATTCCCACAGTGAGTCTCATGGGCTGCAGCCAGGGCAGGGGGAAAGGATAGAGTAGGTGCCAACCCACCGGCTGGCGAGGTTTCACACAAGTTGAGTTACGGAGGACTTAGATGAGGACTTATGGAGCAGCATATGGAAAAAGGTTGATAGGCATGTTTGGTGCATCAGAAAGCCTGCTGTAACTATCAAGGAGCATGGCAGAGCCCAGCTCTAGCTTGGCATGGAGCACTGTGGAAAACCTGGAGCCCATTTTTCAAAGGCGGAAGTGTTGCCAATCCCATGACGTCCGATGATTCAGCCTCCATTGAAACGCAAGAATAGATCACCCAATGTCTTAGTGATACAGTGCGATCATGAGATATCTGCTTGTTGCTATGCGAGCCTAGCTTGGTGCCATGCACACTCAGAGTGCATCCATCATTGTTGCGGCCCTCAAAGGGCCTTTCAGGCTCTCACAGCAGCCCAGCAGATTATTTGGATAGTTCCAGCACGGCAATTCTCCCACTCCTCCCTTTCACCGATCCCCCCCCCCCCCCCCCCCCCCCCCCTCCTCCACCAACACACGAGTGCTGATGGGCGTCTTCGGAATAGTCAAGGCAGCAGAACCATTCTTCATCCCAGTCATCTGCTCAGTGATGTTCTTCATGTGTGTATGGTTCTAATTATGGGAATGTTGGCCATGTGTGGCTTTGTTGGAGAATGGAGCCATCAGCCAGGTGTAGAGAGGGTAGACCTTGTTGTCTATCAACCATTCTCTCGTGTGGTGGCTGGAAGATTGATGTAGCAGCAGTTTGGAGCAGAATGGAGGCACCATGACTCTGCCAGGAGAGTGGACATTCACCAACATGGTCTACAGGGCCTGATCAGCTGTTACATTCAATGAATTATTACCTTTGTGCTTTTGTGCATCTCAGCAAAGCCATGTGTGTACAGGCAATGACATCCTGCACCGTGGGGAAGCTGACTGCCATGGAAAAACAATGTGTATGTACGAACAAGAAGCAAAAGCAGGCCATTCAGCCCTTCAAGCTCAGTGTGCTCCTCCTGCTTCTCTTGTTTTATAGAAAAGGCAATGAAGTTCCTTTCCCTGGTTTCGAGAACCTTTGTCACCTCTCAGATGCAGCAATTGATGGCAAACTGTGAGATAAATTATGCAATCTCTTCTAGCATGGAAGGATCCCAGCACATAGAAATTGAGAGTGACGTACATCTTTATAGCTGCTGGCAGTGCCATATCTGTCCTGTTTTAAGGCTACAGTTCAGGTACCCAAGAAGTGACAGAGTTCTACGACAACCCCTTGGTAAAGTACAGATGTCGAACACAATGCTTCTAGCTTAGATGGATAGCAGATAAATGTAGGCAAAGACCCTAGGTGCATAAAGTCGCCTGCTGAGAAATCCACTAGAACTCCTCCTCCACCCACAGCTTCTCTTCTTTATCTGCATTATCTCCCTCTCCTGCTGAAATTCAAGGGGAGACAGCTGCTATAACCTCCATGATGGCGACAAAGTGGTGTGCGCAGATCCTTTGAAGTAGCAACCAATGCCTTCTCCATGTGTATCAGCACACTCTGCAGACCTCTCTAGCTGTTATCACCTCCTACAAGCATCCAGCAGTTCAGAAACATAAACGGAGCTGCTAGAAGGGAATCAATAACTAACCTGCTGGTTATCAATGAAATCTGCATGTTACGCTGTGCATGTTTGACAAATTTATTGGAATTCATTGAGAATGTTGCTAAAGAGTACCCGGGTTCGAAAAAAAAAGAGAACGTAGCTAACAAAATTGACAACGGAGAGTCGATGACTGTAGCATATTTGGGGCTGGTTTCTCATTTGGCGGGATTCCCCCCTCCCCCTCCCTTCGCCGGCAGTGCACTCGCGCCCGTGGATTTCCCAAAGGTGTGGGAGTGCTCACAATGGAAAACCCCATTGGCCGGCTGGTGGGACGGAGGATCCCGCTGCCGGCAGGGGCACATCGCGCCCATGATGGAGAATCCCGCCCTTGGAGTTTCAGAAGGCTTTTGATAAAATCCCCCACAGGAGGTAGATTAACAAAATAAAAGCATATGGGTGTGGTGATATGCATCACTGTAAATACACAAGGGGTTAATATAGATACACTAGGCTAGGGCACTGTAAATACACAAGGGGTTAATGTAAATACACTCGAACTAAATAAACACTAGAGGGAGCATCAAAGACATTGTGACACACAGACATTCAACCAATAGGCCAGTAAGATAGGACACAACCAATGGGCAGTCAAGACACACCCAGAGGTGACACTACCACAAGGGGGCTGCCTATATAAAAGGACAGGATACACATGTTATTTCTCTTTCTGTAGGCGACACTCAGAGAGACAGTGACAGATCAGGAAGCATCACACCCACCGCATGGATTAGTGCAGACTGGTTAGTTAGATCGAGTTACTATAGTAAGATCAGCGGGAGAATCGATCTCAAGTAGGAAAATTGTTAACTGTTCAATAAATGTGTCAAACCTATCTCCAAGTCTGAACCTTCCTTTGTCAGAGTATACATCAAGGAAGCAGCTTATGCTACGTGAAGAAGCATAACACAACAATGGGATAGGAGACAATATACTGGCATGGATTAAGGATCAGCTAACAGGCAGAAAACAGAGTATGAATGAACGGTTCATTTTCGCATTGGTAGGCTATGGCTAGTGGGGTACTGTTATATTTCTTTGTTTCTGCAAAGGGAAAAGGTATGGAGGTGCCTACACCTGTATTCTTGTAAAAGGCAATGAGAGGTTTATTATGGGTGTAGCTCACATAATCAACATGGTGATATGTCCAAACCCCATGCAAACACTCTGTTGACGTCACTGCACATCAGCTGACACAATATATATCAATGATTGGGATGTGGGGACCAAATGTAACATTTCCAAGTTTGCAGATGATACAAAACTAGGGAATGTGTGTTGTGTGGAAGATATAAAACAGCTACAGGAGGATTTGGGCAGACTGAGTGAGTGGGCAAGAACATGGCAGATGGCATATTACATGGAAAAATATGAGGTAATCCACATTGGCAGAAGGAACAGATGTGCAGAGAATTTCTTAAATGGTAAGAAATTCGAAAGCGGCGATGTACAAAGGGGTCTGGGTGTTTGTTCTTGTCCACAAGTCACTGAAGGCTAGCATGCAGGTGCAGCAAGTTATTAGGAAGGCTAATGGAATATCAGCCTTTATCACAAGAGGATTTGAGTAAAGGAGCAGTGAGGTCTTGTTTCAATTGTATCGGAGCATGTTTAGACCCACACCTGGAGTACTTTGTGCAGTTTTGATCCCCTTACCTCAGAAAGGTTATTATTGCTGTCGAGGGAGTGCAACAAAGGTTCATCAGACTTGTTCTGGGGATGGCGGGGCTTCTCTTGGAGAGAGATTGGATGAACTGGGCCTGTATTCTCTAGAGTTTCGAAGAATGAGAAGTGATTTCACTGAAACAGCGCGGTCGCACAGTGGTTAGCACAGTTGCTTCGCAGCTCCAGGGTCCCAGGTTCAATTCCCGGCTTGGGTCACTGTCTGTGCAGAGTCTGCACGTTCTCCCCTTGCCTGCGTGGGTTTCCTCCGGGTGTTCCAGCTTCCTCCCACAGTCCAAAGATGTGCAGGTTAGGTGGATTGACCATGCTAAATTGCCTTTCATGTCCAAAAAAGGTTGGTGGGGTTGCTGGGTTACGGGGATAGGGTGGAGGTGTGGGCTTGGTAGGGTGCTCTTTCCAAAGGCCGGTGCAGACTCGATGGGCTGAATGGCCTCTTTCTGCACTGTAAATTCTATGAGATTCTATGAAAATATTGAAATCAATAGATGGTAGATGCAGTCCAAGATGTTTCCCTTGGTTGGGAAGTCTGGAACCAGGAGCAAAATTTCTAAATAAGGGGGAAGCCACTTCGGACCGAGAAAGAGACATTTCTTTACACAGAATATTGTGAATCTTTGGAAATCACCACCCGAGAGGGCTATGGAAGCTCAGTCGTTGATTATGTTTAAAGCAGAGGTTGACAAATTGATGGATTTCTGATTAACAATAACGTAAACTTTTCTGGGGATAATGGGTATAAAAGGCATTGAGGTGTCTGATCAGCCATAATCGCACTGAATGGCAGAGCAGACTTGACAGGCTGAATGGCTGACTCCTGTTCCTATGTTTAAGAGAGGGTGTTAACTAATGTGATAAGGCCCAAAATGACAAGCCTGATACCAAACCAATATAACTGATGTGAGGATCTTCCCACTCCCCATACCTCTGATGCACATAGTTAATACTCTCACAAAAGTAGTGTTCAGTCTTAGTCTGTTTTAACAGTGACCAAGATTCACACAAACCCCCATCTTGTCACGAAACTGCCATGTGCGGCACTAAAACAAACTGAACCATGGAACCAAATTTTACAGACAGAAACCATAATGTAAAATGATGTCCCTATAGCAAGTGAGTTCACCCTCTCCCCCAGGCACTCCTTCCCAAGGAGGTTGTTCATCTTCTTGTGCCACTGCTTGCCAGTCCGCCTGGTGAGACTCACCGTGCTGAGAGCCTCGGCCACCTCGGCCTAGGCCCGGTTGATGAGCCAGGCGGTTGCCTCCTGCCCACCCTGAGGAAGAGTGTACCAGTCTCTCCTCCACCGTATCCAACATTCCCTTGAGCACTGCATCGACAAAGTATGGTGCTAATATCCTTGGAGCCATCTTCTTGGCTGGAATGAGAGTGCGTCGAGTTCTCCAGCACCATTTCCGGTCCCAGCAAGTCCTAAGATGGCAGGAATGTGAATTGCTCTAAATTCACGTGGGGTAAGTGCTGGCCCACTTGCTGACTTGCTACAGAAATAGCATCCCGATGGAAATGCGAACTACACGCAATCCAGCCCCAGTGTCAAGGGCCGGGATTCTCCGAGCCCGCGCCAGGTTGGAGAATTGCTGGTCACACCTGAAATTCCCGCCATGCAGCTCCGACGCCGGTACACAATTTTCCGGCGACCAGAGAATCGGCGGCAGTCGTGTGCGCGCGAATGACGTGGCGCTTCAACGGCCCCGCGGCGAATCTCCGCGGTCGACCAGCCGAGTTCCCGCCAAGTTCCGCTGCCGTGGTTCTGATCTGGTACCACCCGGCAGGAGCTCGGATCCGCAGACGCGGTGGCCCTCCTGGTGGGGGAGCGGGGGGATCAGACACCGAGGGGGGCCTGCACGATGACCAGGCCCGAGATCGGGCGCTACCGATCGGCCAGTGCGCGCAATCTAGAGGGGGCCTACCTCCTTCCGCGCAGACCCGCTGTGTCGCTACGCCATGTTGCATGGTGCCATCGCGGTAATGGCCACCACGCGCATGCAGTGCAGGGGCACGTATTGGCGCTGGAGCAGCATGCAGCACTCCAATGCCATGCTGGCCCCCTGTGGGCCACTGAACCGCTTGGCCAAAAGGCCCGTTGACGCTGGTGTGAAACACTCCGGTGTTTACACCGGCGTCAACACTTAGCCGGGATTTTGCAGAATCCCGGCTAACATCACCCAACTGGAAAATGTCGCCCAATGTATCCTGCTTATTTTTGTTTCAATGCTTTCAAATTGTACAGCTAGTTCCATTTAAGATGAATGTATGTATGTATCCATTTTGGCAGTTTAATACCCAGCTTTATCGTGCATTTCAAAGAGGAGCAATCTATGGCTAAAGGCAAATAAATGTCTGAGGGCATTTTCAAGTCCTTGTGGTGAAATAAAAGACACACGTTTATTGTTTTAAATTTCTCGTCAGTGCAATTAATAACAAACCTACCATTAATCATTACTGTAGGTTAACAGGACCAGCTCAATGAGATTTAAATTAATACAGTCATTCAATAGAGCTTAGCGCCTAGTCTGTGTGAGGTTCAAGGAAAGCAGGTTTTTTTTTGGTGACAATTAATCATTGCAAGTTTTGGCCAATGTTTCTTAAAGGGGATAACCTGCGAAGAACAACGGGCTGGTTTCTCCATTTGGGAGACTAAGTCCCGACGCCGGTGGTGTTTTCGGGTCCTTGGCTGCGCATGCGCAAGGTGGCGGCCTGCGTCGTGGCCGACTCAGCCCACGGACCCAGACCGCAAAAGTAGTGCCCCACTTCGACCGCTCGCACGCCCCAGACCGCCTGCCCACAGTGCCGCCATGCCCAAATGAAGCCCCCCCTGCCCAGGGATTGGCCCTCCCTGACTGTGGCAGCTCCAGACTGAGTCCGTAGCCGCCACGCTGAGTTCACGACGGGTGAGACCATGAGAAGCCCACGCCGCCGAGAACACGGCCGGTCGGGGACGAAGCATCGCGGGGCGGGCCACAGGCAATGGTCTGGGGCCGCGGATACGTGGCGCAGGATACCCCTAGAGTATGCTGCTTTTCAGGGGGTGGAGATACCAAAAACCGGCGTCGCCCCCGATATTTGCATCAAAACGGATTCCCCGCCCCGTCGCCGAGCGCAATTTCGCCGTCGGGGATCGTAGAATCCAGCCCAACATTTTAGCCCCAGTGTTGTTGAAGTTGTATGTTGGGACATGGCTCATTGGAACATAGGAATTGTTAGGCGAAGGAAGATCAAGGTCTACCCAGTTTGCTTTCTATCATTCTGATGGGTGGATGATGCATTGATCATAATATTGTTGACTAATCGTAGCAATTAGTCTCGCATCAAATTATCTCTAACAGACTAAGATTTATTGCAAGGAAACCTTCTACTGGTAGGGAAATTTGAGAGCTACAGATACAAACTCATATGTTCTTCCTCAGCATGCAATACATGCCGGGCTGAATTCTCCATTTCTGAGGCTGAGTGCTGACACCGTGGCAGAATTTGTGGACTTTGATACCCAGCCAACACGGTGCCACTGGTTGTGCTGGAGCATGCCCATACAGCTGATAGGTCGGCTGGGGCCAGAGGGCACTAGAGAGGTGCCCGGGGGGGGGGTCACCCAGATGACTTATGGCCCTAAGTTCACAGTGGGCCATCGGCGTGCACAGCTGCATGGCTGCCTTGCAGTCCGCAGCAATGGTGTTCCGTGCCCGTCCACCCCGACCCCACAGCTCACTACTGAGCCACCCACCGCTACTCCCCTCCAGCCCTGGCAGAAGCCCCCTGGCCAGCAGCACAACTGTCAGCAAACTATGGAAATATTGGGCACTCGTACCCACTCTGTCTCCCTCAGCAGCCACGATGCCAGTTTCACGATTTTTAAAAGCACAAGTTACCGCGCCATTGGGAACACAGCACATCGTAGGCGGAGAATTGTGGAGGCCCCGGACTGTGTTGACTGTATGTGCATTCTGGACCGCATTGACGCCGCTGTTGAGGTGGCGGAGAATTGCGATTTGGCGTCAAATCGCCGCTCACCACGATTTTCACGTCGGAAGCTATACTCTGCCCAATCGTGTTTCGCGATTTTGGCGTCAGCCAATGGAGTATCCTGCCCGTCATATCTCAAGTTCCACATATACTGGCTGGAATTCTCCATCGTCGGGATTCTCTGTTCCCGCCGGCAGGGCACCCCTATCTGTGGGTTTCCCGGCAGCGTGGGGCGGCTACATTGGGAAATCCCATTGACAAGCAGCAGGAAGAGAGAAGCCTGCTGCTGACAAATGGCACGCCACCGAGAAATAAGCAGCTGGAGGACCGTAGAATCCAGTCCATTTAATCCTACAATGTTATTTTTATGAAATAAATCTATTTTATTTGTTCCATTTAACCTCCGACACTGTTCAATAGACTGGCCACTTGCTCCATGATATTCCTGGCTCTCGAATATTGAAGCCTCATTAGAGGCTGCCTGACGTGGTAACCTTCGTTTCCCAGACTAGAGCTGTGTATTGGTAGGCAAAGTTGAGCCAGCTTTGACATGTCCAGCACGTAGGCCGTGTGTCGAGGGCACTGTTTGTTCATCAGAAATTATATCGTTAGTCAAGTGATAATTTGGCTCAGTAGTAATCAATTCAACTTTGCGTCAGAAGACTTTGGTTTGACCTGCAGGATTTGAGCATGGTCGAAGCTTATGCTTCAGAACAATAATTCTGCAGTGCTGCACATAGCCGTCATTCAATGGGGAAGTGAAGTCATGTCTGCCTTGTAAAGGAATGCAGCTATAAATAATAATATGATCCCAGACCAGACCCCAACATTTGCCAGGATATCAAGCAGTGAAAACTGAGGAAAGGATACTTCAATCCAGAAGTGATTCCAAGCACAAATAGGGACATACAATATTAAAACAAACTTCATCACTAACACAGCATTAAACTACCTTAACATCACAGAAATATAACTTACTATTACCAGTTGAACAATGCTTGACAATAACAATAAAAACCTTAACTCCTAATTTATACCTCCTTTGTCTCCAACCATCATAGGTCAAAAAACATTTTTAAATAAAGTTAGCAACCACAGGATTACTTGTCAATCTCCGGACATAGAGTTATTTTAAAAGATGTCTTGTGGAGAGAGAGAGAGATCCTGTCAAACTAGTACTGAATTTTACAGCCATCTTTAGAAGCTGCTGTTCAGCTCACAACTTCCAGAAACTAACTCAAAATTGACTTTCATAGACCTGGCACCTCCCATTATTACATCATCTTTATCACATTCAAATCCCATGAACTAATTACTTAAGTTTAAGCACAATGTCTCTAATTATCTACTCCCAGAAATCATAACAAAATTCCATTCAGCCTCTGCCTGTAAACATAAGTATAGCTTGAAATAATGATGATCTCACTTTTTAAGACATCTTAATTACACTTTTTGCAGCCACAGAGGCTGCCTCTCTTTTAAACCAGGATTTTAAAAAATATTGCTGTCGCAGATATATGCACACCCTAACCCTGACTTTTAAAACTATTACTGCATCAGATACAAATAATACAGTATATGTACCAATTACTTCCATTCACCTCAAAACAAAGTTATAAGACAATCGGGCTATAATTAAGGTTCAAAAGAGTTATTCTCCTATGAAGGAGGGATTTAAAATTAAAAGCATAGTTTGTCTGTTTGATACATTTAGAAACATGCCTCAGCATAACTCAAGGACAAAAAACATCCTCTAACTCATGGCAGTTCCGTAAACAAAAACAAGAACTGGCCTCTACATCATCTCTACATCATTAAGGCATTGATAAATTGTACAGTACTATAATCCTAACAATGGCTAGCCTTAAGTGTGATTCTAAATAACTTGTTAACTGAATACTGGAATCTGGGTGTTGCATGGGGGTGACCACTGTCTGTACCACTCAGTAACCTGTTGGATTAAAGTATATTGACCCATAATGAAGCATGCTGAAGAAAAACAAAGGATATCATCCAGCGTTCATGCTTAACATGCTTCCTGCTGGTTTAGTTCTTTAAAGGTATGAATATTAGAACGACACGGTTTGATTTTTACATTTGTTGGATTCACTGCAGAATCACTTATGGCTCCACCTGTAGTGTAGCAATGATAGCTCTCCACTTAATTGTGATAGAGGCATCATAGTAGGCTCTGTAGATTTCTACTCAGGGATTTAATGTAAATGCTACTTTAAATATTGATGGAAATCTTAAATATCACACTGTGACATTAATAAGACTTGAATTCTATATTAAAAATTAGGGGCAGGATTCATCGTTCCCCGACATCGATTTCGTAATCGGGCAGAGAATCCCTATTGACGGCCAAATGAAAAAAAAAAGAAATGAAAATCGCTTATTGTCACGAGTAGACTTCAACGAAGTTACTGTGAAAAGCCCCTAGTCGCCACATTCCGGCGCCTGTCTGGGGAGACTGGTATGGGAATCGAACCGTGCTGCTGGCCTGCTTGGTCTGCTTTAAAAGCCAACCATTTAGCCAAGTGAGCTAAACCAGCCCCTAAATGAAAATCACTTATTGTCACGAGTAGGCTTCAATTAAGTTACTGTGAAAAGCCCCTAGGGCGACGTTGGTTTGACGCTGGTTTTGTATTCTCCGCCCTCCTCCAAAATGGCGTCATTGCGTCGCATGCTGCACGCCGTTTGAACTGCATTGAAACGTCACCTGAAGGCCATCCCCCGGTGCTCTCCCCCCCCCCCCCCACCCCCACCCCACCCCACCCTCCGATGGACCGAGTTCCATGTTCACTTGTTGTCTCAGCAGTTTGGAAACTAGCATGGCGGCTGCGGACTGTTTCCAGCGGCGCCACAGTCGGGCAGTAGCCGTGCTGCTAGCGGGGGGGGGGGGGGGGGGGTTCCGCGATGGCTGGGGGGACTGGTGGGAGGTGGCCAGGGGGCACTATCTTGCAGGTTGTGTCCGCGCACGGCTGCGCGGTACTATCGCTGCAGGTTGTAACCATGCGCATGCGTGGCCATGGATCCAGCCATTGTCCAGCCGTTTACATTGTGGGAGCAGGGAGTTTTACTTGGCGTGGCTGCTAGACCCTCACTGGTCGCAGGATCGGTGAGGGTTCGGCTCTGATTTGTTTCTTTGTAAAACGCCACAGTTCTTCCCCTGGCATCAACACTTAGTCTCAAAGATGGTGAATCCAGCCTCGATTATATTTACCTTCCCAAAAACTATCAATGGTGCAATTACTGTCAAAAGTTAATGACATGTTTGGTTCTTTAATAAACATTTATATATAATTCAGAAAATATTTTATCTCAGATACCCTCGTATCCAAAATTGAAAACCCATCTCCCTTCACTCTTCAGTATAGAGGTCCATTGTTGAAGAGAGATGCCTGGACCCGCATATTACCCGTGTTGTTATAATTTAGCTAAAGCTTGTTAAAAAGGCTATCTGGAGGTAATATTCTCAGGTGTTTTATTTCCTTCAGGAAGTGTTAGATCAGTTCTTCGGACCCATTTAAGTGTCTCAAGGGCCTAACTATCTCAACCTTAAGTGAGAGTGATCAACTGAGGAATAGAATAATCCCAAAAAATGTCCAGGATTATAATCCTTTTTAGCCTCTTCAGGAAGATGTAGCAGATTTCATGACACTATTTAAATAAGACCTGGGGATGTGACTTGGGGTCCTGGCATACATTTTAACTTTAACCAGCACCTCAAAGCCTAAGAGTAATCAGCCATTTATTGTCATTATTTCGCTCCAGCATCAGTTTAGGTAACACTTGGCTACTTCATTGGGCGTAAATTGTTCTGGAGCACCTTGAAGATGTGAAAGACGCCGCAAAAATGCAAGTTCTATCTTACTCGCTCTTCATCCATTGTAGCATTCACGTTCAGGTGAGCTCATTGAGCACAGACCAGGGATTGACTCTGGAATCTTTCCCTCCATTATTGCATTACAAGGTGGATTAAAGTTTATTGCCTAAGATTGAGTGTAACACAATGTTGCAAATCCAGGGATTCTAGTTGTTCTCATTTCAAGCCCTCTTCCTTAAATACGACAGACGGTGTGGGGAGCTGGGGTGGTGGTGGGGGTTTTTTGGGGGGGGGGGGGAGGTTTCATCTCATCATGGGCGGGATTCTCCAATAATGGGGCTATGTCCCCACGCCACTTTCCTTGAGAAAGTCCAGAGTGATTCTGATTCTCCTACCTGGGAGGCGGGGGGGGGGGGGGGTTTGGCTAGCAGGACACCAGAGTGCTCCGCGCAGCTCTGGCTGCGGATACAGGGCCCTGCACTTCCGGTCGGGAGTCCGCGTAAGCGCTCGGTAGCAACCTGCGGCAGCTGCCCCGTCCGGCATGGCGGACTCACACGGGGACCATGGTGGACCATGATGAACGAAGTAGGTCCCCCCGAGATCACCGCACCCGCGGATTGGTGCCACCCGATCGCTTGCCTGGATGTCTGTGAGGCCCCCCCCCCCCCCCCCCCCCGGTGGAGGATCCCCCGCCCCCAAGTCACATCCCCAGGGAGGCGGCGCGGGTTGGGGACCACTGACAGAGGCCCTCACGGACTGAGTCCGCAGCCGCCACCGGCCGTTCCTGACAGGTAAAACAGGAACTCAGCCAGTTTTCCTGGGAGAACCGCCGGGGGGGGGGGGGGGGGGGGGGGGGGGGGGCCTCTGTCAATGGCCCCCTGTCAATGGCCCCCTGCCCGCGCCACATAGACCACGCTCGGCGCGGCAATTCTCCGGGGATCAGAGAATCGCGGGAGCGGCGTTGGACCGGATTTTGGTGTAAACGTCCATTCTCCGCCCCCTCGCCGATCGCGGTTTCGGCGCGGAGGATCGGAGAATCCTGCCCCATGAGTCTACAATTGTAAACATCTCTGTGAACCAGAGAAAACACAGAACTGTTGATGCATACCGCAGGATAACCAGAGTAAGATTGCTTAATGAATCTGTCTGAAATTTTTTACTTCTCTATGTTAACAGAAAAATGAATTCATGCTTCTAATACTGGGAATATTTAACCAAAAGTTCAATGCTGGCATTCTAAGGCGCAAGTTCAGGGTTGAAGGTTTTCAGTGGTTGGAAAGAGGTCCCAATGTGTAATCGGTAGACCCTGAGGTGTGAAAAATAAAACAAAAAATGATCGTCACAACAGTAACAATTCAGATTCATGTGAGCTGTTACGTCTATAATTGCACAGTCACCCAAGGCCTTGATTGAACCCCGGTCTCTGGTGCTGTGAGACAGCAATGCTAACCAGTGTGCCACCACAGCCATCAGGAGCAATCAGCTATCAGGAGCAAGCAGGAGAGTTGAATTTTGGAATGTTTTACGAAACACACTAATCCTCTTCCTCACGTGACAACCTGCAATGAGAGGTTTGTGTTCTTCCCTTCCACTGCAATTATTAAAAGATGCCTATCTTTTAATCTCCTGTAATTAATGGTTTAACCATCATAATGAACAGTAACGTGCCTTGTGTGCAAGTCTTTAATTTTTGATGTACTGTAGTTATTCCTCACCTAAGTATGGATTATGTCATTTGTTAAATACATTATGCATGTGCTTCCTACAAAAAGATACGCTTGAATGATGAGAAAAATAAATTATGTTCTTGTCAGTCACTAATCATGGGGGCTATATCTTGGGGTTCCACTGAACCGATGTTAATGAAGTGTATAACTGAAGCTGAATAATATATGTTTCAACCATTGGACAAGTAAAGGGCTAAATTCAATAGCCACTGATAATGGGTGTGGCTACCGTGTTGGACAATTGTCCCGTTACTGTTCATTACAATGCTGACGACATGTCAACTTCAAGTTTCCTTGCTGATCTGAATCACTTCAGAGCCTGGCCAGCCCAAACCGCACTGTTGATTGGCCAGGCATAGGTCAATATTCTGAGTGCTGGCACCATTTAATGCTATCCTGCACTGTTTAAAGCGGAGGGGCGCCGGGGCAGGATCAATGCTGGCAGACATTTGGGAAGTGAATCTGACCCGGAAAACATTGAAGCATGCCACAACATCAGAATGCGCAGCCTCCAAGACTTTTGGTACCTGTATTGAAGACCTTGCTGGAAGAGGTGTGAAGAAAGAGAGAGGTCCTGTATCTGAAGGGAGACAGAAGGCCATCCAGATACTGATCAGAAGGGAATGGGAGCAAAGAACCTCAGGGATCTTTGCCGGGTGCTTTCGTAGACCACAAACAAATCCAAACTGAGTTAATAAAGAGAATTTATATTTACAATAAACAGCAGATCCCAGCCGGGTCTGCTTTGTCGATTCCATGGCCAGGCTTCTCCCCTACCTGGCAAGACTCGGGGTCCCAGCGTGTTGGAGTGGCATGAACCACTCAGGCGTCGGGCCGCCCCAAAGGTGCGGAAGTCTCCGCACCTTTAGGGGCCAAGCCCTCACATTGAGGGGCTAGGCCCGCGCCGGAGTGGTTCCCGCTCCGCCGGCTGGCGTGAACGGCCTTTGGTGCCAAGCCAGCCGGGGCCGAAAGGACTTCGCCGGCCGGCATAAGTCCGCTCATGCGCCGGAGCGTCAGTGGCTGCTGACGTCATCCCGGCGCATGCACAGGGAGGGGGTCTCTTCCGCCTCCACCATGTTGAAGACCATGGCGAAGGTGGAAGAAAAAGAGTGCTCCCACGGCACAGGCCCGCCGGCCGATTGGTGGGCCCCGATCGCGGGCCAGGCCACCGTGGGGGGCACCCCCCGGGGTCAGATCGCCCCGCGCCCCCCCAGGACCCCGGCGCCTGCCCGCGCCGCCTGCTCCCGCTGGTAAGGTAGGTGGTTTGATTCACGCCAGCGGGAGAGGGTTGACAGCGGCGGGACTTCGGCCCATCACGGGCCGGAGAATCGCCGTGGGGGTCCCACCGACCGGCGTGGCGCATTCCTGCCCCCGCCAAATCTCTGGTGGCGGAGAATTCGGGACACGGCGGGGGCAGGATTGACGCCGGCCTGGGAGATTCTCCAACCCGGCGGGGTGTCGGAGAATCCCGCCCCATATCTTAGCCAACTTTATACAAATCTTAATCATGAATGATCAAAGGCTCTCTGCCCCCTTAGAGGGGGAGCTCTTTTATGGCGAGACTCACAAGGAGAGGGATTGCTCCAATCCCGCAGCGCCAAGCCTGAGAACCTGGCTGCAGCGCAGCAGAAAGTTCATGACCTCACAAAAGTGGTCAAGGTCATTTAAGGTATTTTCAAAAGCCATATCCAGCCAACTGCACCGCTAAATACAGACGCTCCTCAATTCATCATCACTCACCTCTGATGTGTTGGGTATGCTGGGTCTGCGAGGACTGCGTTTACTGCAGCAGTGAGAGAGACAGGCTTCCAACACTTAAAGAAATGCAACTCTATTTTATTGAACTCTTAACTATCATACATACTTTAACTGTGGATTGACACTATGCTGAGTTGACTGGAGACCTGAGGCTAACCTGACCAGACTGTCTTATTACCACATGGTGTATGTTCTAGTTCTTGCTCACGGGCTCTGACTGTCTCAGAGGCTGGATCCCAAGAGAGCGGGAAAACTAGTGCCCTCTGGCTTTATAGTGGTTGTGTCCTGTCTGGTGATTGGCTGCTGTGTTCTGTGTGTTCATTGGTCATCCTGATTGTCAATCAATGCCTGTCTGTGCACCATCATATACTTGTGTGTATATTATGACAACCTCCAAAATCTCTATCAACCGAAGCTCATGCACTTCACGAAGGAATTAGATATAGTTCTTGGGGCTAAAAGGATCAAGTGATATGATGGGAAGGCGGGATCAGGGTACTGAACTTGATAATCAGCCATGTTCATAATGAATGGCGGAGCAGGCTGGAAGGGCCGAATGGCCTCCTCCTGCTTTATACGTATGTTTCAATGTATGTTTCACTTCTTCCTCACCCGATTACCATTGCTGCAAGGCTCACAATATGTATGCACTGCCATGGCAACAACATTACTCAAAGACATTGCATGGCATTTACACATTTCCCTCTCTCCTACCAGATAATAAGGCCGGTAACCCGAGGCAGCAGGAACTAACCAGAGGGGGAAAATCATTCTTGCACATCCTGACTCCATGGGGGAGACTGTTCTGGCTGTTAATGAGATGCACATTGCAGAGACTGTGATCGACGAAGGTGCTGAAACTATTGAACATCACAGTATGCTCCTGCCTAATCCGACCTATCCCACACGCCTTCTGATTTACAAACTGCAGAGCTGTGGACAGTTAAGCATGGATATCTTACCTTACCCACTTCACTTGCATGACAGCCTAGCCCTTGTACCTTTCTCATTTAAACCAGCCAAGACATGCAAAATACCTCTGAACAGGTAGTAGAGGATCAAGAACACAGTAATGATGACGACCATGTCTGCACCGGCTCTCTAAACATGCCTCATGGCTTAGTGCCATTTCCCTGACTTTTCCCTGTACCCCTGCACATTCTTTATTTTCGAGTATTCATCTAATGCCCTCTTGAATGCTCCAATTGAATCTACCTCCATCACACTGCCAGGCAGTGCATTCCAGACCTCAACCACTTGTGTGAAGAAGTTTTTTCTCACGTTACATTTGCTTCCTTTGCAAATCGCCTTTAACCTTTGCCCCCTCGGCTCTTGGCCCTTTAACAAGTGGGAATGGTTTATTTTGAACATCGCTATCAAATCTCCTCATAACCTTTTTCTCTCCGGTGAGAACAGTCCAAACCTCTGCAATATATCCTCATAGCTGAAGTTTCTAATCTCTGTAATCTGTCCAATGCGTTGACATCCTTCCTGTAGTGTAGTATTCAGAACTGTATACAGTGTATACTATACACCAGCTGAGGTCTATCTAGTATCTGGTATACGTTTAGCAAAACCTCCTTGCTCTTGTATACTCCATGACCCTATTAATAAAGCCCAGAACGCAATATGCTTTATTAACTGCTCTCTCCACCTGTCCTGCCACCTCCAATGATCTGTGCACATATATACATCCAGGACCCTCTGCTCCTGCACCTCCTTCAGAATTTCACCCCTTATTTGATATTGTCGCTCTATTTTCTTCATACCAAAATACATTTCTCCGCATTGAACTTCATCAGCCAGCATCTGCCCACTCCACCAACTTGCCCACATCTCTTTGAAGGTCATCACTGTCCTCTTCACTGTTTAGCCACCAGATAACATAGAGGCCAAATCTGCACATGATGAGATATTGGGCTCAAGTGGCCTGCAACCTGGACAGAACCAGGGAAAATGCAGGTGTCGTACACAAGTTATGCTGCGGAGATTCAGATGATGACTTTGATTGGGAAGTCCACAGGAGAAGGCTGATGGATATGTTCAGTGAAATGCTTGAGAAGCTGCCAGGAAGCTTGCAGTCAAGGAACAGGGAGATGTCTGGCACCGATTTCATGTGGAGCTTTTAGCCCATTGTTTCTAGAGTGGAATTCTGTTCGTATATCTGTGGATCTAAACATGATGCAGCATCCAATGGCCGATGTTTCAGTTTCCATTGCAGCGCAGGTGGAAATCACCCAATGTCTGAGAGCTGTCATTGGAAGCTCAGAGGCTGAGGTTGCTGCCATCATCGCCCTGCGTTATAACGTGAAAAGGTGTGCAGGGTCTCAAAACAGTCCAACAATCTGTCCTCCAATAGGTGACCCACAAACACCCACAAACCTCCAGTCCCCTCTCAGAAAGGCAGGGCCGGGCAGCACGGTGGCCTAGTGGTTAGCACAACCGCCTCACGGCGCTGAGGTCCCAGGTTCGATCATGGCTCTGGGTCACTGTCCGTGTGGAGTTTGCACGTTCTCCCCGTGTCTGCGTGGGTTTCGCCCCCACAACCCAAAAATGTGCAGAGTAGGTGGATTGGCCACACTAAATTGCCCCTTAATTGGAAAAAATAATTGGGTAATATAAATTTATATAAAAAAAAAGAAAGGCAGGGTCTCCTTCCTCATACCATTGAGACTCCGCCGGTGCCCTTCTGCTGTCTGTCAGCCTGACAGCCCAGACTAATGCTGCCCATGCTGAGAGGTTAGAGTATGCAGCTGGGCCTTCTCACCTTAGTGGTGCCCAAGTCATCCTCCAAGACTATCTTCAGATGACTTGACTAAAATCAGCAGCTTTCTACCACCCATGTTGCAGCTATGGCAATGGCCCTGCATTGGAGCACTAGGACAGGCAGAGGCATACGTGATGCACTAAGAGAATGCACAAGTGTGATTAGTTGGCTTTGCTATACAAAATGGCATGATTTGATTTCTAACTTTTGTTTGGAGGATCGTTTTGTAATGGATTTTATTTTTGCATTGTGGACAAGCAGTTGCTGTAATGGTTATTGACTGAGAGAAGGAGAGGTAAAGGTCGACTGGAGAATTGGGGCTTTGTCTGCTGTTGTTGCACTTGGATGAGCTTTTCTCTATGTGCATGTACTCCACACTGAGAGTCTTCAGTCATGCCATCAGTGGATAAGCCCTTGTCACCCAGTGGTTACCTTTTGGTTTGTCATGGTAGGTGAACTGCAGCTCGTGCAGTGGCCTGCCACAGAATAAAGGCACGATGATTGCTGCCAGGATAATGGGTATTGACCTTTATGATTTTCTGCCTGTTGGGCATCAAGGGAGTGGAACTCCTTTTTATTCCAGTGCAATACAGAGTCGATATACTGTGCTCAAACACTGATGTGCATGTAGCCAGTCGTGCCTTTTGCCATGGGGAAACCTGCAATCTGAGATAAGCTGTGGTACCCAGCTTGGCAAGGAAGAATCAAATGTAGTTGATTCTCATTGGGCTGCGTCCCTTACCGCCCTTCATATCCTCTAAACAAGAGAAAATAGAAGTTAAGTGAGTAACTTGAGGGTAAGTCATGGAAGGGCAGCTCGGCCATGTGGAATGCTCCTCCTGTGCGATGTGGGAGGTCAAGGCGACCACGTGTGTAGGAAGCTTTTCCAACAGAATTTACATGAAATCTGCATTTTGGAGCTGGAGCTGTGGCAGGAGTCACTGCGGAGCATCTGCAAGGATGAGATCATTCTTGATAGCACATACAGCGAGGGAGTCATCCCGCAGGTGAAGAGTGCACAGGCAAAAAAGGAATGAATGACTGCCAGTTAGAGAAAAAGCACTGGACAGATAGTGCAGGAAACTCCATTTCCTGCTCTAGCAGATTTTCCATTTTGAGTTCTGCCGGGGAAGATTGTTTCGCAGGGGAAAGCAGAAAAAGCTTAACCCATGGTGCCAAGAGTGGCTCAGCTGTACTGGGGTTGGGGGGAGGAAAAACAGTAGGAGAGCATTAGAGATAGAGGGTTCTATTGCAAGAGAAACAGATAGATATTTCTCTGGCCACAGACATAACATCAAGATGGTGTGTGGCCTCCCTGATGCCAGCATTAAGAAAGTCACTGAGCGGCTGCGGAATATTCTGAAGGGGGAGGTGATGTTGTGGTATTATCACTAACCCAGAGACCCAGAGTAATGCTCTGGGGGACCCAAGTTTGAATTCCTCCTCGGCAAGTGGTAAAATTTGCAATCTATAAAAATCTGGAACGAGAAGTCTAATGATGCCCATGAAACCATTGCTGATGGTCTAAAAACCCATTTCGTTCACTAATGTCCTTTAAGTCAGCAAATCTGGGGCAGCACGGTGGCCTAGTGGTTAGCACAACCGCCTCACGGCGCTGAGGTCCCAGGTTCGATCCCGGCTCTGGGTCACTGTCTGTGTGGAGTTTGCACATTCTCCCCGTGCCTGCGTGGGTTTCGCCCCCACAACCCAAAAATGTGCAGAGTAGGTGGTTTGGCCATGCTAAATTGCCCCTTAATTGGAAAAAATAATTGGGTAATCTAAATTTAAAAAAAAAAAAGTCAGCAAATCTGCCATGTGGTGCCAGATCCACAGCAACTTGACTGAGGCCTCGCAAATCTCTCAGTTCAAGGTCAATAAGGAATTGCCAATAAATTCTGGCCCAACCTGTGACACCCACATCTCATGAATAAAATAAAAACAGCCAGAGGTCACGGTTCATTATCGGTACCAACAACATATGTTAAAAAGTGGGATGAGGTCCTGAAACCAGAATATAGGGAGATAGGAGATAAATAAAATTAATGATCACAGGATTACTCTCCGTGCGATGTGTTAGCAAGATCAGGAATAGAAGAATAAACAAGATAAAGGAATGGTTGGAGCGATGGTGTAGGAGGGAGGGATTTTTATTTATCAGACATTGGACATTTTCTGTGGATTCAAGCTGGACTGGGCAAATATACGGGCAGGGATGTTTAGTAGCACTGTGGGGAAGGATTTAAACTAGATTGACAGATGGATGGGTACCTGAGTGGGGAGACACAAGAGAGGAAAACAAAGATGGTCATGAAAGGAAGGAAAGTGGAAAGCAAAAGTGGAAGATAGAGGTCCTAGTACAAAAAAATGTGTAAAAATAGTAAAAATACAGGACAGAGTATTCATATTAAGATAGAAAAATTAACAGCACAAATCATTGTTGGCAGATATTATATGATTGACATTACTACGGGGACATGGTTGCAGGGTGACCAGAGCCAGGAACTGAATATCTAAGGATACTCGGGGTGAGATTCTCCGCAAATGCGGAGAATCGTAAAGTCTGCCGTGGGATATGCCGTGACCCACGGCAGCCTTCACGCCCACTTCCGGGGCCGATTCTTCCCCCCGGGCGGGGCTAGGAGCGCGGCCCCGTGCGTCATGGCGGCGCGGCCTTGACGACCGTTGTCAAGGCCGCATGCCAAGCGTCACGCCGGTTGACGTGGCCGATGACATCGGCCGCGCATGAGCAGGTTGGACAACGCCATGCGTAGTTGGCGTCTTTTCCCTCAGCCGCCCCGCAAGACGTGGTGACTTGATCTTGCGGGGCGGCGGAGGGAAAAGAGTGCGTCCATTATGCACGCGATCGGTGGGCACCAATCGCGGGCCTATGCTCCTCTTGGCACGGCCGTGGTACTGCCGTGCCAATCGGGCCCCCAGATGCCCCAAACGGGCATCTGCCGCCCGTTTCATGACGGCAGCGAGCAGGTGTGTTTGCTGCCGTGTTGAAACGGGCGTGAAGGCCCGGCCGCTCGGCCCATCGGCCTCGGAGATTCGTGGCGTGGGTCTGGCGTGGGGGGTGGGAGAATAGCGGGAGGGCGTGAGGCCCTCCCGCTATTCTCCCACCCGGCATGGGGGGTGGAGAATCGCGCCCTCGATATTTAGGAAGGACAGGCAAAATTGAAAATGAGGTGGGGTGACGTTGCTGGTTAACGATGAGATCAGTGTTGCGAACGATGGGTCTCGGCCACGCTGCCGTGGCAATCTCCAACTTGATTCATTCTCTATCACCTGTCTTTCATGGAAAAGAATATGCAGAGAAACGCCTTTGACCACAAGTCCATCAGGTAGCGATCTGCACGTAATGTCCTGGAGGGCGTGCGGGAAAAGGAGATGGGGATCCTGTTGATGGTTCTTTGAGCAGACTGTCAAGGGCATTTGGCACAATGCATCATCACCAGAACTTTCAAACAAACACCAAGCCGTAGCTTGGCTGTGTTGAGAAAGACCTTCCCCATCAGATCTTTCTACATGCCTGAACTCACCCCATCCATATGTTGCCCTAGTGGAGGCTGTGGTGGGGAAAAGACCTTTGTCCACCTCCTTGTGGAATGTGCCTTTGCAAAGAAGGTCTGGAGAGAGGCATTTTTTGTCGAGGTTCATCCCGAGCAGTTCCGTGACTACGGGCTGTTTCCACGGATGCACACCGCGACAAACATCAACTATTGCTGGGGGATCATCAACTCAATGAAAGATGCTCTTTGGTCTGCCCTTCAGATGGAAGAGTTGTCCCCCACCGAGTGTTGCAGACTGGCACATTCCAAAGCCCATGCTGAGGGATGCACTAAAGCTTGGGGAAACCGCTGCACAGATGTGCTGCAGAAAGGTCACTAACAATGACCTTTAACCCATCGTTCACTAAGAGGAGGGGAATTACATAGAACTCCTCAGGCTGTATGACTCACATGGAAGGTATACAGTAAATATTGTGTGTATCACAATTGCATTGAAGCACCTCAGAGTGCAACTGGATCTCTGTAGACAATTTAAGTACCATGGCTCCTTTTGTAACAACCATTTTGAAATGTCTCTAATTTTGTTTTGACTGGATGGAAGCACGTTAAGAGTGCAATATAGGGGGTGGGATTTTCTTCCCCCTCCTTGGCGTGTTCTGCAGTGTGGCTCGCCAATGGCAGGATCTTCTGGTCCCCCCATTGTCAACAGGGTTTGTCGTTCAACATACCCCTCGCTGCCGTGAAACCTGTGGTGGGGGGTGGGTGCGCTGTCGGCAGGATCCTAAGATCCCGTCTACGTGAATAGCCGGAAAATCCTGCCCACGAACTTTGCAAGAAACCTGAAGAGGATTGCACTTCGTGTGATGGCCATTTTGAAATGTTTACAATGTTCTTTCAGTTACTCTATGAATAAAATGTATGTTCTGCATAAAGAAATGATTTGTGGCTACAGTTGGGGGGGGAAGTGGCTCATCTGTGTATGTAAAGAAGGCCCACCAACTTGGGGGTCGATATCTCACTCGCATTATCAACAGTGTACCATAATATTTGGATCAATTGGCAGGGCTGGAAGTTCAGTGTAGGGTCGATTGCAAACCCGCACCTCCCACCGCACCTCCCCCCCCCCGACTACACACATTCCCATTTTAATTTTTCACCCACTCTGTTTTAATCAGGTGGGGTGAAATAAAATTGGTGCCTGTATTATGTTGATTGCTACACTCCTTCTCTCCCTTTCTCTGTTTTATTTACTCTCTCTCGCTCTCACATACACATCATTGGGGCACAGTTGAAATAGTTTTATTTCAAAGCAATAGTTTTTAGAACTCAGAAGGATTCTGAGACCTTGGAACAACTCCTGGGAGCTTTGGAAAAACGAATAAGGAAAGATGACTTCTATCGTGATAACATTTAATGAATTCCCTCTGATAAACAAACTCACTTTGTGGCTTTGCTGTGATTCAGTTGACGCACTTTGCTTTATTGACATGATGCCATCAATTTTATTTATCTCGGCTGAACGGTTAATACAGCTTGAAGTAGAAATCACTCTCCTGTGCCAACTTAGATTGTTGCAAATTTAGAATGAAGTGGGACTTGATGATTGTGTAAGATTGGGGCTGAACAACACTCGGCAGTGCTTGCTGAATTGCATTACAGGGCAACATCAACTCAGTACTAAACAGGACAAAGGTCATTAAACCATAACTACTGTAACAACCACTGGCACCAATTGATGAACAATGCAAAATGCTGCAAAATATGGAACTGCTCCTCACACCCGTTGTTCTGAGAGATGCAATTTCCACATGGAACAAAGCATTGTGACGAAGTGTCAGAAGCATAAATGTAAAATAGATTAGGACAAAATGTCAGGATAAACTCAATAAGCGTAATCTGCATCTGACAGATCAGCCCCAATTCTGCTCAAACCCTCATCTGTGCTTTTGTCACCTCCAGATTCAGTGGCCTGGATGGGGTGCAGGGTAGAGACATCAGGCGGAATTTTCCCAAAATGGCACAGAGTGCTGGAACAGGTGAGAAAAGCGGGGGAGGATAAAGCGGGGGAGCGCGCCTCAATAGAGTGCTCTTTCAGAGAGCGGGTGCAGACCCGATGGGCCGAATGGCCTCCTTCTGCGCTGTAGGGATTCTATGAACCCACACGGCCAGTTACCCAAGGTCGGAATTGAACCCTGGCGCTGTGAGGCAGCAATGCTAACCACTGTGTGCCACCTTGCTGGCCACTACCTTTAAATTTAAAATTCTCAGCCTCATATTCAAATTAAAGTCAAATGCCTTGATCTGCTCCATCTCTATCACCTCTCCAAGTATTGTCGCTCTCCAACTCTCAGCCACACAAGGTGAAACACATGCTCAGAGGGAACTCAAAGGATAAAAAGTCTGCAGGGCAGTTGGATCAGATCAGATAGACACAGGCAGCATTATAGAAAAGACCTGAGCGAGATTGAATAATAGTTTGATGACTGCCATGAATATTTTTCCGTCTGGTGGGGTCTGAATGATAGTTAATGCTACAAAGCGAGGCATGGAACAGAGTTGGTAACTTAATATTAGCCTTGAGGAATATATTCTGCACCATTTTATCAGAACGCTCATCGTTCACCTGAAACTTGTTGACGTTGGGATGAGTCATTAAGGCAACAAATCATCGGCTGACAGGGCCCCTCTCCAGGCTGAATTAAATTGAAGGATCAGGGTGTCCGGAGGCTACGATTTACTTGAATCTTCAGAAGCGTTTTTTAGGCTGAGGTATTTTTTTTAAATGGTGATAAAGGTTCATGGAATCATAAATTAGCTGCATTAAAAATTGCATGGAATTTACAGCAATGAGCAGGGATAGGTATATACCGCAAGGCAAGAATTATAGCTGGGGGAAAGGCAATTATGATGCTATTCGGCAAGATTTAGGAGGTATAGGACGGGGAAGGAAACTGCAGGGGATGGGTACAATCGAAATGTGGAGCTTTTTCAAGGAACAGCTACTGCGTGTCCTTGATAAGTATGTACCTGTCAGGCAGGGAGGAAGTTGTCGAGCAAGGGAGCCGTGGTTTACTAAGGAAGTTGAAGCACTTGTCAAGAGGAAGAAGAAGGCTTATGTTAGGATGAGACATGAAGGCTCAGTTAGGGCACTTGAGAGTTACAAGTTAGCCAGGAAGGACCTAAAGGGAGAGTTAAGAAGAGCGAGGAGAGGACACGAAATGTCGTTGGCGGATAGGATCAAGGAAAACCCTAAGGCTTTCTATAGGTATATCAGGAACAAAAGAATGACTCGAGTAAGATTAGGGCCAATCAAGGATAGTAGTGGAAAGTTGTGTGTGGAATCAGAGGAGATAGGGGAAGCATTAAATGGATATTTTTCGTCAGTGTTTACACTGGAGAAAGACAATGTTGTCGAGGAGAACACTCAGGTTCAGTCGACCAGGCTAGATGGAATTGAGGTTCAAAAGGAGGAGGTGTTAGCAATTTTAGAAAATGTCAAAATAGATAAGTCCCCTGGGCCAGATGGGATTTATCCTAGGATTCTCTGGGAAGCCAGGGAGGAGATTGCTGAGCCTTTGTCCTTGATCTTTATGTCGTCTTTGTCGACAGGAATAGTGCCGGAAGACTGGAGGATAGCAAATGTTGTCCCCTTGTTCAAGAAGGGGAGTAGAGACAACCCTGGTAATTATAGACCTGTGAGCCTTACTTCGGTTGTGGGTAAAATGTTGGAAAAGGTTATAAGAGATAGGGTTTATAATCATCTTGAAAAGAACAAGTTGATTAGCGATACTCAACACGGTTTTGTGAAGGGTAGGTCATGTCTCACAAACCTTATTGAGTTTTTTGAGAAGGTGACCAAACAGGTGGATCAGGGTAAAGCTGTTGATGTGGTGTATATGGATTTCAGTAAGGCGTTTGATAAGGTTCCCCACGGTAGGCTATTGCAGAAAATAAGGAAGTCTGGAATTGAAGGTGATTTAGCGGTTTGGATCAGTAATTGGCTAGCTGAAAGAAGACAGAGGGTGGTGGTTGATGGCAAATGTTCATCCTGGAGTTCAGTTACTAGTGGTGTACCGCAAGGATCTGTTTTGGGGCCACTGCTGTTTGTCATTTTTATAAATGACCTGGAAGAGGGTGTAGAAGGATGGGTTAGTAAATTTGCAGATGACACGAAGGTTGGTGGAGTTGTGGATAGTGCTGAAGGATGTTATAGGATACAGAGGGACATAGATAAGCTGCAGAGCTGGGCTGAGAGGTGGCAGATGGAGTTTAATGCGGAAAAGTGTGAGGTGGTTCACTTTGGAAGGAGTAACAGGAATGCAGAGTACTGGGCTAATGGCAAGATTCTTGGTAGTGTAGATGAACAGCGAGATCTCGGCATCCAGGTACATAAATCCCTGAAAGTTGCCACCCAGGTTAATAGGGCTGTTAAGAAGGCATATGAAGGCCTTTATAAGCAGGGGGATTGAGTTTCGGAACCACAAGGTCATGTTGCAGCTGTACATAACTCTGGTGCGGCCACACCTGGAGTACTGCGTGCAGTTCTGGTCACCACATTATAGGAAGGATGTGGAAGCTTTGGAAAGGGTTCAGAGGAGATTTACTAGGATGTTGCCTGGTATGGTATGGCAGGTTGTGCTCACCCCAGTCCAACGCCGGCATCTCCACATCATGGCCTGGTATGGAGGGAAGGTCTTACGAGGAAAGGCTCAGGGAATTGAGGTTGTTTTCGTTAGAGAGGAGAAGGCTGAGAGGTGACTTAATAGAGACATATAAGATAGTCAGAGGGTTAGATAGGGTGGACAGTGAGAGTCTTTTTCCTCGGATGGTGATGACCAACACGAGGGGACATAGCTTTAAATTGAGGGGTGGTAGATATAGGACAGATGTCAGAGGCAGTTTCTTTACTCAGAGAGTAGTAGGGGTGTGGAACGCCCTGCCTGCAATAGTAGTAGACTCGCCAACTTTAAGGGTATTTAAGTGGTCACTGGATAGACATATGGATGAATATGGAATAGTGTAGGACAGATAGGCTTCAGATGGTTTCACAGGTCGGCGCAACATCGAGGGCCGAAGGGCCCGTACTGCGCTGTAGTGTTCTATGTTCTATGAAAGAGGCCATTCAAATCAGCTGCTTTAAGCTTGAGTTTGTGCTCCAGACATGCCTCCTCTTACCCTACATCAATTATCAACAGCATATTTTTGTATTATTTCCCCTTGTATTTACTCCACTTTCCCTCAAAGCACCTCGGCTATTTACCTCCAACACTCTGTACGGTGGCAAGTTCAGCATTCCTGTTTCACTCTGGGTCAAGTAGATTACTCGTGACTATTTTACATTTATGGCACTTAGCTTAATATAATATATATCCTTTATTAGTAGTCACAAATAGACTTACATTAACACTGCAATAAAGTTGCTGTGAAGAGCCCCTAGTCACCACACTCCGGCGCCTGTTTGGGTCCACTGAGGGAGAATTCAGAATGTCAAATTCACCTGAGAAGCGTGTCTTTCGGGACTTGTGGGAGGAAGCCGGAGCACCCGGGGGAAACCCACGCAGACACAAGGAGAACGTGCAGCCTCCGCACAAACATTGACCCAAGCCGGGAATTGAACCCGGGTCTCTGGCACTGTGAAGCAACAGTGATAACCACCGTGCTACCGTACCGCCCATTATGACCTCCCCACAAGTAGAAACCTCTTTGCTTCATCGACCCTATCAAATCCCTTGATCATTCAAAAAACTTGTTAGTCCACGCCTTATTTATCGAGGGAAATGAAACCCAGGCCAATCAGTATTTCCCGACCTTTGTTGTGGATATTGAAAGGTGCAAATGAATAGAAACATTCCTCAGAGAGAGGGGTAACTTGATGCACCATTTAAACCCTGCAGAACCCAGGCAATCCCTTGCATTGAGTGGTTGAGAATCATTGAGTGGTTACAGCTCAGTAGGAGGCCGTTCTGTCCATTGTGTTGATACTGGTTCTCTGCAAGAGAACACAGCGAGCTCGGGTCTCCTACTCTTTCTTTGTAGCCTTGCAATTTATTTCTTCCAGGTGGTTCACCAATTCTCTTTTGAAAGCCACAATCAAATCTGCCTCCACCACACTCTCAGGCAGGGCATTCCAGATCCTGGGGCGGGATTCTTCGACCCCCGCCGGGTCGGAGAATCGCCGGGGGCCGGCATCAATCCCGCCCCCGCCGTCTCCAGCACCAGAGATTCGGCGGGGGCAGGAATCGCTCCGAGCCTGTCGGCGGGACCCACCCCGGCGATTCTCCGGCCTGCGATGGATTGGATTGGATTTGTTTATTGTCACGTGTACCGAGGTACAGTGAAAAGTATTTTTCTGAAAGCAGCTCAACAGATCATTCAGTACATGGAAGAAAAGGGAATTAAACAAAATTCAAGAAAAGACAAGAAAATACATGAAAATACATAATAGGGCAACACAAGATATACAATGTAACTACATAAGCATTGGTATCGGTTGAAGCATACAGGGTGTAGTGTTAATGAGGTCAGTCAATAAGGGGGTCATTTAGGAGTCTGGTGACAGTGGGGAAGAAGCTGTTTTTGAGTCTGTTCGTGCGTGTTATCAGACTTCTGTATCTCCTAACCGATGGAAGAAGTTGGAAAAGTGAGTAAGCCGGGTGGGAGGGATCCTTGATTATGCTGCCCACTTTCCTCTGGCAGCGGGAGGTGTAGATGGACTACATGGATGGGAGGCAGGTTCGTGTGATGGACTGGGCGGTATTCACAACTCTCTGAAGTTCCTTGCGATCCTGGGCCGAGCAGTTGCCATACCAGGCTGTGATGCAGCCCGTTAGGATGCTTTCTATAGTGCATCTGTAAAAGTTGCTACTGGTTAATGTGGACATGCTGAATTTCCTTAGTTTCCTGAGGAAGTATAAGCGCTGTTGTGCTTTCTTGGTGATAGCGTCGACGTGAGTGGACCAGGACAGATTTTTGGTGATGTGCACCCCTAGGAATTTGAAACTGCTAACCATCTCCACCTCGGCCCCGTTGATGCTGACAGGGGTGTGTACAGTACTTTGCTTCCTGAAGTCGATGACCAGCTCTTTAGTTTTGCTGGCATTGAGGGAGAGATTGTTGTCGTTACACCACTCCACTAGGTTCTCTATCTCCCTCCTGTATTCGGACTCGTCGTTATTCGAGATCCGGCCCACTATGGTCGTATCGTCTGCAAACTTGTAGATGGAGTTGGAACCAAGTTTTGCCACGCAGTCGTGTGTGTACAGGGAGTAGAGTAGGGGCCTAAGTACGCAGCCTTGCGGGGCACCGGTATTGAGGACTATTGTGGAGGAGGTGTTGGTGTTCATTCTTACTGATTGTGGTCTGTTGGTCAGAAAGTCAAGGATCCAGTTGCAGAGTGAAGAACCAAGTCCTAGGTTTTGGAGCTTTGATATGAGCTTGGCTGGGATTATGGTGTTGAAGGCGGAGCTGTAGTCAATAAATAGGAGTCTGATGTAGGAGTCCTTGTTTTCGAGATGCTCTAGGGATGAGTGTAGGGCCAGGGAAATGGTGTCTGATGTGGATCGGTTGCGACGGTATGCAAATTGAAGTGGGTCAAGGTGTTCCGGGAATATGGAGGTGATGCGCTTCATGATCAGCCTCTCGAAGCACTTCATTACAACTGACGTCAGGGCCACCGGGCGGTAGTCATTGAGGCATGTTGCCTGGTTCTTCTTTGGTACCGGTATGATGGTGGTCTTCTTGAAGCAGGTGGGGACCTCGGAGTGGAGTAGGGATAGGTTAAAGATGTCTGTGAATACCTCTGCCAGCTGGTCTGTGCAGGCTCTGAGTGCACGACCAGGGATCACGTCCAGGCCCGTCGCCTTCCGCGGGTTCACTTTCAGGAAGGCCGATCTGACTTCGGAAACTGTGATGGTGGGTATGGGTGAATAATGGGCTGCTGGGGCACTCGACAGCAGATTGTTGGTTACCTGCTCAAACCGAGCATAGAATGCATTAAGTTCATCGGGAAGGGGTGCGCTGCTGCCAGAGATACTGCTCGGCTTCGCTTTGTAGCCCGTTATGTTGTTTAGTCCTTGCCACAACCGCCGAGAGTCTGTCTGTGACTCTAGCTTAGTTTGATATTCTCTCTTGGCATCTCGGATGGCTTTGCGAAGGTCGTACCTGGATTTCTTGTATAGGACAGGGTCGTCTGCCTTGAACGCCTCAGATCTGTCCTTCAGTAGGGAGTCAATTTCCCGGTTGAGCTATGGTTTCCGGTTGGGGAACGTACGTACTGCTTTCTTTGGCACGCAGTCGTCCACACATCTGCTGATGAAGTCTGTGACGGTGGTGGCATACTCATTTAAGTTAGTCGCTGAGTTCTTAAATATGGACCAATCCACTGTTTCTAAGCAGTCACGTAAGAGCTCTTCTGTCTCCTCGGACCAGCACTGCACAACCTTCTTAGATGGATTCTCTCGCTTGAGTTTCTGCTTGTAAGACGGGAGAAGGAGCACAGTCTTATGGTCTGATTTCCCAAAGTGCGGTCGGGAGATGGAACGGTAGGCGCCCTTGATTTTTGAGTAGCAGTGGCCACGAGTGTTGTCGCCCCTGGTGGCATAGGAGATGTGCTGGTGGAATTTTGGCAGTACACTCTTGAGGTTGGCTTTGTTGAAGTCTACGGCCACAATGAACAAGGCCTCCGGGTGTTCTGTTTCATAGTTGTTTATGACTGTGTACAGTTCATCCAGCGCCTTCCTCACTTCTGCCTGGGGTGGGATGTAGACCGCTGTGATAATGGCTGAAGTGAACTCACGTGGAAGATAAAATTAGAGTACAAGAGAAAGATAGTAAGTATTTTTACAAGTATTTAAAAAGAAAAAGGGTAACTAAAATGAGAATTGATTTTCTAGAGGGTGAGTCTGGGGAATTAATAGTGGGAACTAAGGAAATGGTAGAAACGTTGAAAATATATTTGATGTCTGTCTTCACTGTGGAAGAGGCAAATAACATCCCAGAAATACTTATAAATCAAATTGTGAAAGGGAGGGAGGGTATTAAAATAGTTACAGTGACCAGGATACCGAGAAAACTATCAGAACTAAACACTGACATGTTTCAAGCGACCCTGCATCCAAGGGTCTTAATGTAAGTGGCTTCTGGGAAATTAGATGCATCGCTTCTAATTTTCCAAAATCTCTAGATTCTGAAAAGGTCCCATCATATTGGAAAATTATGAATGCAAATCCTCTGTTCAAGAAAGAAGGGAGACAGAATGCAGGAAATTATAGTCCAGTTAGCTTAACATCTGTCATGGGAATCTGTCACAGAATCTGGCCGGGGTCTCCGATCCTCATGCGTACTGTTCCGCTGCTAGTGAGAAGGGAGATTTTGGCGCTCAGCATTCACAGCAGCAGGAACGAAGAATCCCGCCAATGTAAACAGACAGAGAATCCCAGTGTCTATTATCAAGGAAGCTTTGGCAGAGCACCTTGATACAATCAGGCAGAGTCAATGGACGGGAATTTCTGTCCCACCGCTTGTCAGCTGTGGCGCGCCCCCGCCAGCAGTGGGATTCTCTGACCCGGCAGCCAGCCAATGGGGTTTCCACGACGTCGGGAAATCTGCGGATGTGAGTGCCTTTCCAATGAAACAGAGGATCATGTTGACAAGGAATCCAGCCCAACATGTTTTGTGAAACAAAGATCACGGTTGACTAATTTTGGAGCTCTTCGAGGAAGGAACAAAAAATGTGGGTAAAGGGTAATCTGTAGATGTGGTACACCCGGCTTTGCAAAAGACATTTGGTAATGTGCCACGTCAAAGGTTGACATGCAAAATAAGAGATAATGGTGTTGGGGAAACATATTAGCATGAATAAAGGATTGTTTGTAACAGAAAGCAGAGAGTAGGGATAAATGGATCATTTCTGGGGTGGTAAGTGGAGCGCTACAGGGATCATTGTTGAGGCCAAAACTATTTGCATCTGCATAATAACTTATTTTAATTAATGTGCAATGACTACCAGATTATTTAATATTTAGAATCCTGTTCAATGATTTGGATCAAGGGACAGAATGTGTGATTGCTAAATTGATTAATGCTACAAAGTTAGGTAGGAGAGTAACTTGTGAAGAGTATATTATGGGCAGGATTCTCCGTTGCCCGACGCAGAAATCGTATTTAGTGAACAGGCGGAGAAACCTCGTTTGCAACAAAATCGGGGCCGGCGCCGTTTTTCGGACGCTCCACTTCCTTAAAACAGCATCATCGGTTCTCCACCGCATGCCGTTGGGATGGCCTCAGGACGTCACCTGAAGGCCCTCCCCAATGCTCCGCCCCCGATGTGCTGAGTTCCTGACAGCGCGGTTCACTTGTGCTCTGAGTTTTTGTCAACCTCGCATGGCGGCTGTGGACTGTTCCAGCGGCGCGACAGTCTGGGGGGCGGGGGAGAGCCATTCCGCTGGCTGTGGGGGCTTCGGCGGGGGCTGTGGGGACTGGTGGGGGTGGTCCGGGGGTGGCAAGGGGGGTACAGGAGGGCACTATCTGGCAGGCCGGGTCAGCATGCAGGTTACTCCATGTTGTACGGCACGACCGCTGCCTTGCGCATGCGCAGCCACAGACCGAGCAATTCACCGGCCATTTATGTCGGGAACGCCGGAAGTTTTCTGTTGTGTGGCTGGCATTCCCACCAGGCAGAGCATCAGTGCAGGGGCGCAGCCGACCTTTTCATCGTAAAACTAGACACTTCCACCGGACATAGCCTCAAATCGGAGATTCCAGCCCAAGGAATCTGCAAAGGTGAATAGATAGGTTCAATGAGTTGGCAAAAAATTGGCAACAATTGGAGTACAATGTAGGAAAATTAGAATTTGTCCACCTTGGCAGGAAGAATAGAAAAAAGATGTATATTATTTAAATACAGAGAGATTGCAGAACTCTGCAGTACTGAACAATCTGGGTGTCCTGGTATATGAAGCACAACAAGTTAGTATGCAGGTGCAGCAATTAATAAAGGAGGCAAATGAAAAGTTATCATTTATTGAAAAGCGAATTAAATATAAACTCAGGGTAGTTTTGCCATTGTTGTGCAGGACATTGGTGAGGCAGCACCTGGTGTTCAAGGGAATGGAGTCATATACAGGATATACAGGACTACTTTCTAATCCAATATGTAAAAGCTCCAATAAGGGAAAATTTGCTATTTGATCTATTAATGGGGAATTAATCAAAGCAGAGAAAAGAGGTAAAAATAGGAGAACATCTGAGCAATAGTGGCAAGCATTCGCGTTAGACACTCATTTGTCTGGTCCAATTCAATTTTTCGCCCACTGGGAAATAAACAATTCGGCCCCATATTCCTATTTCAAAATTTTTTATTGATGTTCCATTTAAGGTGTACAAGACCAGTTTAGATCAGTATTCATATTTCCCCATTTTTACACTTGTGGGCTGGCAGTGACTCACTAATCCAAAACCGGTGTGAGGCCACCGAGATATGAAGCCGGGGTTGTACATTCAGTTATAGGACGGTGATTGCAATTTTGATGCTTGAATGGGGATAGTTGCTCGCCCCAGTTTGACTGGCGCTGAATGGACTAACAAAGTGCCCTCAAACGGGATCGCTGAATGACATCCAAGAAACCAATCTTTTATTTAAAGATTTCATTTCTCACTTGACTAGACCAGTGCCATTGCACTGACAGTGATGACTAAAGCTACATTTGAATCCTGCAAATAAGACCATCTGTCTTCCCATTGGGACAGTGGTGATCGAAGGGAGATGGCAGCAAGCACACAAAACTACATTCACGGCACCTGAAAATTTAATGATTGTCAGTGTTGGTGGAGAACGATGACAACACTTATGCCACACTGATCGTCCCGTTTTATGGATCCGCAGAAACTGTTCATGGGGTGGAATTATGGACTGTAAATTATCATTGCGAAGGCTTGTCATATTCAAACTGTCATAATATTTCCATTATTTATTACAACTAGTGGGTTGTGCAACCTTGAGCCTAATCATGCTCTAAGATTTTACAAGCTCTGCAGCTTGATGAGAACAATCACTATTCATATGACAGGTTCTGATTTGTATTTGGGTTGGCGCTGTTCCTTTCTCAATCATGGCACAGACTTTCCTGAGAACGCAATGCAAAAGAAAGAAAAACATATGCGCTTTCGAAGCAGCCGGTGACACATAACCTAACAGTGACAAATGTATCCTTGTTCCCTTACCAGAAGCACAGAATCTTGTATGAGTGATGAGGGCTGAGGAAAGAACGATTCTCTAAATACAGAGCAGTCTACCACTATTTCTCTGGCAGATTGTCTGCTTTTGAGGATGCCTCCCTTTGGTGTGTTCTGTTATGTGTTTACCTCCTCCAAGCTCTGGTCCGAGGGGCTACGGGCTGGACACTCCCCCCCCCCCCCCCCCCCCCCCCCCCCCCCCCCAAAGCCGGGTGTTTCTCAGCAGCACATTGTTCACTGGGGACGGGATTCTATCTTCCCGCCACTTATCAATGAGATTGTCCAATTCAAGCCATGCACGCCGCCGGGAAACCCACGGTTGGGGGGGGGGGGGGCGCTGCCAGCGGCGAAAGAGAATCCCAATGGCAGGCGAATTCCATCCTGTGCGTCACCTCTTTTGATTCGTCAACAACGAAAAGTCAAGAAAATGTGTCAGTCTCTTAGATGAACCAGGAAAATTCCCTGTCTTCACAAAGGAGGAATCTACTACTCGGGAACGTCTGCTAACATTGTCTGCGTCTGACAATTCAACATTCACTTGTGGGTGTTCGACAAAGTGGATGGGCATGAAGAAACGCTTCATCCGCCTCTTCTGTGATGCTCTAAATGCTAGGTATGCTGCTCCTTAGAGTGATCTGTATGGTGAATGGTATGGTACTTATACACTGTTAATTAAGCACTAGATGGTCCCCTGATGGGTGTAAGCACGCTATAACAATTAAACAGCAAGGCCTCTCGTATTGTATTTTGTTTTTCTTCGATGGAATATGCTAGTGAGGGTCAGAATGTCCAGGCAGCTGTTTATTACCTCACCAATTTGTAAGTCTGTTCAGGCCTAACACTTGGGATCAGCCATGGTGTGACCATCATGGCTCCTTCCAGCTGACGCTCAGTTCGTCAATCCCTGTAGTGACAGACTGATAGAAACCAGAACTCGAGGCCGAACTCATGCCAGTTACAAAATGTGTTGTTCCCTCTGTGTTTTGAGGGGTCCCTTGCAGATGGTCTTGCAGATGGCACTCTCTCCATGGTTCTCGGCATCTGACTAAATCCCTCATGATTGTCAAGATGTTGAGGAACGTTATACATTCCCTTCCAGGACTGCTTTGAAACTTTTTGTGGAAGAACTCGAACGATGTAATGAACTTGCTTCTGCATGAGCTTCCTCCTGCAGGATACAACTGAGAAATAACTTGGACCTTTCCTGCCGTCCCACTTTCTGTGGTGCTGGGTACAATGCCAGAGCTTTGGAGCAGGCTTGAGGAGAGCTGTTGTTATGTGCCAGCATCCATCTTGTTGTTCCCCCAGGAACCTATAGGAAGAAGAATTATTGGAGCTGTATCAAAGCTTTCCATTTCAACAGACGATGCTCTTTAGTTGATGGTGCCACATGTTCGTACGCAACCTCACTTTCCAGGCATTCATGTCCAGCAAGAATCAAGGCCATCGCCACAAAGGCTGAACATGTTTGGTCCACCATTCTGGTTCTTTCTCTGTGATTGCATGCTGCTTAATCTGGATGCATGAAATATTTGTGAAGATGTGAAAGGCTAATCAGGAATCCTACATCTCTTCAGAGGCTGCCTCCTTCCCATTATGACGACACTTCACTGGAGCATTCATGTGCATGTAATCATTTGGGTTGAACTTTAAATGACCATTCTCAAGATATTAGTATCCCTGGCCTGAACTATATCTTCAATAAAACATATTGGTGGAAAGGGTAAAAGGGTAATGGCACAGAATGACAAAAAGGTTAATCAGGATAAAGAAATTAGAGTATATGGGAAAGCTAGCGAGAAATGCAAAACATAGTTTCTACAGTTATTTAAGAAGGAAAAGAGTCAGTAAAGTGAGCGTTGGTCCTCTGGAGAGTGGCAATGGGGAGTTAATAGTAAATAGTAAAGAAATGCTGGATGAAATTAACACAGGATACAAAAGACATTGCAAAAATGGTCGGAAATCAAGATGGCGAAGTGAAAGGGGCACTTGGTCAAATTGTAATCACTTAGAATTTTAGAATTTAGAACATTACAGCGCAGTACAGGCTCTTCATAAGAACATAAGAACTAGGAGCTGGAGTAGGTCATCTGGCCTCTCGAGCCTTCTCCATTGTTCAATGTGATCATGGCTGATCCTTTGTGGACTCAGCTCTACTTTCCGGCCCGAACACCATAACCCTTAAACCCTTTATTCTTCAAAAAACTATCTATCTTTATCTTAAAAACATTTAATGAAGGAGCCTCAACTGCTTCACTGGGCAAGGAATTCCATAGATTCACAACCCTTTGGGTGAAGAAGTTCCTCCTAAACCCAATCTTAAATCTACTTCCCCTTATTTTGAGGCTATGCCCCCTAGTTCTGCTTTCACTCGCTAGTGGAAACAACCTGCCCGCATCTATCCTACCTATTCCCTTCATAATTTTAAATGTTTCTACAAGATTCCCCCTCATCCTTCTAAATTCCAATGAGTACAGTCCCAGTCTACTCAACCTCTCCTCATAATCCAACCCATTCAGCTCTGGGATTTACCTAGTGAATCTCCTCTGCACACCCTCCACCGCCAGTGCATCCTTTCTCAGGTAAGGAGATCAAAACCGAACACAATACTCCAGGTGTGGCCTCACTAACACCTTATACAATTGCAGCATAACCTCCCATCATCTTAAAAACCATCCCTCTAGCAATGAAGGACAAAACTCCATTAATCACTTGTTGCACTTGTAAACCAACTTTTTGCGACTCATGCACGAGCTCACACAGGTCTCTCTGCACAGCAGCATGTTTTAATATTTTATAATTTAAATAATAATCCCTTTTGCTGTTATTCGTACCAAAATGGATAACCTCACATTTGTCAACATTGAATTCTATCTGCAGACCCTAGCCCATTCACTTAACCTATCCAAATCTCTCTGCAGACTTCCAGTATCCTCTGCACTTTTTGCTTTACCACTCATCTTAGTGTCGTCTGCAAACCTGGACACATTGCCCTTGGTTCCCAACTCCAAATCATCTATGTAAATTGTGACAATTGTGGGCCCAACACTGATCCTTGAGGGACACCACTAGCTACTGATTGCCAACCAGAGAAACACCCATTAATCCCCACTCTTTGCTTTCTATTAATTAACCAATCCTCTATCCATGCTACTACTTTACCCTTAATGCCATGCATCTTTATCTTATGCAGCAACCTTTTGTGTGGCACCTTGTTCAAGGCTTTCTGGAAATCCAGATATACCATATCCATTGGCTCCCCGTTATCTACCGCACTGGTAATGTCCCCATAAAATTTCACTAAATTAGTTATGCATGACCTGCCCTTTATGAACCCATGCTGCATCTGCCCAATGGGACAATTTCCATTCAGATGCCTCGCTATTTCTTCCTTTATGATAGATTCCAGCATCTTCCCTACTACCGAAGTTAAGCTAACTGGCCTATAATTACCCGCTTTCTGCTACCTCCTTTTTTAAACAGTGGTGTCACGTTTGCTAATTTCCAATTCACCAGGACAACCCCAGAATCTAGTGAATTTTGGTAATTATCACTAGTGCATTTGCAATTTCCCAAGCCACCTCTTTTAGCACTCTGGGATGCATTCCATCGGGGCCAGGAGACATGTCTACCTTTAGCCCCATTAGCTTGCCCATCACCACCTCCTCAGTGATAACAATCATCTCAAGGTCCTCACCTGTCATAGCCTCATTTCTATCAGTCACTGGCATGTTATTTATGTCTTCCACTGTGAAGACCGACCCAATAAACCTGTTCAGTTCCTCAGCCATTTCCTCATCTCCCATTATTAAATCTCCCTTCTCATTCTCTAAAGGACCAATATTTATCTTAGCCACTCATTTTTGTTTGATATATTTGCAGAAAATTTTACTATCTGTTTTTATATTCTGAGCATGTTTGCTCTCATAATCTATTTTACTCTTCTTTATCGCTTTTTTAGTAGCTTTCTGTTGCCCCCTAAAGATTTTCCAGTCCTCTAGTCTCCCACTAATCATTGCCACTCTGTATGCTTTTTCCTTCAATTTGATACTCTCCCTTATTTCCTTAGCTATCCACGGTCGATATTCCCTCTTTCTACCGTCCTTCCTTTTTGTTGGTATAAACCTTTGCTGAGCACTGTGAAAAATCGCTTGGATGGTTCTCCACTTTTCCTCAACTGTTTCATCATAAAATCTTGGCTCTCAGTCTACCTTAGCTAGTTCTTCTCAAATCCCATTGTAATCTCCTTTGTTTAAGCACAAAATACTAGTCTTTGATTTTACCTTCTCACCCTCCATCAGTATTTTAAATTCCACCATATTGTGATCACTCCTTCCGAGAGGATCCCTAATTATGAGATCATTAATCAATCCTGTCTCATTACACAGGACCAGATCTAGGATCGCTTGTTCCCTCGTATGTTTCATTACATACTGTTCTAGGAAACTATCGCGGATACATTATATAAACTCCTCCTCAAGGCTGCCTTGACCGACCTGGTTAAACCAATCGACATGTAGATTTAAATCCCCCATCATAACTGCTGTACCATTGCTATATGCAGGAGTTATTTTTTTGTTTATTGCCTGCCCCACCGTAATGTTACTATTTGGTGGCCTATAGACTACTCCTATCGGTGATTTTTTCGCCTTACTATTCCTGATTTCCACCCAAATGGATTCAACCTTATCCTCCATAGCACCGATGTCATCCCTTACTATTGCCTGGATGTCATCCTTAAATAACAGAGCTACACCACCTCCCTTACCTTCCACTCTGCCCTTCGAATAGTTTGATACCCTCAGATATTTAACTCCCAATCGTGACCATCCTTTAACCATGTTTCAGTAATGGCCACTAAATCATAGTCATTCACGATGATTTGCGCCATCAACTCATTTACCTTATTCTGAATATTACGAGCATTCAGGTAAAGTACACTTATGCTGGCTTTTATACCTCTGTTTTGAATCTTCACACCTCGATCAGTAACCTCTCCTAAGTTATATTTCCTCTTAACTTTTCTCCTAGTTTTCCTTGTCGTTGAACCCATATCTTCATGTAACAACCTGGTGCGTCGTTTACCATTTATGTTTTTACTTCCCGCTTTATTCCTTTTAGTATTCCTGGGCCTATTCACTGAGCTCCCCTCAGTCACTGTACCTTGTACTGTCGCCATTTTTGATTTTTGATGATGGCTTCTCTGCCTTACACTTTCCCCCTTACTCCCTTGTTTCTGTTCCTGTTTTACTACCTTCCGACGTCTTGCATCGGTTCCCATCCCCCGCCCCTTCGGCCCGCAATGTTGCGCCGACCTGTGAAACCGATCTAAAGCCCATCTACACTATTCCATTAACATCCATATGTTTATCCAATGGCCATTTAAATGTCCTTAATGTTGGCGAGTCCACTACTGTTGCAGGCAGGGCATTCCACACCCCTACTACTCTCTGAGTAAAGAATCTACCTCTGACATCCATAGGTGAAAGGACGGAAAATCCTGGAATCCTTACTGAGAAAACTGATGGAACGGCGGGCTGACAAGTCTCTGGGTGCACATAGACTTCATACTAGGGTCTTAAAAAGTGGCTAATGAGGTAGTAGATGCATTGGTGTTAATTTTCTAAAATTTTCTAGATTCTGGAAAGGTTCGATCCGAATGGAAAGTAGCAAATATAAAGCCTCTTTTCAAAAAGAGAGGGAAACAGAAAGCAAAATGTTCTGGGTTAGCTTGATGTCTGTCATGGGGAAGGTGTTAGAATCAATAATTAAGGAGGTTATAGCTGGGCACTTAGGGAAACTCAAGGTAATTGCGAAGAATCAACATGGTTTTGTGAAAGGGAAGTCAAATTTTACCAATTTTTTGGAGTTCTTAGATTGAGTAAGATGCGTTGTGGATGAAGGAGAGTTTGTAGATGTGTTGTACTTGGATTTCCTGAAGGTATTTGAATCTAACCATCGCTCCTTGACGGCCAATGGCATTACCATCACTGAATCCCCCACTATCATCAGCCTGGGAGTTACCATTGACCAGAAACTGAACTGGACCTTCCATATAAATACTGTGGCTGGGATTCTCCGAGCTGAGTTCACCCTGACACCGCTGCCAGCCGCAATAGAGAATTTAGCATTCAGCCAAAACTCCATTGACTGCAGCGGGACTGCAGGATTCTGCTGGGTGAAAGGACGGAAAATCCTGGCCTGTGGCTATAAGAGCAAGTCAGAGGCCAGAAATCCTGTGGTGAATAACTCACCATTTGACTCCCCAAAGTCTGCCCAGCACTTTAAAATCAGTAGTGTGATGGAATACTCTTTATTTGCCTGGATGAGTGCAGCCCTAACAACAGTCAAGAAGCTCGACACCATCCAGGACTTGCTATGCCAAAGCATACAAGATATGGGCCAAATGCTGGAAAATGGGATTAGGATACGTAGGTGGTTCTTTTGACAAGCACAGATATGATGGGCTGAAGGGCCTTTTCTGTGCTGTGGACCTCTATGACTATGACTCTAACAATCCGCTTGGTTGCTACCCCTTCCACTAACATTCAATCCGTCCAACACCAACGCACATTGCCAGCTATGTTTGCCATCTACAAGATGCACTGCAGGAACTTACCAAGGCTCTTTAGGCAGCACCTTCCAAACCTCCATATGCCACCATCTTGAAGGACAAAGGCACCAGATATCTGAAAACAACAACACCTGGAGGTTCCCCTCCAATTTACTCGGCATCCTGAGTTGGAAATATTTCACCACTTCTTCACTATTCCTGAGTCAAAATCCTGGAATTTCCTCCCTAACACAACTATGCGTTTACCTACATCTTGGGGACCGCAGGATTTCAAGAAGGCAGCTAACCGCCATCTTCTCATGGACAATTAGGGATGGGAAATAAATGCTAGCCTTGCCAGCAATGTTCATATCCCATTAATGAATTTAAAAAAAAATAAACTGAGTATTATTTAAACAGAGAATTGCTTCAGAATTCCAAAGTGCAGAGGGATCTAGGTGTTCTAATGCATGAGCCACAAAGAGTTAATTTGGAGGTACAGCAATTCTTTAAGAAGGCGAATAGAATGTTATCCTTTATGAGATGACCTGAACATTATGTAAGGGTGTTGTGCTTTAGTTATATAGGTCTTTAGTCAGACCACGAGGATGAATTCTCCACCTGCCAGATTCTCCGTTTTGCCGGCAGTACATCCCACCTGTGGGTTTCCCGGCGACGTGGGATGGCCACCAATGGGAAATCCCATTGGCCGGTGGTGGGAAAGGAGAATCCCGTCTCCAGTGACAGCAGACTGCCAAGGAACACGTGGCTGGGAGGCAGAGAATTCGCCCCACATTTTGACCACTGGGCTGGATTGTCCGATTGTGAGGCTATGTCCTCACGCTGGCGTGTGAACGGTGGAGTTTTACGCCCGAACATTCAGCGCAAAATGCCCACCGATTCTCTGTGTAACTGGGGGCCAACATTCCGGCATCGTAGAGCCCCCAGCTCCAGCTGCTGATCCGCCCCGGAGAATTGCTGGGTCCTTGGCCGCGCATGCGTACGGCGGCGGTTTGCAGCGGCCGTGCCGTGCAACATGGCGTCGGCCGATCATGGACCCGGCCTGCGAAATAATGCCCCCCCCCTTTGGTTGGCTTATGAGCCCAGGACCAGCCCCCAACAGTGCCCACAGCCCCAATAAAGTCCCCCCTTGCTGCAGATCTTCCCACCTCCGATTATGGCGCCGCTGGACTGAGTCCGCAGCCGCCAAGCCGAGTTCCCAACGGGTGAGACCATGAGAGACCCACGCTGTCGGGCACTCGGCCGGCTGGGGGCAGAGCATTGGGGGCAGGCTTCTGACATTGTCCTAAGATATGTCGCACGCCGTGCTCTCCCAGTACTCTGCTTCGGATGGGGGGAGCATTGGTTGGGAACGTTGATTCTCTGGTCGATCGCCGAGTGCACTTTCAGCGTTGGCGACCGGAGAATCCCGCCCTCTGTGTGTAGTTTTGGTCTTCTAGGCCGGGATTCTCCATTGTAAGTCTGCCCCGCTACTGCGGGAACGGACTATCCCGCCAGGGCGAATGAACGGAGAATCCCACACCTCATTTAAGGAAGGATGTAAATGCATTGGAGGTTGTTCGGAGGTGGTTTACTAAATTGATACAGGAAATTAAAAGGTTGTCTTATGAGGAAAGGTGAGACAGACTGGGCTTGATTCCACTGGAGTTTAGAGGAGTGAGGGGTGACTTGATTGAGGTACATAAAATCCTGAATGGTCTCGTCAAGATGAACCAGGAATGAGTCCAGAACTAGGGGGCAATGTTTTAAAATTAGGGGTCGCTCTTTTCGGACACAGGTGAAGAGAATTCCTTCTCTGAAAAGGTTGTGCGGCTTTGGAGCCCTCTGCCTCAGAAAGTGCTGGAGGCAGAGTCATTCAATATTTTTATGTGGAGTCATGCAAGGGAATCAAAGGTTGTTGAGGAGAGATGGGAATGTGGAACTCAAAACACAAACATATCAGCGGTGATCTTATCAAATGGTGGCGCTGGCTCGAGAAGCTGAATGGTCTACTACTGCTCAGATTTATTATTATCATAGTTATCTCAATGTTCTGATGTTATTTTTTTCTGAGGGATCATTAGATTAAGATTTAGATTTGTCCTATCATTTATGTGGTTAAAAGTGGGCTTGTATGCTGAAGTGGGTATACCTCCCTTAAGATCATCTTGGGTCTCCTTGTATTTGTTACCATGTCTTTCTGAGGGCATTTGGTGACAGATATCAAACATGGAGCATCAGAGAATAGAGTTTCAGAGACTTCCCTCATGCAGCAGGGAGCTACTTTTTGCTCAAAATGGCTCAAGTCGCCTCATGTTTCAAAAGGGGTTAAAGGCAGCAGATACCTGGTCTGGTACAGACCGTGTTTCTCTCCTGGTGAAAATGGGCTGCTAGTCTTCATCCATCAGTTGACTTATTTCCTGAACTGCCTAGGAGTGGGAGGGAACAAGTAATCTCCTGAGGCACTTGATCTGTGTGGTTAAATAAGTTGAGTTTTTCAGGCTGTACGAAACTTTAACAAAACGTCATTTAATGCCACATGCATGCAGGAGAACGAAACTCGGCCGCTTTAACTGCAGCTTGGTCCATGTCGCTCTGCCCCCAGAAAGCTGTCTTACACATCTTATACTGTTTGGATCGTACAGACTAATTCAAAGGAATACAAAGTGATTCAAAGCACTACAACACAACCGATTATCGATACAAGAAGTTTGATTAGGTTACAGTCACTTTCCTAATTAGAACATTGTCTGACATACTCTACTCCTGATTGTTCAGTGGACACATCTTGTCCATCTGCTTTGCAATACAAAGGAACGTCATTCAGACAATCAGTCCATAATGAGATGGTGAGTGCTCTGTTTCCCTGACACTTGTATGTGAGTGGGTCCACAATGCCTCTTCCAGACATTCAGGAGCCAGGCTATATTGTACATAGAGGATGTTGATGTAAGTGCTTTATGGTAAGGCCCTGTACTACAGGTACGTGGGTAGTTCCCTGCCTGCTGGCACCGCCCAGTCAGCGGAGTATAAATATGTGTGCTCCCCATACAGCAGCCATTTCACCGCTGCTGTAGGAGACCACACATCTGAGTGTAATAAAGCCTTGATTGCATCCAACTCTCGTCTTTGTGTAATTGATCGTGCATCAATTTATTACACTAAGTTTTCAGAAAATGGACCTCCGCATCAAGCTGGATCGCCTGCAGCTGCATCCGCAAGCAGACAACGCCAAAAAGGACTTTGAACAGCCGCGCCTGTTTCGAAGCGTACATCGGGTCTGCGCCAGACCCAATCCCAGAAGCGCAGAAGATCCAGATCCTTTACGTGCGGCTGAGCTCCAACGTCTTTCCACTTATCCAGGACGTGCCAACCTACGCAGAAGCCATGGCGCTACTGAAGGAAAACTATGCTCAGCGGACTAACACACTCGACACCAGCCACCTCCTCTCGCGCGTCATCAACTTCCTGGTGAGTCAATGGAAGATTTCTGGCATGCCCTGGTTCCCCTAGTTAGAGACTGTGACTGTCAGGCTGTTTCAGCCAGGGAGCACTCAAATCTGCTCATGAGAGACGCATTTGTTATGGGCATAGAGTCCGATTACAACCGCCAGCGGCTCTTAGAAGGGGCCACGCTCAACCTTGCAGAAACCAAAATGCTAGCGCTCTCACTTAGGGTCGCTTCACGCAACATCCAGGCCTACGCCCCCGACTGCATGGCCCACCCCCCCTGTACATCATGGACTCCGCAGGTGGCCGCCCCATCGTGGACCCCATCAGCGACCGCCCTCAGCCAACCCCACACTTGTGCCGCGCGGCAGCCAACCAACCCCGGGGGAACCAAATGTTACTTTTGTGGGCAGTCCATCTGCAAGGCCTGTAGCAAGAAGGGACACTTTGCTGCGGTGTGCCAGGCCCGCTCAGTCACCGCTATTGTTCCGGCACCTCCCACGTGCGGCCAGTGGGCGCTGTCATCTTCCACTCCTCGGACCACGTGCGACCCGTGGGCACTGCCATCTTCCCCTCCTCGGACCACGTGTGGCCCCTGGGCGCTGCCATCTTGCTCGACTCGCAACGCGTGCGGCCCGTGGGCGCCACCATCTTGTTCCCCCCAGGACCAACGGGCGCCGCCATCTTGTTTTCCCCACAACACGTGTGGCCAATGAAAGCCAACATATCAGTTGCCTTCTTTACCGCCTGCTGCACCTGCATGCTTACCTCAGTGACTGGTGCACAAGGACACCTAGGTCCCACTGCACACTCTCCTCTTCCAATTTATAGCCATTCAGGTAGTAATTATCTCAATTATACTGCATCTGCCCACTCACCCATCCTGTCCAGATCATGCTGAAGGATCTCTGTATCCTCATCACTGTTCACCCTCCCACCCAACTTGGTATCATCTGCAAAATTTGAGATGTTGCATTTTGTTCCCTTATCCAAATCATTAATATATATTGTGAATATCTGGGGTCCCAGCACCGATCCCTGTGGCACACCACTAGTGACTGCCTGCCAATCCGAAAAGGACCTGTTAATTCCTACTATTTGTTTCTTTTCAGCCAACCAGTTTTCTAGCCATTTCAATACACTTCCCCCAATCTCATCGGCTTTAATCTTGCACAATAATCTTTGATGCGGGACCTTGTCAAACGCTTTCTGAAAGCCCAAATATACCACATTGACTGGCTCCCTTTGTCAACTCTTCTAGTTACATCTTCAAAGAATTATGACAGATTTTTCAAGCATGATTTTCCCTTCATAAATCCATACCGACTCTGTCTAATTCTGCCACTGTTTTCTCAATGCTCCGTTATAAAGTCCTTGATAATGGATTCAAGAATTCCCCCCACTATCGACGTTGGGCTTATTAGTCTTTAATTCCCTGTTGTCTCTCTCCCTCCCTTTTTGAATATTGGAGTGACATTAGCTACCCTCCAATCTGCAGGAATTGCTCCAGAGTCTATAGAATCCTAGAAGATGACCACCAATGCATCCACTATTTCTAGAGCCACTGCATTAAGTACTCTGGGAAGTAGAGTATCAGGCCCTGGGATTTATCAGCCTTCAGTCCCATCAGTTTCCCCAGCACTATTTCTCTATTACTATTGATCTTCCTCAATTCTTCCCTCTCACTAAATCTTGCATTCGCCAACATCTCTGGTCTCTGATTTGTGTCATCTTTTGTGAAGGCAAAACCAAAGTATGCTTTCAGTTGCTCAGCCATTTCTTTGTCCCCTATTATACATTCCCCATTTCTGTCTTTAGAGGATAGATACAGCCCTCAGCCTTTCTGAATGACACCTCGATGTCAGTTAAACCCTCCAACTTGGTGACAAAACCCTTGCTATCAAATCGCCCACACCAAAATCTTGCACATCATACCGATCCCTGACAGAGTTTGAGGTGTCTGACGTATGGTAAGTTACAAACTCACATGCTGAGGCCCAGAGAGATTTTAACCACTAAGCCTCATTTTAATATTCAGACTCTGAATCCAGCCCAATCTCGGGTGAAATCACTGCCTGGCTAGTGGACGAGAGTGGAAATTCTGGCAGCAGGTAGCCGCAATCAGGGATACATGGAAACCATTAGTTGTTGAGGTGAACAACTGATGAGCAGCTTTTGAAAAGGAACAGAAAAAAGAGAAGCGGGTGAGTGGGGGGTGGGGGAATAATCATACATGATTGGCTCTTAACTGCCCTCTGAAGTGGCCGAGAGAGCCATGCAGTTAGATGAAACTGCTGGAGAAAAGCCCACCACCACTTTCTCATGGAAACTAGGGACTGACTATGAATGGTTACATTACCAATGAGATTTACACACACACATGCACCCACATACCTAAAATGTACTTTGGGAATTATTAAAATTGTGTGCACTTTGAAGGGTTAATATGCAAGTTTTGCATTAAAAGGGTGACTGATGTTCTGGTGTGTAGGGTGGCCAAGAAAAAAAAAAGGAGAGAGTTCCCAAGGCGTTACCTTGTCAGTCCTGATGAGGTCGTTGAGCTAAGAGGTCATTCAATCTAAGTGTTCACATTTCAAATCGGCATTTTCCTCAGGTACAGAACATCAGGTCCATTAACTATTTACATCAGGCAATTAACGGAGGACTGTTTCTCCATGAGTGTTCTTCAAACTCTGACCTCTTGTGCACCCCGGCTTGCTTAAGCCCATCATTGGCGGATGGACCTTAGGCCAGCTAGACCTTAGGCAATGGAATTTTCTTCCACAAATTGCTTCACCTCTCATCCCTCCTTTAAGATGCTACTTAAAACCCATGTATTTGGACTGAGCACTGTCCTAATGTCTCCTTTTATGGCTCAGTATTAATGTTAGGCTGACTACGCTTCTGCGAAACACTCTTGCGATATTTTACTGTGATCAGGGCACTGTTTAAATATAAGTTATTACGTATGTTGTTGCATCAAACTGAAGCTGTTGTTGCTAGCAGATTTCCAAAGGTTTCTTCACACTGTGCCGAGATCAAGAATGAAATTCTAATTGATGTACAGACCCAACTGGATCCTTATAAAGTCACGTCACATCCTGTGGTCAGTCACCAAGATAGCATTGGCACCAACAACAGTGCAGGGCCACCTCCCGTTAACAGATAACAATTAATTTCCTTCCACAGTTATCATCAGGAACAGAATAATAGAGTTCACTTCAGCTCAATACATCAATGATTCACTTCATCACACAAATTATTAATGAGTGGAGAGAACATGTAATCAGAGGCATTCAAAAGTAGCTTAAAACACGTTGCTTGGGAAATGGAAAAAGAACAGCAAAGCTTCTACTTTCAGACTTATTACCAGGTTTACGGTAGAAATAACAGGCATAAATTTGGACTCAGTAGCATCCACCTTTTGGGAGCTGCAGGTTCATAATGCCAGGATTTTGACAGGCACCCGACATGGTTACAAAGCCATTTTGAACATCCGCAGCTCTGTAGAAAACCTTTTGAAGACATCGGTTTGGCCAGCTAGTTGCTCCCCTGAGCTTGGAGAATCAAATTATTTACTCTGAATTCCCTTTAATTTATTTTTGTTTCCGCCTAGTTATGCCGCTGACTCAGGATTCAGGCTGCAGTGTTTTTCCCCTATATCCTCCTGTGCTGAAAACAGCCATGGATGGTAAATCAACACCGCCAGTCCAATTAAGGCAAATGGAAGTGCCAGGTCAGACGCAAAATTCATGAGACAACATTTCACCTGGCAACAATGAGGGGTGTTTTTTGCGAACATCAAGGCCTTTGCAAAAGCACTTGTTCACAGTTATGGGCCCATGAGTAGACATTCTTCCTGAGGTATAGTATTACTGTAAGAATGAGCAGAGGCAAAACAGAATAGGGCAAGCTGCTGTAAGAGCGAGGAGGGGCAGACTACCCTTAAACAGGATATCATAACTGCCCATGGTGTTCAGGTGGATATTTGCCTGTATAAACTACTGAAGAACAATGTATGGGACATCAACACGTCATCGATGAGGTTGTCACTGTGATCTACCAAATGCTACAGTCATAATGGCGACCTCAGAGCACGGCCAGAACCACACAAAAAATAATGTCTGGATCGTTTGAGGTTTGAACTGGAGATTTAGTAGCATCTCTGTTTGTTGTGCACTATTCCATTAGAGAGATCACCGAGACTGTTCATTCGAAGTGGGATAACTTCATTTCATTCTCTCCTGCGAAACAAAAGTAGGCAGAGTGAGCACTTGCATCTCTAGGATTCCCGGCTCGCTATAGTGATTGTGCCATTAACTGTGCGCATATTGCGTTGTAAGCACGCTGTGCAGACTCTACCATGTGCTGGAACCCAAGGGGATTCCACTCCCACAATGTTCAGTTGGTGTGTAACAAAAGCAAGTGCATCATGCAGGTCATTGGCAAGATATCTCTCAGCAGTCAGGATGCCGTCAGTCACTGTCAGCGCCCTCTGCCAGTTGCATTTCAGTTACCATTGCTAGCCGGAGGTCACAAGGGCTACCTACTGCCCACAAAGCTCGTGACTCCATTTCACATGCACAGCATATGTACAATGAGAGTCATTCTACCACAAGAAATGCGATAGGGCAAGCCATTGGCGTGCTGAAGCAACAGTTCCGGTGCCTGGACACCTCTGGATGTGACCTGCAGTACTCAGCTGACTAAGTATCAAGATTCATGGAATTTGCTGCACCATGAAGGGACAGCCCTTGCCACCAGCTATCAAGGAAGCTGAGGATCAGGAGGATTGTTTTAAACATTTGGTTTCATGGGACATGGTGCCGCTGGTTTGCCCAGTATTTATTGCCCATCCCTCATTGCCCTTTCGAAGATGGTGGTGAACTACGTTCTTGAACTGCTGCAGACCATATGGTGTAGGTACATCCACTGTGATGTTAGGAAGGCCAAGGTTATGGCTCCAGACAGTGGAGGAACGACAATATCTTTCCAAGTCAGGGTGATGTGTGGATTGGAGGGGAACTTCAAAGTGATGATGTTCCCTTGCATCTGTTGCCCTTGTCCTTCTGTGTGCAAGTGGTCGTGGGTTTAGAAGTTGCTGTCTAAGAAGCCTTGGTGAGTTCCTGCAGTGCATCTTGTCGATGGCACACAATGCTGCTACTGAGCATCTCAGTGGTGGAGGAACATTAGAAGTGGTGGATGTTATGCCAATCAAGTGGGTTGCCATGTCTTGGGTGGTGTCGATCTTCTAGAGTGTTGTTGGAGCTGTGCTTATCCAGCCAATTGGAGAGAATTCCAGAACACTCCTAACTTGTTCCTTGTAGATGGTGGACAGGCTTTGGGGAGCCAGGAGGTAAATTATTCATCTCAGAATTCCCAGCCTCTGACTTGCTCTTGCAGTGAGAATATTTATTTGGCAGATCCAGGTCAGTTTCTGGGCAATGATAACCTCCGGGATGTTAGCAGGGGGGGATCCAGTGACGGTGATGCCATTTATTATAAAGGGGAGATGATTGGATTCTCTTCTGTTGGAGATGGTCATTGTCACTTATCAGCACAAGCCTGAATATTGTCCAGGTTCTGTTGCATTCGAGCATGGACTGCTTTAGTAACTGTGGATTCGCAAATGTAGCTGAACATTGTGCAATCATCAGCGGATATCCCTACTTCTGACCTTATGAGGGAAGGAAGGTCATTGAAAAGGCAGCTGAAGACGGTTGGGCCCAGGATACCACCTTAAAGAACTCCAGCAGTGATGACCTGGATTGAGATGACCGACTGACCTCCAACAATCACAACAACCTTCCTTTGTGCGAGGTATGACTCCAACCAGTGGAGAGTTTTCCACCAATTCCCATTGACTCCAGCTGTGCTAAGGCTCCTTGATACCATACCCGGTCAACTGCTGCCTTGACGTCAATGTCAGTCACTCTCACCTCACCTCTGGAGTTCAACTCTTTTGTCAAAGTTGAGGTTACTGTAATGCTTTCAGGAGCTGAGTGGTCCGCTGCACCCAAAGTGAGTGTCAGTGAGCCAGTTATTGCGAAGCAAATGCCACTTGATAGCACTGTTGAAGACCACTTCCATCACATCACTGATGGTTAAGAATATACTGAGCAGGCTGTATTTGTCCGGATTGGATTTATCCTGGCTTTTGTGTATAAAACATACCTGGGCAATTTTCCAGATTGCTGGCTAGATGCCAATGTTGTAGCTGTACTGGAACAGCTTGGCTCAGGTTGCAAACAGTTCTGGAGCACACGTCCTCAGTACTATTGTTGGAATGTAGTCAGGGAATGTAGCCCTTGCAGTATCGATTGTCTTCAGCTGTTATTACACGGAGTGAATTGAATTTGCTGATGACTTGCACTGCGATGCTGGGGACCTCAGGAGGAGGATGAAGAAGAGGAAGAGAGGCAGCAACTTAGACAGCTTCTTACAGCCAGGGCTCTATGCTAAGAATGAATTCTGGTGTGATACCTGGGGCAGGATTTTCCGGTCTGCCAGCCACATGTTCCTCGGCAGTGCGCCCTCGCCAGCAGCAGGATCCTCTGTTCCCACCACCTGCCAATAGGATTTCCCATTGTGGCCACCCCACGCCACCAGGAAACCCGCAGGCATGGGTACACTTCCCCTGGATTGGAGAATCCCTCCGGCGAAGAATCTCGCCTCAGTAATTTGCATCCTAATTCCCCATTCATCAATAGTCCCAAATTCTTTACCTTCTCTCTGTCATTGACCATCACTTAAATAATAAATAATCTGTGATATGTGGCGTCAAGTCACATATCACAGCTTGAACATATTTCCAGCTGTTCAACCATGACAGTGTAGCAGCCATCCACATTGCAATTGATTCACTGCATACTTCTGCCTATTTTGCAGGGCAAGGTGGCCCATAACTGGAGATTGCAGTCCATAACCAGCTGGTACAGACATGGCTGCATGTTCTCATCCTGACGAAGGAGACATTGGGGTGGCCTTGGCTGTAACTCTCAATGTTGACCTACAGCCAGGGCAGGGAGCAAGGTAGCATAGATGCCAACTTGCAAGATGGCAAGGTCTGGAGAAGTTGGAGAAGATTCAGATATGGATCTTGATGGGGGTAATCTCCAGAGGAAGGTTGACAGGTTTGCGCAATTGACCTCTTGGTGCATTGGCCTTTCCACCAGAAAGCCTGTGATCAATGTCAGTGAGCATGGAGGAATCCGGCAACAAATTAACACAAGGTTTTGAGCAGAGTTTGATGTCCATTGCCTTCAGAACGCAAGCGGTGACCAACTCGAGTAGTGTGCATGTGGACCCAACCATGATGGAGCATTTGATGTCGACTGCCTGATGACAGGGCTATTCAAAAGCCCTTTCACTCTTGGCCCTGTGATTTTACACAGAACTGAAAGCTGTTTCTTTCCCCTCACAAGAGAACATTGAGAAATGGAAGCACATGCGACAGTGGCCCCGTGCCTATGCACATCAATGTCTGCCAGCTTTTTCTCTTTGCAAAAACTAGACATGTCAGAATAACACTTGCTCTGGATTGGGCCAAGTTTGTGTATTTGCAAACAAAGATGAAAGGCAACAATTTGAGCCACTTTGGGCTGTTGACTGATTTTGGCACACAGCCCCAGTGATTGCACCTGTACTGCAGCAATACGGAGCTCTGAATGATGTGACTGTCGAACCATTGCCATTTGGCTGCAGGTAATCATTAAATAATAATTAGAGCATTGCTGTGTTTGGTTTATGTTGGACCATCATATTATGCCCTTACATTATTAATAAACACAAAATAAGAAAGAAAATCAACATTGAGTGATGGGCCTCTTTATTAGGTGATTACCCCAGGGGCTACCTATCTTCTGATGTAGTACATTAGAAAACCTGTAATAACTGCTCGCTTTTCTGCCCATTAAAATGAATGAGCAGAAAATTGGGTTTCATGACCGTTATGTACTCCTTCTCACCTGATTACACTCAATGTCCTCCAAATGATCTTTTATATCCTGGGAGAGTATTCCCAGGTTAAGTTCTCGCCATGGCAATGTTGCCTGGAAAGAATGGGTGGGGAGGGCGTGGGGCCAGGGAAATATATAATTCCGGTACACACATAAAAGTAAGGATATAATGTTTGAATTGTATAAAACACTAGTGAGGTCTCAACTGGAATATTGTGTGCAGTTCTGGTTGCCACATTACAGGAAGGATGTTATTGCTCTGGAGAAAATGCAGAGGAGGTTTACAATACTGTTCCCAGGGCTCGCAAAATGTGGCTGTCCGATTTGGTTGGGGGCAGAGATCCTAAACTCTTTTAAAAGGTACCTGGATCTCACCTTAAGTGCTCTAAGCTACAGGGCTATGGACTGTGCTGGAAGGTGGGATTAGAAAGGGCACCTGGGTGTCCTTGGGCTGGCATGGACAAGATGGGCCAAATGGGATCCTTCTGTGCGGTAACTTTTATATGATTCTAAGCCAACTTGTTGTGCAACCAACGGGACTGTTATAGATGGATACCCGGGGAAGGCCTGAATGTAAATCACCCTATTAAGAAGGAAAAGGTTGTGAAATTGACTCTGACAACAAATCAATTTTCTGAAGTAAAATTGCGAACGGCATATTTTCTGGTTGAAATCCCTATCTGACGTAGGCACTGCATGTTTTGCCAGCTGGCCTTCAAAACTGCGCTAAAATACTCCCGCACTGTTTGCGCGAGAGCTCAGGTTAAGCTTTAAAATGCATTCAACTAGATGTAAATAAGGTTCGGCATCTCGTCTGGAGTTGGCGAAGAGGGAAGCCTTGGAGCACTTCAAGTGGCAGACGTATCTTTTCGGGGGGGAAAATAAATCCTTGGAAAAGCAACTGACGCTGTGTAATTTCCAAAGCCAAACAGAAAGGAATAAATGAGCGGAGCACCTTGGATTTTGGGAAACCGAAATAAAAACAGGAAATGCTGGCAATTTTCAGCAGGCCTCTTGGCACCTGTGGAGATAGGAAAGGAAGATGCCCCGGGCTTCGCAGGTAGATAATGTGATGATTGGCTGGCTATAACTTGTTCCTGCCCGTCTTAATGTTAAAACAAATCCTGATTTGATAATCATTTTGAGAAGTGTTTCAATTTGATGGGAAACAAAGAAAATTCAAATGGAAGTACACAGACGACACCCAACTGTAGACACCACCATTTCTATCTTGACCCCTCCACTGTTTTTAAATTGTCAGACTTGTTGTCCAACACCTGGTTTTGGAAGAGTAGCAATTTGCTTGGACTAAATATTGATATTCCAGCTTGGCTCTTCCAGGGTGCCAGGGGCACTGCCTGGGTGCCAGGTAGACACAGCCAAGAGGTGTGGAATAAGGGGGGGGCATTCCCATGAAAAGGGCGATGAAGGGGGTTTATGAAGTGGGGAAGTGAAGGGGTGGGTTTGAAAGGGGGGTCCTTAAATGTGGGGGGTCCCTCAGCGACTCCATAGTGGGGTATCCTCACTTGAGGGGGCAGCGGGAGGGTGGTGGGGGGGGGGGGGTGCAGGTGATGCCCTGATGCCGATGAGCATAGATGGGTGTGGGGCAGATTAACCTCATGCCTGGGTAGTGTGGGTGGGAAGGGGATTGGCGCGGTCACGTGGACCATTAATGATGGGGGGGAGGTTGACCCTCAAACTCGAGGGTTGAGGGTGTTGCCCATGTCTGCAGGGGGCCTTGATGTCCAAGGGTGGGAGGATATGGTGGACCCTCAACCTCACTTTGTGATCTCCAAGGAGCCGGTCTTGCCGACGACTTTGGTTCCTCACTGCAGGAAAAAATTCCAAGTTCCCAGTGAGAAACTCCCCAAGCCCCACAGAATAGATTATGTGGCTGGATACTTGTCTGGATCGCGCCAAACACCCATGGGAATCACCCCACCAAACATGCCCAAAAAGACACTTAGGGCGTGATTCAAAGGAAAATTTCAAATTCTGGTTTTGAGCGTGTTTGGAAAGTGTTTTGCGACTGCCACCTTGGCAAGTTCGCTAGCTGTAATCGTCGGCATTTGGCACTAAAAATGAGCTCCTTGAGATTTTTGACATTACTGGCTCCCTTGCCATCTGACTTACACAACTCGAACCTCATCAACTCACCGCCAACAAGACGGAGCTGCATTTAAAGCTCCCTCGCCACTCCCTCCCAGTCAACACGCAAGCATGGCTCCCCACAGACCTGCTCCTCGCATTGATGATGGTGACCTCACAAGTATTCTCTACGCTGTGGATGAAAGGTGAGGCTCTCTGTTTCCCCGACGGGGTCGGAGCACCAGCAGCAGGGTCAGCAATGCCGCCTGGGATGCAGTGACATTGGCTGTCAGTACAGGAAGCATGACAAGGATGATGGCCTGACACTGAAGGAGGAAGGCAAACGACCTTCAACGAACTGTAAGGATAAGTTACCACCACTCTCCCAGCATCAGTTCCAGCTGCCATCGCTGAAATTCCAACCCCACCCCCCCCCCGCCCCACCAAAACCACAAACTGACAACTCGCACCCTCGCCATATCTGGGGCTGAAATCTTCGGTCGCCGATGCCGGAAACACAAGAAAATCCGAGTTCCTGACCAAATCGGGGCAACGGCGCTTTTGCGATGCTCCGTTCCCTCCAAAGCAGAGTACACCGCGCCATGTATCGATGGCCTCAGGATGTTGCCTGAGGTCCGCCCTCCAATGCTCCCTCCCCAACCGGCCGAGTTCCTGACTGCGTGGGTCGTGTGTGGTCACAGCCTTTGGGAACTCGGCATGGCGGCTGCGGACTCAGTCCAGACCCGCCACATCGGGGGAGGGCCGATCCACGGGCTGGGTGGGACATTATTCGGGGCTGAGGCCACTGTGGGGGGTGGTGGGCAGGGGCATGCGAGCCGGCCGAACGGGGGGACTAGTTTGTGGGCCGGGTCGGCAAGCAGCTGCCGTCATGTAGCACGGCGCGGCCGCTGCAGGCCACCACCATACGCATGCTCGTCCACGGACCTGGCAATTCTCCAGGGCATATCGGCAGCTAGAACCGGGTGCTCTACACTGCTATCCTGCTAGCCCCCAGCAAAGCAGGGAATTGGTGGCTGTTTTGTGCCATTTCGTCTGGCGTAAAATGCTACCGTTCCCACACCGGCGAAGGGATATAGCCCCGGTATCAGAGAATCCAGCCCCTGATCTCCACAGAAACGCCTGGCACCCACCAGTACAACTCCTTCATTTCCAGGTGTGGTGTCCATCCATGCAATCTGCTATAAACCCCCCCAACCCATCAAGCATGTGGCTCATAATACCCGCTGGAGAAGATAACCCATAATAAACAGGAAAGGCCAAAACAGGAAGCAGAGTCCCAGAAATCCGAGTCCTCATCCCCTATGAGAAACGGACCCAGGAACTTGCAGAGTTGCCGAGGAGAAAGAAATGAATGACAGCGAGGTTGGCCTCTCCAGAGAGATGAGGATCTACTGCCCCTGCATCCAGATGACCTGTCTCAAATGAGTTATTCATGTCAGATAAAATGATCCTTTTCTCTCACTGATCACATATCCATTATCTCGCAGGATCTCCATCTGATGGGGACAGGCCATCAGGAGTCGTTTCCCCTCTGCCAAAGGGACCACCTCGGTGGAGAGCCCTAGGGGAGACCATCGGCGATGAGTTCTAGCTATCACCTGTGTCAGGTGGATGTACCTTTACGAAATGGGTGTTTATCAAATAGTTGCAGTGGTGTTAGTGTGCGGGCGGGGCTGGGCTGTCTGTCTGTCTTTTTACTTTCGTTTTGAGCTGAAAAGCTGCATTGGGCTCTGTTTTTGGTTTTGTTTTCAGAGTTGTAGAGCTGTATTCAAAGCAAGCAGATGTGTAATGATCTCTCTCAGTACAAGCTAAAGAATGTCTTCAGCTCACTTGATGATTTCAAAGTAATACCTGTTTCTGAAGAGAATTTAAACCTGCTGTCTTTGTTAAAAAAGGGTTTAACTTATGGATGTTGCTAGGAAAGGTATTAAGGGTTACCTATAGAGTATTGTATTTGTGGGGTTAGGTGTGTTGGTGGGTTCTAAGATGTTTACTGTGTGTTTACAAAATGGTAACTGGGTTCATAGAATAAATGCTGGGCGGAATTCTCCGACCCCCCGCCCGGTCGGAGAACCTCCGGCAGGCCGTGCGAATCGCACCACGCTGCCCCGATGCTGGGTGCGGAGAATCGGCGCCACTGGGGCCGGCGTGGTAGGCACGGCGCCGGTTGGGGTGTGGGAAACTCTCCAGCCCGGGCCGGCGCGCCAATTCTCCGAAAAGCCGAGTCCTGCCGGCGCTGTCCTAACATCTTCTGAGCCGACGGGACCTTGGTGTTGTAAGGTCCGGGGACGGCCTGTGGAGGGCGGGTCGACCCCGGGGGGGGGCCTCCGTAGTGGCCTGGCCCGAGAGCAAGGTCCACCAATCTGCGGGCCGGCCTCTCTGTTTCCCCGGCCTCCTTTCCTCTGTGCCGGCTCTTGTAGACCTGCGCCATTTGGCATCGGGGCCGGGGCGGGGAAGAAGGCCACTGCGCATGCGCTAGTTGGCACCAGCCCAACTGCGCATCCGCGGACCCCGCGGTGCTGGGTTCCGGCCGGGATCGGCAGCTGGAGCGGCGTGCCATGCTAGCCCCCTGTGGGCCGCAGAATGGGGTCCTGGAACGGGTGCCAACACCGGATTAAAACACTCCCGTTTTTACGCTGGCGTCGGCACTTAGCTGCCCGATGGGAAAATCCCACCCATTGTTTTGTTTTCAAAATACTTAAGGTCTCCGTTGCATAACACCTGGAGAGTGCACTCTTGTGCTCTCCGTAACCAAAATCTATTAAATGTCGTGGGTCAGGTGAACTCCACAATATAAAGTTTGGAGTTTTTTAAACTCTGACCCATAACACCTGAATCATCCATCAGTGCACAGACACGAACCTCGGTGGGTGTCTTTTGGGGCCAGGCTTCTGGGGCACAATTTGGTATGCACCACACAGTTGTTCGATGCACATCAGGTGGAATGCAGGAATATCCAAGGGAGACGACAGTCTGCTATCTCCCAGGACAAAGCTGGGTCCCAGCCTCTGGACAAGATTCCCCCAGAGCTACTGCTGATATGATAGGTTATAGCTGTGAGGTGCAGGAGCGGGTGTCAGTAACATTCCAGCAAGCTGCAAGGCTGACTGGAGGAGTCCCAAAGGCTACAGGCACAGGAGATAGTACCAACAATGCTTGGCACTAAAGATAACACTGTTAGGGTGATCACAGTGGTAAATCAGGAGCACAACATCCATATCTTGAGTGGTGGTGTCCATGCAAGGCATGGCTCAGTCTGTGACGACCATGGCTGAGGACCTTGACATCATGCCCCAGTCGCTGAGGGACATGTCGCACATGCAAGTGGACATTACCGAGGCATTGCAGAGCATGAGCCAGTCACTGAGGAGCATTGCTGAAGGCGTCAACACCATGGTGCAAACATTGGGGTGTCTCCAGGATTGGTAATGCTAGATGACTCAGAGACCTCTGGAGCTCACTCCAGTTGCCCCTCCATCCCATCGAGTGCTGCCAGAGCCCTATCAGGGTACTATCAGGGAGAAAGAAGCGCTGGAAGCCAACTCGGTGCTTGCCACCAAGGAGGCTGCGACGGTCTCCAGTTCTTCAGAATCCCCCAAATTACGGGTTATGAGGAGAAGGCAGGAGAATGGGGATGGGAAAAATATCAGTCATGATTGAATGGCTCGATGGGCCGAGCGGCCTAATTCTGCTCCTATGTCTTAAGGTCTTATGGTCTTATGTCTCTCTACGTCTCTTCTTATATGCTCTCTTCAAAATCTGCCTCTTTGACCAAGCTTTAGCCATCTGTCCTAATGTAGTCTCATCTGTGTTGATACTGCCCCTGTTAAGCACCACGGGACATTTTACGACCTTCAAGACACTGTTATGAATACAAATTGTTATTATCGCTGCATTGGACTCCACCAATGACTCATTTTGAGATCAAACAATTCAGCAGAGATCAGAGACCAACCTGGCAGAGTGGATCAGTGCTATATTTATAAAGAGCACTTACCCCTCTGAACCATTTAATCAGTACTCAGGGTTGCTTTTGGACAAGCAACATTGTACAGTGCATTAAACCTTTCCACTGTCCATGTGTATACGAAGGGGAATAGGGACAAGGTTCGCCAGTCACAGGGTTTATTATCCCTCAACCTGTCCTGCTCCCAGTAACCAGCACAATGAACTTGATATTCAGAGGCTCAAGTGGATAATATGTTTTTTGTAGTTGGACATAATCTCAGCGAGCAGCTCGGGCTGGAATGAATTTGGTTGTTTAGTAAAACCGGTTAAATTGGATAAGTTGTTTTATTTTCCCACTTTGTCCATTATTTTGGCAAACAATTTCTACTCTGAGGACAAAGCGCATATCATGAACGGACAACCCCTCCCTCCAACCCCCCCCCCCCCCCCCCCTCCCCCTCCGGCCCTTCCTGGAGCAACTCCCAGTTGCTAAGCATTTCACAGCTGTTCAGTTTTATTTTATGGGAAACCTTCTGTTGTTTAATTCCCACATTGTCCCTTTTCATTCTGCTGCAGTAGAATTCAGGCGCCAACTGTACTTTACTTACTAGGTATATTCTGCCTGTCATTTCAATTAAACAAGGCACAAGCAGAATTTCACCAAATCGTCTGGGTACCTTTCAGCATAAAAATGCTAATGGCCAATTTATTTCAATTAGAGTCTGCATCTGCAGAGGTGAACTATTACAAATAAACCCAATCTTTCTAGTTTTCCCCCTCCATAGCTGGGGTAAAGCATCACAAGACTGTCTTTTCACAACTCGACATTGAGTCTATTCTTTGCGGATGGAGTCCAGGAGCAAGTCAGCAGATTATTCAGCTCTGAAGAATGGGCTAATTATCGAGTAAATGCACCATTGAGTCTCTCAAACGGAGTTAGGGGTCTGTTGATTAACTGTAGATTTGCATAATTGCGTAATGGGAACCCGTGAGTTGAATACACATGTTGTGAGGGTAAAGTTAGGAGTTAATGGGCAGGATGGAATAAGAAGATGAGAATTTATATTTTAGAAGTAGGCGTTGGGTGAGCTCAAGCACAGAGAGGGGTATCTCTCGCATTGCCAGAAGGCAGCCTTCCCTTTACTCTATTTCCACCATCCCCTGCTGCAGCCTTCCTCTTAAATATGTCTTAAAAATAAAAGAGATTTTGAATTCTACATTACCTTTCACACCCCTTGCTGCCCCCTGGGGCAGCACAGTGATTAGCACTGCTGCTTCACAGCGCCAGGGTCCCAGGTTCAAATCCCAGCATGGATCACTGTCTGCACGGGCTTCCTCCAGGTGCTCCGGTTTCCTCCCACAAGTCCCGAAAGACATGCAGGTTGGGTGAATTGGACATTCTGAATTCTCCCTCTATGTACCCGAACATGCGCCGGAGTTTGACGACTAGGGGCTTTTCACAGTAACTTCCTTGCAGTGTTAATATAAGCCTACTGATGACAATAAAGATTATCATTATGTCCCAAAGCACTTCACACCCAATAATGTACTTTTGAGGCGTTTTCACTGCTATACTTCTTTTTTTACGAAAGTGTACTTTATTCGTAAAATATCTGGGAGAACATTGCAAATATTTTAAAATAGCCATCACACAAAGCGCAATAGTATTCAGGTTTCAAAATACACAATATTGCACGCTGAGGTGCTTCAACACAGTCAAAGAAACATTACGGACATTTCAAAATAGACATTTCGAAATTGTCATTACAAAGGGCGCAAAGGCATTTAATGTTTCTACATCGATCAGGTTGCACTCTGAAGTGCTTCCATTTATCACTCTTATACTCTAGGTAAACGCAGCAGGTAATCTGCAGATAGTAAGGTCCAATGAACCAATGTGATCAACGGCCAAGGCTTGCAATCTCCTTAAGTTCTCTGCAGCCAAGCCACCGCAACTTTGCAGGAAATGTAGGAGAAACCCCCGGGTAATTTAGGACCCAGATCATCTGTTTTAATGACATACGTTGGATGAGGGGTAATCATGGGGCAGGACACCAGGACAAATTACCCTGCTCCTCTTTAAATAGCATCATGGGATCTTTGGCATCCAGCCAAGTTGGCGAATTGGATATTGTGTTTCCGACATTACCACGGTGACCGCAATTCAAAAAGTACTTCATTGGCTGAGAATAGCATTGGGTTGTCCTGGATGTAAAGGGCATGGTGTACATGCAAACCCTTTCTTTCCGAAAGACAATGGGCAGGATTCTCCGCCGGCGAGATTCTCCGTTTTGCCGGCGCCCGGGGGTTTCCCGATGGTGGGAAACCCCATTGACCGGCAGTCGTAACGGATAATCCCGTCGGCAGGTCAGGGCAGAAATGGCGCACGTCGGGGAGAAGAATCCAGCCCACAACCTCCGACAACGCAACATTCCTTCAGCAGGACCTCAGAGAGCCAGCAAGTCTCTGCTTTGGAATTAACCCCATAACCCTGGTGAGGGTGGTACAGCTGTGTGCCACGGATGAGATCTGTCCCCAATTTAGAAGTAAATGCGTGTCTTCTATTGCTTTGTAAATTAATCGACTTTCCTGATACAAGGATGTTCTCGGATTAGCCCAATTTAATTGAAAACAGATTTATTATCCTCTGGTTGATTTTGCAGTGGGGAACCTGTTTTAATTGCAACCTCTCCCAGATTTCCAACCTGGAAGTAATGAATTGTTTAGTCACTGGGTAGAAGTTTATATGACAGCTTGACAGAGTACAGATCAGCAGAGGCCTATGATTTGACAGCGCAATATTTACATTCTGAAAGAAAACATTTGAGGGATTCAAACCTGCAGTATTTGCTGGGGCTGCAGAAATGTAATAAAAAAAGACAGAATGGTAACGTATTAAAATGTTCGTGGTAAACCCATTTAAAATAAGACTTCAGTCCTATGTCTAATCAAATTGATTATGTAGACATAGCTGTGTTACTGAATTTAAATAAAAATTCATTCTTGTTTTGAGGGCATCGTTGACAAGGCCGGCATTTATTGTCTAGTTGCCGTTGAGTAGGTGATGTTGGGTCTTCTATTTCAGTTGCTACAGAGCATGTGATGAAGGTACTCCTGTAGTACTGTTCTGTCAGGAATTCTAAGATTTTGAAATAGCAATGATGAAGGAATGGCCAATTCAGGGGACTGCCCAAATCAGGATGGTGTGTGAATCAGAGGGGTGCTCGGGTGCGATGGTGTTCTCATGCACCTGATGCTAGTTTTGGAGGTTCTGCCAAAGAAGCCTTGACAAGTTGCTTTAGTACCTCCTGCCAATACGGACAATGCAACTATTGGATTGGGTACGTTTTCTGTGTATTACCGATTATCTGTATTTCATACTACATTCATTGTACACCTGCCACTTACTGTTATGATTTGCACTTTAAACTTCTGAAGCAAGAGGCAGGGTTTGGTTTCGTACAGTGGGTTATATAGCTGGCTTGTAATGCAGAACAATGCCAGCAATAGGGCAGCACGGTGAGGGCAGCACGGTGGCCTAGTGGTTAGCACAACCGCCTCATGGCGCTGAGGTCCCAGGTTCGATCCTGGCTCTGGGTCACTGTCCGTGTGGAGTTTGCACATTCTCCCCGTGTCTGCGTGGGTTTTGCCCCCACAACCCAAAAATGTGCAGAGTAGGTGGATTGGCCACACTAAATTGCCCCTTAATTGGAAAAAATAATTGGGTAATCTAAATTAAAAAAAAAAAAGAACAATGCCAGCAACGCGGGTTCAATTCCCATACCGGCCTCCCCGAACAGGCGCTGGAACGTGGCGACTAAGGGCTTTTCAGAGTAACTTCACAGTAACTTCATTGAAGCCTACTTGTTACAATTAGCAATTATTATTATTCAATTATTTGACACGGTTGACCACGCCATCTTCCTCCAATACGTCTCCACCATTGTTTAGCTGGGTGGGACTGCACTTGCCTCATGATTCTGTTTTTGTCAATCCAGTCGTAGCCAGAGTGTCACTTGCAATGATTTCACTTCCTGTTCCTGCACCATTACAGTTGGTGTCATCCAAGGATCTTTCCTTTGCCCACTCCTATTTCTCATCTTATCATTGGCAACTCCTTGTGCCGAGGAAGATGTTCACATGTCTGGATGGAAGATTCAAAAAAGAATGCAAGTGGAACGAAGCGTTAAAAAAGAGCTAGCTGCTGATGTGGGTGGTGGATCTAAGTGGACTGACCAGATTTGGAGAAAATCATAGGGAACCAGAAGAGAGGACCAGGGAGAGAAGAGGAGTCAGGGAGATAAAAGTGCGCAAGAAGGATAAGGAGAGGAGAATTACATAAAGAGGCATGAGGGGGAGAGGAGGAGATCACTGGTGAGTGACAGCTGACTAAACACTTACTAACAGTAGCTCGGCCATGTTGAATGTGTATTGGGTGGGATGTGGGATGTTATGCAGGCTCAAAGTGCTCTTGATGACTACATCTGCAGGAAGTGTAATCAGCTGCAGAAATCTGAACTCTTTGTTGCCGAACTTGAGCAGTGGCAGGAGTCACTGTGGTGCATTCGCAAGTCTGAAGGTGACATGGATAGGACGGTTAGGATAGAGATGGCCACACTGCAGCAAGTACACAGGCAGAGAGGGAATGGGTAACCACCAGAGTATCCAAGAGAAACAGGCAGGCAGTGCAGGAATCCCCCGAGGCTGTCCTGAGAGAGAGACCCTGGGGTGTGTTCAAGATCATTTTCTTGAGCAATATGTTCCCGGTCCAATGAGAAGGCAGGCAGTATTGGACGTGGTTTTGGGGAATGGGTTGGCCCAAGTGGATCCGAGATAATTTCGGGGACAGTGACCCTTGCATCATAAGATTTAGGTTAGCCATGGAAAAGGACAAGGTGCAATCCAGAGCAGGGATAATTAATTGGGGGAAAGCCAACTTGGATGGGATGAGTGTGCATCTGACTCGATTGAGTTGGAAAAAAATGTTGGCAAAAATAGATCACCAAGGTGGTTGAAAAATGGGCTACCTTAGAAGGGATAATATTGAGAGATGGCATTGCAGGCAGTGTCAAGGTATATTCCCTTGAAGGGGAATGGTCCGCCAAATAAATCAAGAGCACCCGGGATGATGAGAGAGATGGAGGTGAAGGTGAAAAGGAAGATGTCAGGTGGAAAATACAACAGAGAATCAGGCTGAATATGTAAGGACTAGAGGGGAAGTGAAAAACTAATCAGAAATGCAAGGAGGAAGCATGGAAAGAGGTTAGCAGCTAACATATCAGGGAATTCCAAGGTCTTCTATAAGCAAATGTTAAAAGAAAGAAAATGGCCGATAAATGATCTATTTTTGCCAACATTTTTTTCCAACTCAATCGAGTCAGATGCACACTCATCCCATCCAAGTTGGCTTTCCCCCAATTAATTATCCCTGCTCTGGATTGCACCTTGTCCTTTTCCATGGCTAACCTAAATCTTATGATGCAAGGGTCACTGTCCCCGATTTGTGGGCAGCACAGTAGCATGGTGGTTAGCATAAATGCTTCACAGCTCCAGGGTCCCAGGTTCGGTTCCAGGCTGGGTCACTGTCTGTGCGGAGTCTGCACGTCCTCCCCGTGTGTGCGTGGGTTTCCTCCGGGTGCTCCGGTTTCCTCCCACAGTCCAAAGATGTGGGGTTAGGTGGATTGGCCATGCTAAATTGCCCGTAGTATCCTTAAAAAAGTAAGGTTTGGGGGGGCGGGGGTTGTTGGGTTACGGGTATAGCATGGGTTTGAGTAGGGTGATCATTGTTCGGCACAACACCGAGGGCCGAAGGGCCTGTTCTGTGCTGTACTGTTCTATGTTCTATGTTCTAAGGTTGAAAGAGGAAACTTGCATCTGGCAGCAGGAGAAATAATGGGGGATTAAATGAGTACTTTGCATTTGCCTTTACAAAGGGACAGGATGCTATCCAGGTCGAGGTGAGTGAGGTGGTACCAGGTACACTTTTTAAAAAAATTTGGAGTACCCGATTAATTTTTTCCAATTAAGGGGCAATTTAGCGTGGCCAATCCACCTACCCTGCGCATCTTTGAGTTGTTGGGGCGAAACCCATGCAAACACGGGGACAATGTGCAAACCTCACACAGACAGTGACCCAGAGCCGGGATCGAACCTGGGACCTAGGCGCCATGAGACTGCAGTGCTACCACTGCGCCACTGTGCTGCCCTGATATCTGGTACACTTGAGGAACTTATAATTGAGAAGGAGGAGATGTGATGAAGGTCATCTTTACTTAAAATTGACAAGATGCCAGGATCGGATTAAATGCATCAAGGATACTGGGGAGGTGAGAATGGAAATTGCTAATAATCTTCCAGCCTTCCCCAAACACAGGGATGATGTTGGAGGGCTGGAGAGTTATGAATGTTCCACCCTTGTCAAAAAAGGGGTGCAAGGATAATGCCGGCAATTATAGACCTGTCAGTTTGACGTCAGTAGCCTGGAAACATCTGGAAACTATAGTTCAGGGCAAAATCTATAGTCACTTAGACAGGTGCAGGATAATTAAGGGATTAGGGATGAATGAGGGAAAATCATGTTTAATTAACTTGCTGGAGTTTTTTAAGGAGGTAACAGAGAAGGTTGATAATTGCAACACTGTTGATGTGGTGAATTTGGATTTTAAAAAGACATTCGATATAGTGCCACACAACAGACTGGTGAGCAACATTCCAGCTCATGGAATACAAAGGTAAAGTAGGCACTTTGATGCGAAATTGGCTGGGTGACAGGAAACAGAGAGTTGTGATAAATGGTTATTTTTCAGATTGGAGGAACAATTTGCAGTGGGGGTTCCCCTAGGATCCTTGCCCTTCCTGATTTATATTAATGACCTCGACTGTGATGTGCAGAGCATGTTTTCAAAATTTGTGGATGATGCAAAGATTGTGAGCATTCTCACCTGTGATGAGGAGTGGCTTGAACTTCAAAAGGAGACAGACATATCGGTGAATTGGTCAGACAAGTGGCAGATGAAGTTCAATGCGGAAAAGTGCATTCATTTTGGTGATTCATTTTGGCAGAGTTACGGGTCTGAGGAGGGGCGTGGGATGAGGTGGGATGTTCTTTCAGAGAGCCAGTGCATACTCAAAGCGCCAAATGACCTCCTCTGCCCTGTAAGGATTCTGCGATCCTGTGAAGTAAGATGTCAGTGTTGGCTGTCACATTTGGCTTATGTGCCCTGTTGTCATCTTTCAGGCTCTCTCATTGTGAGGACACCGGTTGTTGGTTGGGTAGCCATGGTGGTGGATTGTTGGTTTGAGCAATTGCCTTCTCTCTCCACCTCTCATTTTCCTCTCTCAGTAGCTGCTCTTGCTGCTTACTTATTTGACTGTGTCAAGTTTTACTTTATCATGCTTCTTTGAAGAGCCTTGATATGTTTTATTCCATTAAAGGTGCCATATAAATGCAAGGTGTTGCTATTGAATCTGCCGTTAAAGTTCGATGTTTCTTGAATGAAGGCCCAAATGATAAACGGCAATCAAAATTTCTCCACAAGCGTCAACTCATCCACTGAACTGAAGTGGATGATTTATCTCTTTTGTAGCTGAAGCACATATTCATAATGTACAGTAATGGGTTGTCATCAGGAAAACTGTTATTAAAACACAATACCCCATACAACCAGCTCGTTACATTTCTGACTACCTCGATCAGCTCCTCATCTGTCTGCTGATATTTGAAATATCGAACACATCAAAAACAACATCTTGCATTTAAATAGCACCTTTGACGTTGCTGAATGTCCCAAAGTGTTTCACAGCGACGCTATTAAACAGAAATTGATGCTGAGTCGCAGATGGAGACAGAAGACAGGCGATCACAAGCTTGGGTCAAAGAGGTGGGGTGGGATTTTCCAGACCTTCCACGTGGCAGGGTCCTCGGTAGTGCGGCCGGTGAGCAAGGCAAATTACTTCGGCAGGATTTGGCTAATGGTGAGCCTCCTCTGCCACCAGAAAACCCGCCATGGGGGGGGGGTCTCGGTTGTAGATCTGAGCAACTTAAAAGAGAGAGAGGAAGAGGTGGACGTTTCAGAATGCATTTCAGAGCTTCAGGTCCAGGAAGATATCGGTACAGCTGCCAATGATGCGCTGGATGGCCTTCTTTTAGTGCTGTAACCATTCTCTCATGTTAAATTCTTAAAATGCAAATCAATTGAATTAGTGACGTGTTAGTGCAGGCATAATCATCTTTCATATCAGCTCTCCTGCGAGCTAGTGTCACTGGTTCACACAGAAAATGCTTTCTATTGATGTCTTTGAATTTCTAACCACTATCATTTAATCCCTGAATCAGTTAATCACAAAATCATCTGCAGCCGTGTCTAAGCATTGCTTCCCGTCAATAAATCCTTTATAAATAAATTATCTCGATGGACTAGAACTGGTGAGAGTTTTATTTTGCAAATCATCTCTTAAATCCACCTCTTCCTCCTCTGGGGAACAGACTGTTGCAATAGCCAGGACAAGGGGGTATAATCATAATATTAAAGCGAGGCCTGTTCGCAATGAAATCAGAAAGCATTGTTTTCATACAAAGGATATTGGAAATGGGCAAATCTCTCTCTCAAAAAAGGCTGTGGATGCTCGGATTGAATTGAAAATATTATGACAAAGTTAGATAGATATTTTCCGGGTTTAGAGTATTGAGGGATTTATGGAGCTAAAGCAGGCAATTAGAGTTCAGGATGGATCAGCCACGATCCAACTGAATGGTAGAACAGGCTTGGGGGCAGAATGGTCAACTCCCTTTCCAACATTTTAGGATCATAGCCCATCTTTCATTGAAATGAATGAGCTGAAGAAAATCTCAAGTGTTTTCTTAGCAATTGGACCTCTCGGATGAATAAGAGTGCTAATAAGGGGGACTTAAATATTTAAGCGTCTCTTATTTGATCGACATTATTGGTCTAACTGTGGACTCCCAGGAAGTGTCTGAAAATAGGTAAAAGTCAAACTGACAGCATCAATGTTCTGGTGCTCCAGGGCACTTAGTGCCATTCCAATATTGTATCATCTCACTGCACCTTACCTCGGCCTCTTACAAATAAATTAGTAGCGCCTCTCTGAAAAGGATCACTTGTAACAATTAAGACTGTTTGCACTATATGAATGAAAGGGAGGTGGCACTGTTGAGCTACATTTCTTCTGGGTCTCCCCCTTTCATGAAACTGATTTTGAAGCAAATGCCCAATCGTTTCGGATAGAAACATAGAAAATAGGAGCAGGAGTCGGCCATTCAGCCCTTTGAGTCTGCTCCACCATTCAACATGATCATGGCCGATCCTTGATCTCAACGCCGTATTCATGCGCTATCCCCATACCCCTTGACATCTTCAGAGTTTGGATATCTATTTACTACTAAAGTATATTCAGTGATTTGGCCTCCACAGCCTTCGGTGGTTGAAAATTCAACAGGGCCATCACCTCCTGAGTGAAGAGGCTTCTCCTCATCTCAGTCCAAAATGGCCTACTCCATATCCTGAGACCGTGGGCACAGATCCATTAGAATTCAGAAGGATGAGATGTGATCTTGTTGAAACTGATAAGATCCTGAGGCGAATTGACAGAGTGGATGCTGAGAGGATGTTTCCCCTAGTGAGAAAGACACAGGCCGGGATTTAGTAGGCTCGATAGCCACGGGCGCACATTCCTTTATGGCCGCTAAATCTGACGAGAGGGCCAAAATGGGATTTTCGCCAGCGAAATTTCAGTTTAAGATCTTGCCCGCCCCTCGCTTGATGCTTTGCATTATTTTAAATACATTTTAATATAATTAAACCACTTTATGTCGTACCGTCTGGCCTTGTTGAGTGCTCCCCTGGCGGTGGGACATCACCCTGCCGTGAATCACTATTGCTTTTCGAAAATGAAAAGAGTCATGATGACCATGGCAGGGGCACGGAGGTGACTGGAGGCCCTGGAATTGTGATTTGAAACAAACCTGTTGGACTTTAACCTGATGTTGTCAGACTTCTTACCGTGCCCATAAGAAGGTCGTTTTGGAATCTGATAACAGCAGGGAAGAAGCTGTTTTTGAAACTCTTTGTGCGTGTTCTCAGACTTTTATATCTCCTGCCCAATGAAAGAAGGTGGAAGACTGAATAAGACTGGTGGAAGGGGATTTCGATTATGTTGCCTTCTTTCCCCAAGCAGCGGGAAGTGTAGACAGACTCAATGGATGGGAGGCGGGTGTGGTGAATGTATTCTATCAATAATCCACCATTATATCTGTGCTATGCTGTTGCCCTTGTATTTGTATCTGTGCTACACTGTTGCCCTTGTGGGCTCCACCTATGGGCCATTGTAGGGCATTATCTATAAGGGAACATATTGGGCTTGTATGGGCTGTGCTCATGGCCCCTCCCCTTGAAGGGAGGAATGAAGAGCAGTCGTCCTGTAGGCGGTTCTCAGTGTTAGATCAGTCGCAGGCAGGCACTGTTCCAGTTGATTAAAGCCACAATTTATTTCTACTCTTGTCTCGAATAAATTGATGGTTGCATCAATTTAATCAACTACAACGCAACTATGGAATGGGCCCTCAAACCTGACCGACTGGAACTCGATCCGCAGGCCGCCAAGGCGAAATACATTTTTTTGCACTGGCTCTGCTGCTTCAAGGCCTATCTAGCCGCCTCCTTCACGCCTTCCGTCACCGACGAACAGAAGCTGAGCCTCCTCCACGCACGGGTGAGCCATCGAATCTCTGTTCAACTCGATGAGGCCTCCTCCGACGCAGCGCCCTCGCGATGCTCGAACGCCTCTATGTAAGGCCTGTGAACGAGGTATATGCGCGACACATCCTCACCACTCGCCGCCAGCGTCCCGGGGAATTGCTAGAAGACTACCTATGCGACCTCAAAGTCCTCGCACGCAGCTGCAACTACCAGGCCGTTACGGCCACTCAACATATGGAGCCATCTACGTGGCGGTGTAGAAGTGGATTTCATTTGGAACTTCGCTGATAGGGTTAATATAACAGTTCTGAAAAGCTCTGTGAACGAGATGTCAACAGGTCAAGGGATGAAATAAAGGGAGTGTGTCTGACCGGCATCTGTAAAAGCAAAGATGTCAGAAGGTTATGGGATGGAATATAGGGAGTGTGGCATTGGTACTAATTAATGTTCTGACCCGTATCTGTAAAAGCAGAGAGGTCAAAAAGGCAAAGAATGGAATGAATGGGAACCGTTACTTTATTGCAGAGATAACATAATTAAGCTCGTTTGACCAGTTGGAACAAATAAACATTGAAATGTAAGGGGGACTGTCTTTAGAGTGAGTTGAGCCATATGGCCATGGGATACCAAAACCTTTGTATTAATATTGATAGTGACTTGTGCTAATGATTATGTCAAAAATAACCTCCCGACCTCGAAGAATAATTCCATATATGTACATGTTCTGGATCCTTGCCAAATCATAGGTGTATCTAGGAATTTAAAGGGACCACCCCTAAGCTGTAAGATGTATAAAGATACCGTCCTTATTCTGGGATTTTGGCACTTCTCGAAGGTAGTTACCCGACTGCTTAGAGATTTGTCCCGGCCGTAAATAAACGAATATTCGTTACTGACGTGTTCGAGTGTTTTACTTCTGGACTGACGATCAGATACGTGAAAGCGCAATTCACAGCGGGAGTTCGGTCCAACTACGTGAGACAGCGCCTACTCGAAAAAAGTTCCCTGGACCTGGATCAGACGGTAAAATTAGCCTCCTCTCTGGAAGTAGCGTTCCAGGTCTTAACGTGTTCCCATCTGACTATGCAACCCCCTCGTGGACCCCCGACCAAAGACTACCCCAGGCCTGTGCCGTGCGGCCGCCCGCCCACCATAGGGGGCTGCCCTGCTATTTCTGCGGCCAGTCCCAACACCCCGGCAGGACTGCCCGGCCCGTAACGCGAACTGCAGCAGCTGCGGGAGAAAAGGACATTTCGCCAAAGTTTGCCTGGCCAGGTCCAAGAGCTCAAAATCACAGGCCCGATCCTCAGACTCACAGGCCCACAGACCCCGGAGTGTGGCAGCGTGTCCGCCGACTCCGCCCCCTGTAAGCGCGTCATCAGCCTCGTGCTGTCCATGGGGGCAGCCATCTTCCAGCCCACACAGCAGGTGCGACTCACGGGGGCCACCATCCTACCCCACGCGGCCGGCCAAGTGCAATCCATGGGGGCCGCCATCTTGGACACCACCTTCCTCACTGCCCGACATGCTCAACCAACGGGGGCTGCCATTTGGGTCGCAATCTGCTACGCCGCTCGACACGTGCGATCAACAAGGGCAGCCATCGTGGAACCGCCCCAGCACCTCCAACCACGCCGGCTACGCGCAACTCAGCGTGGTCACCCTGGACCAGTCGTGACCCAAACACCTCCGGAGTTCCACGATGACTGTCCGGGTAAACAGGCACGAAATGCCTTTCCTCTTCGACTCCGGGAGCACAGAGAGCTTCCTTCACTCGGACATGGTAAGACGCTGCTCGCTCCCAATTTTCCCGGCGCACCAAACCATCTCCCTCGCCTCTGGGTCACACTCGGTGCAAATCCGATGGTGCACTACCGCAACCCTAGCAATACAGGGCGCCGAGTACGCCAATTTTAAATTATATGTGCTCCCAGACCTCTGTGCTCCTCTCCTATTGGGACTAGATTTCCAATGCAATCTCAGGAGCCTAACCCTGAAATTCGGGGGGGGGGGGCCCTACCCCCCACTCACCGTATGTAGCCTCGCGACCCTAAAGGTCAACCCTCCCCCACTCTTCGCAAACCTCACCGCTGACTGCAAACCAGTTGCCTCCAGAAGCAGGCGGTATAGCATACAGGACAGGACTTTTATCAGGTCCGAGGTCCAGCGACTCTTGCGGGAGGGAGTCATCGAGGCCAGCAATAGCCCCTGGAGAGCTCAGCTGGTGGTTCGTCAAGACCGGGGAAATGAACCAGATCGTTGTAGATTACAGCCAAACCATAAACCGGTACACGCAACTCGATGCGTACCCCCTTCCCGGATTGCAGACATGGTTAACCAGATCGCACACTACCGGGTGTTCTCCACGATGGATCTGAAGTCTGCAGACCACCAGCTCCCAATTCGCCCAGAGGACTGCCACGACACGGCTTTTGAGGCAGACGGCCGCCTTTTCCACTTCCTCCGGGTCCCCTTTGGCGTTACGAACAGGGTCTCGGTCTTCCAAAGAACAATTGACTGAATGGTGGACCGGAACAGGCTGCGGGCCACATTTCCGTAGTTGGACAATGTCAACATCTGCGGCCATGGTCAGCAGTACCACGATGCCAATCTCCACAGATTTCTCCAAACCGCCCAAACCCTTAACCTCACGTACAACAAGGAGAAATGCGTTTTCCGCACAACCAGACTAGCCATCCTCGGCTACGTCGTGGAAAACGGGGTTCTAGGACTAGACCCCGACCGTATGCGCCCCCTCCTGCAACTTCCCGTTCCCCACTGCCCCAAGGCCCTGAAGAGGTGCCTCGTGTTCTTTTCATATTATACCCAGTGGGTCCCCAACTATGCGGACAAAGTTCGTCCCACTAATCAAGGTCACCATCTTCCCACTGGCAACTGAGTCCTGCCAGGCCTTCAGCTGCATCAAGGCAGATATTGCCAAAGCCGCGATGCGCGCAGTGGACAAGCCCGTCCCCTTCCAGGTGGAGAGCGACGCATCAGAGGTCGCTCTCGCCGCTACCCTCAATCAAGCAGGCAGGCCGGTAGCGTTTTTTTTGCGCACCCTCACCACCTCCAAAACTCGGCACTCCTCAGTCGAAAAAGAGGCCCAAGCCATTGTGGAAGCCGTACGGCTACCTCCCTGGTAGGAGGTTTACCCTCGTCACCGACCGACGATCGGTAGCCTTCCTGTTCGACAATACGCAGCGGGGCAAAATCAAGAACGATAAGATCTTGAGGTGGAGGATCAAACTCTCCACCTATAATTACGATATAGTATATCGTCCTGGGAAGCTCAAAGAACCCCCAGATGCCCTGTCCCGCGGCACATGCACCAGCGCGCAAGGTGACCGACTACGGGCTATCCGCAATAACCTCTGACACCCAGGGGTCACCTGGCTTATCCACTACATCAAGGCCCGCAACCTGCCCTACTCCAACGAGGAGATCAGAGCCATGACCATGGACTGCCAGATCGGTGCGGAGTGTGAACCGCACTTCTATCGACCAGATAAGGCCCATCTGGTGAAGACATCCCAACCCTTTGAGTGCCTCAGTATCGATTTCAAAGGGCCCCTCCCCTCCAATAACTGCAATACATATTTCCTCAACATTATTGATGAGTTCTCCCGCTTCCCCTTTGCAATCCCTTGCCCCGACATGACCATGTCCACCGTCATTAAAGCCCTACATAGTGTCTTCACCCTGTTTGGTTTCCCCAATTATGTCCACAGTGACCGAGGCTCGTCGTCCATGAGCGACGAACTGCATCAGTACCTGCTCAGTAAGGGCATCGTCTCGAGCAGGTGGAGAGGGAGAACGCGACGGTTTGGAAGACCATCCTATTGACCCTGTGGTCCAGGAATCTCCCAGTTTCCTACTGGCAGGAGGTCCTCCCCGATGCGCTCCACTCTATTAGGTTCCCACTTTGCACGGCCACAAACGAGACCCCTCATGACCGCCTATTTGTTTCCCCCAGGAGATACACCTCAGGGGCCTCGCTTCCATCCTGGCTGAAGACAACGGGGCCCTTCCTACTCAGAAAACACATCAGGAGCCATACGCCCGACCCGCTGATAGAGAGGGTCCAGCTCCTACACTCCAACCCCTAGTACGCATATATTGAACACCACGATGGCCGACAGGATACGGTCTCCCCCCGGCACACGAGTGCATGGCAAATTTGGTTTCAACTCCATCTACAAGTTTGCTGACGATACGACCATATTGGGCTGGATCTCGAATAACGACGAGTCAGAATACAGGAGGGAGATAGAGAACCTAGTGGAGTGGTGCAGATACAACAATCTCTCCCTCAATGCCAGCAAAACTAATGAGCTGGTTATTGACTTCAGGAAGCAAAGTACTGTGCACACCCCTGTCATCATCAATTGGGCAGAGGTGGAGATTGTTAGTGTGGTGAATGTAACTTGGTAATTCACACTGTATCTTTGTAAGCGCAGTAGCATTATCCGACCACTAGGGGGAGTAGATCTGGGAATGCTCAGGTGTTTGTACGGGGCTCCACCCTTGGCTCCGCCCATGACTCCTCCCTCTTGTGTCGCTGTATAAATACCCTTGCCCAGAGTCAGCCTGCAGTTCACCGAGAGTTCATCAATGGGTAACAGGCTGGCTCTGTAGTAAGTAGAATAAAACCACTGTTCATATCGGAAAGCACGTGTCTGGTGAATTGATGGTTCTATCAATTTATTCTACTTAAGAACAGTCAAGATCGATCATGGAATCGGCCCTCAAGCCTGGACGCCAGGAACTCGACCCACAGGATGCAGAGGAAAAATAAATCTTCTCCCACTGGCTGCGGTGCTTTAAGGCCTACCTGGCAGAAGCGAGCACAGCCGAAACGACAGAAGAACAGAAGTTAAGTCTACTGCACGCGAGGGTGAGCCACAGAATCTCTACGCAATTAAACTCAGCCGGTTCATATACTGCAGCACTAGCGGTACTCGATAAGATATATGTAAGGCCCATTAACGAAGTTTATGCACGCCATGTGTTCACGACTCGCCGCCAGCGGCCTACAGAATCACTCGCCGAATTTGTAAGGGAACTCAATAATTTGTCAAATGACTGTAACTATCAAGCGGTTACCGCGGCTGAACACAGAGAACTTGCTGTACGCCATGTTTTTGTAGCGGGCCTCAGGTCTAATTATGTGCGCCAACGACTGCTGGAAAAGGGGGCCCAAGACTTAGAAACAACTGTGGAAGCTGCTACCACGATGGAGGTCTCCTTCCGCAGCCTTAACTCGTTCCCTGCGGACCCCGCGACCCAATCATGGGCCCCCGACCAGCGACTCCCCCAGGCCTGTGCGATGCGGCCGCCCAGCCACCATGCTGCCCCAGCCAGCCACTATGCTGCTCCAGCCAGCCACTATGCTGCTCCAGCCTGCCATTTCTGCGACCAGAACTAGCACCCACGGCAGCACTACCCGGCCCGCAACGCGACCTGCAGCAGCTGCGGGCAGAAAGGCCAATACGCAAGAGTGTGCCTCGCAAAAAGGGCCCCAGCTTCCAACTCCCCAGCGGCACAAAGTAATCGCTCCCCACACCCGCAGGCCCACGGGGCCCGAAACGCTGCGACCTATGCCCCGACTCCGCCCCCTCCCGCCACGTGCGATCCATGGGGGCCGACATCTTGGCAAACCTCCACCACGCAGCCAGCCACGTGCGACTCATGGGGGCCGCCATCTTGGACGCCATCTTCTTCGCCGCCCGCCACGTGTGATCCACGGACCCGACCTGCATCTCCACGCTCGGACAACTCATCGGAAGAGTACGACTACGAACTCAGAGGGCAGTCATCACAGGGCCACTCCAGCACAGTTGATCGAGCTGCTGACTACCCGCAACTCAGTGCAGTCACTCTGGACCAATCACGCCCGAAGCATCTGCGAAATTCGATGGCAGAGGTCCAAATCAACGGGTACAAAACGCCATGCCTCTTCGACTCCGGGAGCACTGAGAGCTTCATACATCCAGACCTGGTAAGACGCTGTTCGCTCCCCGTTTTTCCCGTGCGGCAAACTATCTCGCTCGCTTCAGGCTCCCATTCGGTCCAGATCCAGGGGTGCACCGCCGCGACACTCACAACCCGAGGCGCTAGCTACTCAAAATTCCAACTCTACGTTTTGCCCAACATCTGTGCGGCATTCTTATTAGGCCTAGACTTTCAATGGTACCTTAAGAGCCTCACCCTCAGCTTCGGCGGGCCCCTGCCCACACTCACTATCTGCAGCCTCGCTACGCTGCGAATCCCCCCCTCCTCTCTTCGCCAATCTCACAAAGGACTGTAAACCCGTAGCCACTCGTAGCAGGCGATACAGCCTGCAGGATAGGGTATTTATCAGAACAGAGGTCCGAAGGCTTCTCAGTGAGGGGATTATAGAGGCCAGCAATAGTCCCTGGAGAGCTCAGGTGGTGTTCGTTAAGACCGGGGAAAAATTCCGCATGGTTGTCTACTATAGTCAGACCATAAATAGATTTACGCTCCTTGACGCGTATCCCCTCCCCAGGATTGCAGACATGGTAAACCAGATCGCCCAGTACCGGCTCTTTTCCACGGTGGATCTGAAGTCTGCATACCACCAGCTCCCAATCCGCCCGGAGGAACGCCACTACACGGCATTCGAGGCCAATGGCCGCCTCTTCCATTTCCTCCGGGTCCCTTTCGGCGTCACTAATGGGGTCTCGGTGTTCCAACGAGCAATGGACCGAATGGTGGACCAGTACGGGATGCAGGCCACATTTCCATACTTGGACAATGTCACCATCTGTGGCTACGACCAGCAGGACCACGACACCAACCTCCACCATTTTCTCCAGATGGCACAGAAACGGAATCTCACGTATAACAAGGAGAAATGCGTTTTCCGCACAACCAGACTAGCCATCCTCGGCTATGTCGTGGAAAACGGAGCCCTGGGCCCAGACCTGGACCGTATGAGCCCCCTCTTAGAACTCCCCCTCCCCCATTGCCCCAAGGCCCTTAAACGGTGCTTGGGCTTCTTCTCCTACTACGCCCAGTGGGTCCCTCAATATGCGGACAAAGCCCTCCCACTCTTTAGGGCCACACGATTTCCCCTGTCAGCTGAGGCACGCCAGGCCTTCGACTGCATCAAGGAGGACATCGCCAAAGCGGTCATGCGGGCGGTGGATGAATCCACTCCATTTCAGGTAGAGAGCGACGCCTCAGAGGTAGCTCTAGCAGCCACATTAAATCAGGCAGGGAGACCAGTCGCATTTTTCTCCCGTACCCTCTCTGCTTCAGAACTCCGACACTCCTCAGTCGAGAAAGAAGCACAAGCCATTGTGGAGGCTATTCGTTACTGGAGGCACTACCTCGCAGGTAGGAGGTTCACCCTCATCACCGACCAAAGATCAGTTGCCTTCATGTTTGACAACTCGCAAAGGGGCAAAATTAAAAACGACAAAATTCTGAGGTGGAGGATCGAACTCTCCACCTACAATTACGATATTAAGTATCGACCCGTGAAGCTTAACGAGCCTCCGGATGCCTTATCCCGCGGGACATGCGTCAGCGCGCAGATTGACCGATTGAAAGTCATCCGCAATGACCTCTGCCACCCAGGGGTCACCCGGCTCGCCCACTACATCAAAGCCCGAAACCTGCGTTTCTCCAACGAGGAGGTAAAAGCGGTCACCAGGGACTGCCCGATCTGTGGGGAGTGCAAACCGCACTTCTATAGACCAGACAGGGCCCGCCTGGTCAAGGCTTCTAGGCCCTTTGAACGCCTCGCGATTGATTTCAAAGGGCCACTCCCCTCAACTAACAAGAACGTTTACTTTCTAAACATCGTAGATGAGTTCTCCCGTTTCCCATTTGCTATCCCGTGCCCCGACATGACCTCCCACACAGTCATTAGGGCCCTGCATAGCATCTTCACCCTGTTTGGTTTCCCCAGCTACGTACACAGCGACCGGGGTTTGTCCTTCATGAGCGACGAGCTGCGTCAGTACCTGCTCGACAAGGGCATTGCCTCGAGCAGGACTACCAGCTACAACCCCAGGGGGAACGGGCAGGTGGAGAGGGAGAATGCGACGGCCTGGAAGACCGTCCTGCTGACCCTCCGGTCTAGAAAGCTCCATGTCTCCCAGTGGCAGGAAGTCCTCCCAGACGCGCTCCCGCTATTAGGTCCCTTTTGTGCACAGCGACCAATCAGACCCCTCACGAGAGGCTCTTCATTTTTCCCAGGGGTACTACCACGGGGGTCTCACTTCCAGCATGGCTGAGGACACCGGGCCCCGTACGCCTGAGGAAACATGTCAGGGCACATAAAACCGGCCCCCTTGTTGAGAAGGTGCGCCTGCTCCACTCCAACCCCCAGTACGCATTCGTCGAGTTCCCTGACTTCTGTCAGGACACTGTATCCCTCCGGGATCTGGCACCCGCCGGATCCAGCGGCCCTTCTACCCCCACAGAAGGACCCCTCACCCTACACCCCATGCTGCTGCCCCCTCGCCCTCCCGAGCCCACGAGCTCGCTCCACCAGTTCCCCCATCCCGCGCCGGCCAGCCCCCAGTGCCCCCAGACCCCGGTCGAACCAGGAGAGTATGAAGCTCGGATACACCCCTCCCTGGAGTCACACAACACCCATCCAGCCACCACAAGAGGCTGCAACCCCGGTGCTCCGCAGATCACAGCGGACAGTTCGACCACCAGACAGACTGACTTTGTAGACCACCACCCCCACCGGACTTGATTTTTTTGCAGGGGGTGAATAATGTGAATGTAACTTGGTAATTCACACTGTATCTTTGTAAGCGCAGTAGCGTTATCCGACCACTAGGGGGAGTAGCGCTGGAAATGCTCAGGAGTTTGTACGGGGCTCCACCCTTGGCTCCGCCCACGACTCCTCCCCCTTGTGCTGCTGTATAAATACCCTTGTCCAGAGTCAGCCTGCAGTTCACCGAGAGTTCATCAACGGGTAACAAGCTGGCTCTGTAGTAAGTAGAATAAAACCACTGTTCATATCGGAAAGCACGTGTCTGGTGAATTGATAGTTCCATCAGTTAGCAGTTTCAAAGTCCTGAGGGTACACATCTCCAAAAATCTGTCCTGGTTGATGCACGTTCAATTACACAAAGACGAGAGTTGGGTGCAACCGAGGCTTTATTACATTAAGATGTGTGGCCTCCTGCAGCAGCTGGTGAAATAGCTGCTGTATGGGGAGCACACATATTTATACTCTGCCTACTGGGCGGAGCCAGCAGGCAGGGAACTACCCCCGTACCTGTAGTACAGGGTCTTACCATAAAGCACCTATATCGACATCCTCGATATACAATATATACATCAGTGGTGACTACCACACTGGTCCACCCACGTCGATGCTACCACCAAGAAAGCATAACAGTGCCTATACTTCCTCAGGAAACTACGGAAATTCCGCATGTCCACATTAACTCTTACCAACTTTTACAGATGCAGCATCGAAAGCATCCTATCAGGCTGCATCACAGCCTGGTATGGCAACTGCACGGCTCAAAACTGCAAGGAACTTCAGAGAGTCGTGAACACAGCCCAGTCCATCACACAAACCTGCCTCCCATCCGTTGACTCCATCTACACCTCCCGCTCCCTGGGGAAAGCGGGCAGCATAATCAAAGACCCCTCCCACGCGGCTTATTCACTCTTCCAACTTCTTCCATTGGGAGGAGATACAAAAGTCTGAGAACACGCACGCACAGATTCAAAAACAGTGGCTTCCCCGGTGTTACCAGACTCCTAAACAACACTGTTATGGACTGACCTCATTAACATTACACCCCATGTATGCTTCACCCCAAGCCGGTGTTTATGTAGTTACATTGTGTACCTTGCGCATTGTCTATTATGTATTTTCTTTGTTTTTTGTTTCTTTTCATGTACATAATGATCTGTTGAGCTGCTTGCAGAAAAATACTTTTCACTGTACCTCGGTACACGTGGCAATAAACAAAAATCCAAAAATCCAATCCATTGTGGAACAGGATATTAGATTGGGAGCAGTAGAAATATGATACTGGAGCAAAGGTACAAGATGGCAGACAGCAGCAACGGTCTGGCAACATCGATTGAGTGACCAGGACCTGGCACAATAGAAGGGGGTGAGGAAGGCCCAGGAAATTGGGAGCTTGCTCAATTCACTACTCTGGTCCATCAGGACCTCTACATTGGTGTTCCCTCACCACCAGGCCAATTCCCAAGACTGAAACCATTTTAACGTGTTTCAAAACACCACTGGCTGTACACCACTGACTGTACATTTGATTCTATAACTAACAGAGCCCTAATGAATTGTTTACACAAGTGATGTAATTATATTCTAAAAGAGATATAGCTAAATATAACCAAACACAAAGGATTCAGGTAGTTTGCTCTGCTTAACTGTAAAATTAAATTGACTTCAAGAAATAAGTCCCCTCAGAATTGAGCATAATAAGCTGAAGAAGTGCATATTTTACAAATACATAATTAAATTGGTTGGTTTTCTCCCCTCCAATAAATAATTCAGCTGTTCTCTTCTATCTGTCTGTTTCTGGAGATCACTCTCTCTGCAATAAGATTTTGAGGCCTCCTGCCCCCTTGGAAATACAACAATAAGGCCCCAGAATTGGTAGATTGCAACACACAGCCCAGATTCTGCTGTCAATGCGGCTGATGGGTGCCCATGGCAATGGCCATGGGCAACTCGGGTGTCCCCCTGGATTGGAAAGGGGTTCTTTTAATAATAATCTTTGTTAGTGTCACAAGTAGGCTTACATTAGCACTGCAATGGAGTTACTGTGAAAATCCCCTAGTCGCCACTGTTCGGGTACACTGAGGGAGAATTCAGAATGTCCAATTTACCTGACAAGCACGTCTTTCAGGAATTGTGGGAGGAAACCGGAGCACCCGGAGGAAACCCTCGCAGACACGGGGAGAACGTGCAGATTCCACACAGACAGTGACCCCCAAGTTGGAATCGAACCCAGGTCCCTGGCTCTGTGAAGCAACAGTGGTAACCACTGTGCTATTGGGACCCTCTGATGCACTTTGGACCCTGATCACTATTGATGGACTCAATTGAATCCCAAGCTGAGGAAACATTTATTTTAGTCCAAAGACGTGCAGGTTAGGTGGGTTGGACATGCTAAATTGCCGTTAGTGTTCAAAAAGGTTAGGAGGGGTTATTGGGTTATGGGGATAGGGTGGAAGTGAGGGCTTAAGTGGGTCAGTGCAGACTCGATGGGCCGAATGGCCTCCTTCTGCACTGTATGTTCTATGTTGTTTATGGCTGAAGTATTTGGCTTGGAAATATTCGACTGAACTGCTCCTCTCATTAAAAGCATAATGGCAATGAAGAATCTTCAAAATGTTGTAGCTCAGCCTTTTCTTAAGATTGCCCTCAAAGTCTAATGCCCTGGTCAAGTAAAAATTCAAAACCGAGGTTGATACATTGCTGAGTGACATTATTAATCGTTATGGAACTAAAATGGGTGGATGGAACTAAGGTACAGATCAGCCACGATTTAACTGAGTGGCAGAACAGGGGCAAATGGTCTTCTCCTGTCCCTGGGCACAATCCTCCAAAACCTCATCTAAGTGCTCCCGCCAGTGGGAAAACCAGAGTGCTTCCCGCTAGCGCTGGGAACGCAGGAGAGGCAGGATTCACAGTATGCAAACGGACTATCACTCTGCCCATGTGAATCTCTCCAGAGTCCCGATACTCCAGGCAAGTGATCCACTGGAGTCAGGAATCACCTCATTAGCCTCACGGCCTCACGGTAGCATGGTGGTTAGCATCAATGCTTCACAGCTCCAGGGTCCCAGGTTCGATTCCCGGCTGGGTCACTGTCTGTGTGGAGTCTGCACGTCCTCCCTGTGTGTGCGTGGGTTTCCTCCGGGTGCTCCGGTTTCCTCCCACAGTCCAAAGATGTGCGGGTTAGGTGGATTGGCCATGCTAAATTGCCCGTAGTGTAAGGTTAATGGGGGGATTGTTGGGTTACGGGTATACGGGTTACGTGGGTTTAAAGTAGGGTGATCATTGTTCGGCGCAACATCGAGGGCCGAAGGGCCTGTTCTGTGCTGTACTGTTCTATGTTCTATGTTCTATGTAGCCTGACAAGCTGGAGCATCTTTTAAGCACTCCACTCACCACAGACTGTAATTCCAGCCAAGATAAGAACATAAGAACTAGGAGCAGGAGTAGGCCATCTGGCCCCTCGAGCCTCCTCCGCCATTCAATGAGATCATGACTGATCTTTTGTGGACTCAGCTCCACTTTCCGGCCCGAACACCATAACCCTTAATCCCTTTATTCTTCAAAAAACTATCTTTCTTTACCTTAAAAACATGTTATGAAGGAGCCTCAACTGCTTCACTGGGCAAGGATTTCCATAGATTCACAACCCTTTGGGTGAAGAAGTTCCTCCTAAACTCAGTCCTAAATCTACTTCCCCTTATTTTGAGGCTATGTCCCCTAGTTCTGCTTTCACCCGCCAGTGGAAACAACCTGGCCGCATCTATCCTATCTATTCCCTTCATAATTTTATTTTTTTCTATAAGATCCCCCCTCATCCCCGTTCAGCTCTGGGATTAACCTAGTGAATCTCCTCTGCACGCCCTCCAGTGCCAGTATGTCCTTTCTCAAGTAAGGAGACCAAAACTGAACACAATACTCCAGGTATGGCCTCACTAACACCTTATACAATTGCAACATAACCCTAGTCTTAAACTCCATCCCTCTAGCAATGAAGGACAAAATTCCATTTGCCTTCTTAATCACCTGTTGCATCTGTAAACCAACGTTCTGTGACTCATGCACTAGCACACCCAAGTCTCTCTGCACAGCGGCATGCTTTAATATTTTATCGTTTAAATAATAATCCCGTTTGCTGTTATTCCTACCAAAATGGATAACCTCACATTTGTCAACATTGTATTCCATCTGCCAGACCCTAGCCCATTCACTTAACCTATCCAAATCCCTCTGCAGATTTCCAGTATCCTCTGCACTTTTCACTTTACCACTCATCTTAGTGTCATCTGCAAACTTGGACACATTGCCCTTGGTCCCCAACTCCAAATCATCAATGTAAATTGTGAACAATTGTGGGCCCAACACGGATCCCTGAGGGACACCACTAGCTACTGATTGCCAACCAGAGAAACACCCATTAATCCCCACTCTTTGCTTTCTATTAATTAACCAATCCTCTATCCATGCTACTACTTTACCCTTAATGCCATGCATCTTTATCTTATGCAGCAACCTTTTGATGGCTGTTGGAAGACCAGCACCAAGGTCCCTGGATGGTGACATTGAAAGGGTGCTGGATGCAGTCGAGGAGAGCAGGGACATTTTATGCCTCAGAACTGGCCGCAGACGTAATCCAGCTGTCATGAACCAAGCCTCTGATGAGGTGGCAGAGGCAGTAAGTGTGACAGCCTGACTAGGAGGACCAGCATGCAATGCAGAAAGAAGATTAATGATCTGCTTTGAGCTGCTAGGGTGAGTAGCCACCTGTGTGTCACTGGCATCACTCCCGCCCATAACCCCTGCCACCTGTCCCTAACCCCTTATTACCCTCCAACCGACTACCTACCAGCATCTCCCTCAGAACCCACCACCCCAGGAAACCCCAATGCATGGCACCCAGGTCAAAACTGCAATGGTGGCGTAGAAAGCCTGGGACAAGGAGTCAAAGTCATGTGTGAGGAAATCCGAGACTTGGGTTACACTGTGATGTCCATGGCCGAGGCACAGGACACGAGGGCCCAGCCACACGTGGCCATGTCCCGGTTGCAGATGCACCATTGCTGCAGCGCTCCAGAGTTTAGTCCACTCACAAAGGACCATGGCTGAGGGCATTTAGAGCATTGGTCAAATACTGGGGGACAATATCCCGACACAGTGGGACATGTCGGCATTGAGGGATATGGCCCACTCACTGAGTGATATGACCCAGTCACAGAGCACTGTGGCTAAGGGCATCGGTATCATGGTTCAGACAATGGCAGACCTCCAGGACAGATGATGCTGAGGCCTCTGGAACTCAATCCATTTGCTTCTCCGTCCCATGGAGTAGCCCAGGAGCCAGCAAGCACGCGGAGGGAGGAGGAAGCAATAGGGCGCATCCCGGGGATTCCCCCAATGGAGGAGCTAAAAGTCTCCAGCCCTTCTGAATCCCCCCCTCCTGACACTGGGATATCTCCTGGGAAGCAGGCTGAACTGGCTAACACGTGGTCATCCTCCGGGGTTGAGAGCCCTTTGGACTCATGGAAATCCCACAGGCCCTCACCCAGAACTGACGGGAGATGAAAGCAGCAGTGTGAGACACCCAGGTATGACAGCACCCCCAGTCTCTGACCCAAACTTTGCTCCATCTCCCACCAGTCTCCCTTCACAAAAGAATGTGGTCCATAAGAAGGAGCCCCCATCACACAACCAAGGATTATTCATAGATTCATAGAATTTACAGTGCAGAAGGAGGCCATTCGGCCCATCGAGTCTGCACCGGCTCTTGGAAAGAGCATCCTACCCAAGGTCAACACCTCCACCCTATTCCCATAACCCAGTAACCCCACCTTAGTAACACTAAGGGCAATTTTGGATACTATGGGCAATTTATCATGGCCAATCCACCTAACCTGCACATCTTTGGACTGTGGGAGGAAACCGGAGCACCCGGAGGAAACCCACGTACACACGGGGAGGATGTGCAGAATCCACACAGACAGTGACCCAAGCCGGAATCGAACCTGGGACCCTGGAGCTGTGAAGCAATTGTGCTATCCACAATGCTACCGTGCTGCCCTACTATTATCCGTAAATTCCGGTGGCGGCCATGGAGTGAGTGGTTGCTCATTTGGTGGCTCATGCTCGAGGTGGAATTGTTTGGTCCTTTTCACCGGCCCTCGGGGGTGTTTGCTTGTGCAAATGGCATAAACAGTGAGAGACAGGAACTCTCCTCCGGAAGGGCCTGTTCATGGCTTATCGAACTAGAAGTGTGATGATCAAGTGACAGACGTCTAGCTGGGAGGACTTTCGAAGTGCGACAAAGGGAAAGATGGCGGAGGGCTCTGGAATGTTGTTGACTGCCCAGTGGTCTACCGAGCAATTGGTGGATGTTCTGAATGCCAAGTTCCAACAGCAGGGGCAAGAGGCCTTGGAGGACCTGGCTAGGGTTGTGGCTATTGAGAGAGTGGAGCAAAGGCTGGAGGAGTTCGGGGCTCAGAAGGTGGAGGAGTCAATGGTGGATCATATGGACCGGTTCGCATCGCTGGAGGAAGAGATAGTGCTCATGGCAGGGGGCCAGAAGCAGCTGGGGAGAAGGTGGACGACCTGGAGAATCACTCCAGGAGGCAGAATCTCCAGATTATGAGGCTGCCTGAAGTGGCTGAGGGTACTCAGGCCACCACAAAGGATGTGGCGAATATGTTCGAGAGGTTGGTGGGGGAGGGGGCCTTTGACCGTCCTCCTGAGGTGGATCGAGATCACAGGCCGTCGAGGAAGAGGCCGACAGCGGGGGAGCAGCTGAGGGCGGATGGTGATGCGGTTCCAACGTTTTCTGGACAAAGAGAAGATTCTGCGGTGACCGAAGGAGACGAGAAAGTGTATCTGGGAAGGAAACGTGGTGCATATCTACCAGGACTTAGGTGCGGAGTTGGCCAAGTGGTGGGCTGGGTTAAATCGGGTCAAAGGGGCCCTCTACAAGAAAGGAGTAAAGTTCGGGGTGTTATATCCTGCTCGTCTGTGGGTCACGCACCAGAGCCAGGAATTCTATTTTGATACGCCAGAGGAGGCGAGTAAATTTATGAGAGACCATGGAGTGGGGGACTTGTGAGGACACTGAACTTTGGAGATGCCAGGACGAGGAATGTGGGGGTGTACGCGGGGCGCAGTGTTGTATTTACTGTGTTTCAGTGTGGATTGGATCAGTGTGTTCAACTGTTCTTGGGGAATTGTGGGTGAACGGTGGGATGAGGGAAGCTGGGTAGGTGGTACCTCACGTGGGTGCCACCATACTATCAGGTATGCTAGTTAACAGGAGTAATGTGGGGGGGACGATCTGTGGAGGGAGTGGGGAGGCGTTGGTATTCTTTTTCTTTTTTATGTGGGGGTTGCTGATGTGGGTGGAGTTTGTGTGGCGCAGTTGGTTAAGGGGGGATGGCAGCGGATATCTTGAGGAGGCCCCAAAGGTGAGCGAGGCATGGACCTGGGGGAGCTAGTTAAAGAGGGGTTATGGCTGATCGTGGGCAGGGGGTGAGAGCGGGGAGCCTTTGGCAAACGCATTTAAAGGTGGGGAACCAGAAAACTTTAAGGAAGGGCTCAGTGGGGTATGTATTTCACTCGGGGTTAGATATGAAGACAAGGCAGATGGCAGTGTGGGTTTATTGGCGGATAAGGAGGAGAGGGGAAGGTGAATGGGATGTTTGAGGCTTTTTATTGGAAATTTTATAGCCCGGAGCCTCCGGTGGGGGATGAGGAAATGAGGCGGCCTTTGGATTGGCTGGACTTCCTAAGGGTGGCAGAGGAGAAGGTGCAGGGACTGGGACCCCGATGGGGCTGAGGGAGATAATAGGTTGCCTGCTGTCGATGGCGGGGGATTAGCGTTGCCGAACTTGCAAAATTCTTATTGGGCGGCAAACAGTCAATGGTTAGAAAATGGGCGGTGGAGGAGCGATCAACATGGAGTCCACCTCCATGGAGGCAGCCTCGTGCAAAGGGACCAGTTTGAGGGCAGTATTGCTGGCGCCCTTTCCATTCATGCCTGGCAGATAATCCCTGAGCCGTGGAATCCCTGAGCCAGTGGTGGTATCAGCATTGAGGGTGTGGAACCAATGCTGGCTGCATTTTAGAATGGAAGGCATGTCCCAGTGGACGCCGATTGGCAACCCCCAGCCCAAACAGAAAATGAACCCCCCATACCCCCCCCCTGCACTCTGACAAAGGAAGGTTCAGACTAGGAGATAGCTTTAACATGTTTATTAAACTGTTAACAATTCTCCTACGTTGATTCGACTCTCCTGTTAATCCTGCTATAACTACGCAGACTGACGAACCAGTCTGCTACAATCCAGGTGTTTTTCAAATCAACCCTGTGTACTCACTGAGTGTCTCCACTGGAAAGAGGAAGATCATGTGTGCTGTGTCCTTTTATATGGGTTGGTGTAATGCCCTCCTGTGGTAGTGTCACCTCTGGGTGTCTTGAATGCCCATTGGTCGTGTCCTATCTTACTGGCCTATTGGTTGAATGTCTGTGTGTCATGTCTCTGGTGCTCCCTCTAGTGTCTAGCTAGTCTACGTGTATTTACATTCACCCCTTGTGTATTTACAGTGATGCATATCACCACAAAACCTTGCCTATGATTCCCTCCTCCACTGACATGTGTTCGGATATGCACCTGAGGTATAGCCAGGATCCCATTGATGATGGACTGTCAAGAGGAGGCTAGAGACTATCTGTATTTTGGGTGGGCACAGGTTCTCGCAGAGGTGAGGAGGAATGGCTGGTGGATGATCAGCATTGAACATGACGCCACCTTCTTCCTGGCGGTTTGCTGCACTCCTACCAGCAGGGCAACCACTGAGGTATCTGCCACTTCTACATCGGCTTACAGCCGCATCGTCATTCCCCACAAATCATTCCCAACCCCCTTCCCCCCCAAACCTGCCCGACCCCCTTCCCCCCCATGCCCCCCGACCCCTTCCTCCCAACCACCCCAACCTCCTTCTCCCCATTTCCCCCGGCCCTTTCCAGTTCATCTATTTGACAATCCAGCCCTTTACCCATTAGAGACTTGCACCCGGCCCTTGATGTGAAAACCTTCCATCCTCACAATCCCTCCCTGCCAGATGAGGAGCCAGTGGTTGCAACAGAAAGTGTTAGCAATGGCCTATGTCACCCTACTCCTGGGTATCCCAGGGAGTCTAATGGGGTGTCCTCATTGAGCGAGCCTTGCACCTTTCTACCAGACCAGTGGCAGCTGGTTGTGTGGTGGAGATGTTCATTCTGTGCAGACATGCGACTCGCTGGGTGCTGAAGTGAGGGCACATCCTAAAGGTGAGAATCTTTGAGAGATGTGTGCCTTTGCTGAGAGCTTTGCAGCTATGGAGCCATAGGGTTTACCACTAAGATTGTGTCAGAAATGTGTTCTTGTCTCCTGAGCAGGTCTAGGCTTCATACAATCACACTGTGGTACAAATGAAGCTCGGCTGACCTGGTGGGCTGTGGGAAATCGTCTGAGCCATAGGGGTGGGCGCGCTAATAGTCTCACCGGAGAAGCTTTTACCCCGATGGGGGTTGCATTCCAAAGAGGGTTTCAGCAGATACTGGTTTATCGGTCATTTGTGTGAACTCAGCTCTGCTAATCTCCTGCTTCACCTGCAGTGGAGCTGCACATCGAAGGATTCCAGTGAGGTGTCCCAACACCTGGTGGTCCCGAAATTCAGCTTGGCCACGTCCATCCCTTTAATCAGATTGCTGAAACAAGGATATGGGTCTCCAGAGCAGCGGTAATTGGTAAATCTACATGACCAGAAGACCTCAGAGCTTTCCGGTGAAAGTAACAGCATTCTACAGTTTAAACAGGCAGGAGCCTGAAAGTAAGATGTAAGGAGTGAGTTTCTCATCTTTCACAGATTCAGCCACCCCGATTCCCCGAGTCTAAACCTTTGCTGCCAAATCAAATCCCACTATCCCCAGGTCACCAGACATACACCCCTCAGCAGAACTGAAAGGCATTTACCTCCTTACTCCCCTCAAGGGCCATGGGGTCGGGAACCGGTCCTCTAGGCAGCGCGGGTAATTACATAGATTACATAGAATTTACAGTGCAGAAGGAGGCCATTCGGCCCATCGAGTCTGCACTGGCTCTTGGAAAGAGCACCCTACCCCCTATCCAAGGTCAACACCTCCACCCTATCCCCATTACCCAGTAACCCCACCCAACACTAAGGGCAATTTTGGATACTAAGGGCAATTTATCATGGCCAATCCACCTAACCCGCACATCTTTGGACTGTGGGAGGAAACTGGAGCACCCGGAGGAAACCCACGCACACACGGGGAGGATGTGCAGACTCCGTACAGACAGTGACCCAAGCCGGAATCGAACCTGGGACCCTGAAGCTGTGAAGCGATTGTGCTATCCACAAGGCTACCGTGCTGCCCTTATGGTGTCATGGTGTCAGCGTGCCAGGGAGGGGAGCGCCTGTAGTTTTTAAACTCCCTCCCCTGGACCGTGAGATCCGCTATGCAGCACCCCGTGATCTGTACTGAGTGAGAGCCGGAGGCCAGGGCGATTTTGTGCTTAACCGTGTAGAAAGGGAGAGCGCAGCGTTTTACCGTGGCGGGGTGGATGAAACTCTCTGTGCTCCCGGAGTCCAGCAGGCAGTTCGTCTCGTGGCCGTTGAGTAAAATCTTCATGGTCGCTGTGGAGAGGGTACGGGGTCGCGACTGATCCAGCGTGACTGAGTCGTGGCAGATAGTCGGAGTCTTCATCAGACAGGGAGTAGTCACCCGCGGGGTCCTTGGAGCCGATCCAAGATGGCGGCACCCATCGGCCGCACCTGGCGGGGGGTGGACAAAATGGCGGCGCCCGTTCCCCACACGTGGCATCGGGGGCGTAAAATGGCGGCGCCCGGAGATCGCATATGGCATTGGGGGATGGGGGCAGCGAGGTCCGTGGGCCGCACGGGGCCCCTGAAGAGAGCGAGGGGGGAGTCCCGCGGGCGCTGCTTTGGACCGCAGTGACCGCCTTTGCCTGGCAAACGGCCACAAAGTGGCCCTTCTTCCCGCAGCCCTTGCAGGTTGCGGAATGGGCTGGGCAACGCTGACGGGGGTGTTTGCCTGGCCGCAAAAATAGCAACGGGGCCCCGCGGGTTTTTTAGGACGCCCTGTGGCGCAGGCCTGGGGGGAGGTCCAAGTCCATGGGAGAGAGAGAGGCCGAGTTCCACGATGCCCAGGGGGCATACGAGCGTGCGTTTTGATTCGCGACATCTAGGGAGGAGGCGAGGGCCCATGCCTCCATGAGGCTTAAAGTTTCTCTTTCCAACAGTCTTTGGCAGATCTGTGAGGACTGCATGCCTGCAGCGAAGGCGTCTCGAATTAGGAGTTCAGTATGCTCAGCAGCAGACACCTGTGGGCGGCCACAGTTCCTCCCCAGCACGAGGAGGGCACGGTAAAAATTGTCCAGTGACTCACCAGGTATCTGCTGCCTTGTGGCTAGTAAGGGCCGAGCGTAGACTTGGTTTACCGGTCGTATGAAATGTCCTTTGAGCAGGTCCATAGCCGCATCGTAGTCTGTCGTGTCCTCTATGAGCATGTATATGGCAGTGCTGGTGCATGACTGGAGGATGTGCAGTTTCTGCTCCTTCGTCGGGACGTTTTCCGCCGTGCGAAGGTAACTGTTGAAGCAAGCCAGCCAGTGCTTAAATGCGGCTGTTGCACTCGCTGCGTGAGGTCTGAGTCGAAGACACTCCAGCTTGATGTGGAGCTCCATCCTTTAAAAATCTTGCTGATTAAATTGATGTACAATCAATGGACACGAAACGTAGGTGAAGTCTGAAACGAAAGGCTTTAATCAGCAAGAAGTGAGCCCGGCAGCAGACGTATAGAAATGGCCTCGCTGCTGGGGATCACGGGTTCTTATACCCCGCCCCATAGGCGGAGCTACCTTCCTCTTGGCCAATAAGAATACAGAGAACACGATACTTGGGCCAATGGGCAGCGAGCCCTCTGCACCAATAGCAGCTCACACTCCCAGGTACCGTAATACCCCTAGTCATACTACCACATGGAGAAAAGCATCACGGGCAGCTTCCAGCCTGTCAATCACATTCAAATTAATGCTTATTAGTGCTTTGCATGTTCCTGCTGTCACGGGGCGAGAATCCCATTGCGGCCGGTGGGTTGGGCCCAGAGACTCGTGATGGGCCTGACATTCAGCGTGAATCCCGATTTCGGGCTGATGCACATTTCTCCGCCCGATCACGAATCCTGTTTCCAGCGGGTCTAACCGGATACTCCCTGTCCCTTGGGTTTAATTTCTCTTGCTGGTGACACGATATTTGAACAAAATAATAAAACTCTTTCCTCTGATTGTTTTGTGTTTTTGCCACCAATCTTCCCCAATAACCTTTTTGGATCAGCATTGTTGGATGTATCACCCTTTGGGCTCATTATCTATAATGACTTGTCTGATTTCTGTCTCCATCAATACTACACAAACTGCAGAAGTTCACCCTCAGCCTCTTGGAGACAGAAGTCAGATAGAAATACTGACAATACTTTAACTGCGAAGGTGTGGAAAATTCACAACCCTGTGAGTGGTTATTGATTAGATGTTTAAAGACTCAACTGGGAAGTTCAACTTCAATTGGATGCGACAAGATGTTAGCTGAAATCAAACACATTGACGGAATAATGACTGTACTGACAAACATATTCTGGGAGATTGCAGACTCCAACACTTTGAGTCGCAACCTGCCGAATGTCCACGAAGACAGGTGGACTTTTCACTGGTACCAGGCTCAAGCCACAAGGGGTTCTTTTTCTGAGTCGGATCTGGTGGGACTTCCTACGAGTAGCACAGTCAAGGCTGCTCCCCAACTGTTTTACCAGTAATGCAATTCCTTCGCCACAAGTGTATTTGCTATAATTTCTCAGCCTACCTAGGAACCAAAATGCCTGCCTTGCACAACAGCAGATATGTAAGTTCTGGGTGGTAGTGGGCAACATTTAATGGCAAGAGTAAAGTTGCAATTTTCCCAAGCCTGGGGAAACTGGGATAGTAGACACTATGCTAGTGGTGGTTAGAGCGAGTGCATGTCTAACTTTTATAATGTTTGTGGCTGTATTGCATTGCATGCAAACTGACTACCACAAATCTTGATAGCCACTTTGCAAAGTACTGCTACATTCCTCCACAGTGAAACTGCGATTTCATCAGTTTAATGGTCTGTTCTATCATGTATTATGTGGTCACATGACTTTCACTGTATGAAGGCTACACATGTTTGCATGGGTTGCTTACTAGACATCAGCCATTTTATCAGTGTTTTGTCTTTGTCTTCCATTAGTCACCCTTTGGTGTACCATGGTGGCTCATGTATAGCTGGCACAGTGGACTGCCAGGGGATGAAGGCATCATGACTTCTGCCGGTGTACCAAGCAGCGACGTACACGATTTCCTGCCTATGGTCATGCATCACCTGACTGTTGAGGGAGTGAAATCCCTTTCCGTTCACATGCATGGCAGAGTTTGTATGCAGTGCTCGCAAAATGATTTGCCTGCAATCTATGGTTCCCTGCACCATGAGGAATCATGCAAATGGAGCAACTCTGCATAATGCTTCTGCTTGTTTTTTGCTGGCAAGAGGGAATAAAATCTAGCTAACGCATTGAACAGAAGAGCCTCAGTAGACTGTTAGAAGTTGAATATATGTCCAGTGCAAGTCTGGAAAGTATTGTTTAAGGGTCTAACACATATAAGGTTAATGTGCGATTGAGCTGATTGCTACCGTCACAGTGATGTAAGAGAATACGTGACCTGCACCCAGGGTCAGTTGAGTGTTGGACAGAGCTGTGTGTACCAGCAAGCATAGAGGCAGCTCCTAGCTTGTACCATAGAACATAGAACATACAGTGCAGAAGGAGGCCATTTGGCCCATCGAGTCTGCACCGACACGCTTCAGCCTCCACTTCCACCCTATTCCTGTAACCCAATAACCCCTCCTAAACTTTTCGGTCACTAAGGGCAATTTATCATCGCCAATCCACCTAACCTGCATGTCTTTGGACTGTGGAAGGAAACCGGAGCACCCGGAGTAAACCCACTCAGACACGGGGAGAGCGTCCAGACTCCGCACAGAGAGTGACCCAGCGGGGAATCGAATCTGGGACCCTGCCGCTGTGTAGCCACAGTGCTATCCACTTGTGCTACCATGCTGCCTTTTTCTGCATGTTTGTAAATCATTCTAAGAGCAATAAAGATTTACAGTTGTAGCCCTCTAAAATGGACACCAGTCTACAAAATGGAGAACGGCTAAGACTGCAGGGAAAAACAGCCATAGTAAGGACAAACAGCTTGCAGAAGCTTTCAACAGTGAGACACTCGTAAAAACCGGTTTCAAGGCAGGTGCAGAGACTCAGCAAAAGGTGCAAATAGGAAAGCGATCTGCATACTAATGAGATGATACCGGCCCAGTCCCAGATACAATAGAAACAGTTTAAGTATCAATGGATACTTTCTATAGCTACCCAGCCAGAATGGCGCCAGAGAACCCAGGTCAATGACCCCTAGGAACCGCCCCCGCCATCGAGGAACGACTCCAGGATAGGGGAGTTCGAATGATATCGATATCGAAGACCCAATCGATACCTAGCAGGTGAAAGAGCCCGCCCCAAGGGGCACGGACCTCTAGGACCTATAAAAAGAAGGTCAAGCACATGATTCGGTCTGTTGCTTCCAGACTCCGGTCCAGATCTGTTGCTTCCAGACTCCGGCCTAGGCTGTTGCATCCTGACTCCGACCCCAGCCTCCAGATCCTGTCTTTCATCACCGGCCGTTGAGCATCAGCCATCTTTCAGTAAGTGCCAAACAACGATCGCTACGTGACCCAGGCATTGCTTATACTCTTGCCGACTATTAGTGAACAGAAGGTGCAGCCCAGAAAGGAACAAAGGCCTTGTCCCCTGACCTTGCTGGTTCCTACTTAGATAAGTATTTAGTCGTTTAATAGTAGAAATAAGTATTAGTCTTTTAGCGTGTGCATGAGTATTTATTATATCTGTTATAATAAACACTAATTGTTTAGACTTACTGATCGGTGTTTAGACTTATTGCTTTGAACTTGACCTTGATAACTTGTGACGGTGTCTCTGACGGCACCTGGCGACTCCTGAGCATAGATACAGATACAGAGCCAAACCAGTGTTAAGCACATGTCCTTTAAATGGAGGCGTGTTAATCACACTAACAGTAGAACGAGCAACATAGTTAAATTATAAAGCTAATTTTCAGCAAAAGTTTATACCAACAAAAAGGAAGGACGGTACAAGGAAGGAAAATCAACCATGGATATAACGAAATAAGGGAGAGTATCAAATTGAAGGAAAAAGCATAGAAAATGGGAAAGATTAGTGGGAGACTAGAAGACTGGGAAATCTTTTGGGGGCAACAGAAAGCTACTAAAAAGCTATAAAGAAGAGTAAGGTAGACTATGAGAGTAAACTTGCTCAGAATATAAAAACAGATAGTAAAAGTTTCTACAAATATATAAAACAAAAAAGAGTGGCTAAGGTAAGTATTGGTCCTTTAGAGAATACGAAGGGAGATTTAATAATGGAAGATGAGGAAATGGCTGAGGAACTGAACAGGTGTTTTGGGTCGGTCTTCACGGTGGAAGACACAAATAACATGCCAGTAACCGATGGAAATGAGGCTATGACAAGTGAGGACCTTGAGACGATTGTTATCACTAAGGAGGTAGTGATGGGCATGCTAATGGGGCTAAAGGTAGACAAGTCTCCTGACCCTGATGGAATGCATGCCAGAGTGCAAAAAGAGATGGCTAGGGAAATTGAAAATGCACTAGTGATAATTAACCAAAATTCACTAGAGTCTGGGGTGGTCCAGGCAAATTGGAAATTAGCAAACGTGACACCACTGCTTAGAAAGCGGGTAATTATAGACCAGTTGGCTCAACTTCAGTAGTAGGGAAAATGCTGGAATCTACCATCAACGAAGAAATAGCGAGGCATCAGGTTGGAAATTGTCCCATTGGACAGTCGCAGCATGGGTTCATAAAGGGCAGGTCGTGCCTAACTAATTTAGTGGAATTGTTTGAGGACATTACCAGTGCGGTAAACAACGGGGAGCCAATGGATGTGGTATATCTGGATTTCCAGAAAGCTGTTGGCAAGGTGCCACACAAAAGGTTACTGCATAAGATAAAGATACATGGCGTTAAAGGTAAAGTAGCAGCATGGATAGAGGATTGGTTAATTAATAGAAAGCAAAGAGTGGGGGTTAATGGGTGTTTCTCTGTTTGGCAATCAGTAGCTAGTGGTGTCCCTCAGGGATCAGTGTTGGGCCCACAATTGTTCACAATTTACATGGATGATTTGGAGTTGGGGACCAAGTGCAATGTGTCCAAATTTGCAGACGACACTAGGATGAGTGGTAAAGCAAAGGTGCAGAGGATACTTAGATGTCTGCAGAGGGATTTGGATAGTTTAAGTGAATGGGCTAGGGTCTGGCAGATGGAATACAATGTTGACAAATGTGAGGTTATCCATTTTGGTAGGAATAACAGCAAAAGAGATTATAATTTAAATTATAAAATATGAAAACATGCTGCTGTGCAGAGAGACCTGGGTGTGCTAGTGCATGAGTCACAAAAAGTTGGTTTACAGGTGCAACAGGTGATTAAGAAGGCAAATGGAGTTTTGTCTTTCATTGCTAGAGGGATGGAATTTAAGACTAGGGAAGTTATGCTGCAAATGTATAAGGTGTTAGTAAGGACACACCTGGAGTATTGTGTTCAGTTTGGTCTCCTTACCTGAGAAAGGACGTACTGGCACTGGATGGTATGCAGAGGAGATTCACTAGGTCAATCCCAGAGTTGAGGGAGTTGGATTACGAGGAGAGGTTGAGTGGACTGGGACTGTACTCATTGGAATTTAGAAGGATGCGGGGGGGGGATCTTATAGAAACGTATAAAATTATGAAGGGAATAGATAGGATAGATGTGGGCAGGTTGTTTCCATTGGCGGGTGAAAGCAGAACTAGGGGGCATAGCCTCAAAATAAGGGGAAGTAGATTTAGGACTGAGTTTAGGAGGAACTTCTTCAACCAAAGGGTTGTGAATCTATGGAATTCCCTGCCCAGTGAATCAGTTGAGCCTCCTTCATTAAATGTTTTTAAGGTAAAGATAGATAGTTTTTTGAGGAATAAAGGAATAAAGGGTTGTGATGTTTGGGCGGGAAAGTGGAGCTGAGTCCACAAAAGATCAGCCCTGATGTCATTGAATGGAGGAGCAGGCTCGAAGAGCCAGATGGCGTACTCCTGCTCCTAGTTCTTATGTTCTTATGTATAACTACGAAGACTTCTTCAGACCTACTGAACTGTAACCAATACCCTTCATATGGTGTACATGGAAAACAAAACCTCACTAAAATGTAGAGACAAACCAAAATGCTGGAGAAATTCAGAAATTCATTCTGGCCTGAAGCTAGACTCTGATGGACAAAAATATTTTGTGGGGGTGGTATACAGGAATTCAGAGATATGTGAGAAAGGAACATTTGTGATTATGGGTGACTTTAATCTGCATATAGATTGGGTGAGTCAAATTAGTCACAGTACAATAGAGGAGGAATTTCTGGAGGGAATATGGAATGGCTGTCTGGACCAATACTGTAAGGAACCAATAAGGGAACAGGCCATTTTGGACTGGGTATTGTGCAATGAAAAAGGATTAGTTGGTAATCTAGTTGTGAGGGAACCCTTGGTGATGAGTGACCATAATATTGTAGAATTCATTACCAAGATGGATCGTAAGGTAGTTGATTCTGAGGCAAGGGTCTTGTACCTCAATAAAAGTAACCATGATGGTATGAGGCATGAGCTGGCTATGACAGACTGGGAAACATTACTGAAAGGAATGACAGTGGACAGATAATGACAAACATTCAAGGAAGGAATAGGTGACTTCAGAAGTTGTTTATTCCTATTTGGCGTAAGAGTGGAAACGGAACTGTGGCTAAACCATGGCTTACAAGAGAAATTAGAGATAGTATAAGAGTCAAAGAAGGAGTGTACAAATTGGCAAGAAAAAGCAATAGACCTCAGGATTGGGAACAGTTTAAAATTCAACAAAGGCAGACCAAGGGATTGATTAAGAAGGGGCAAATAGAGTATGAAAGTGAGTTAGCAGGGAACATAGAAAGAACTGCAAATGTTTTTATAGGTATGTGAAGAGAAAAAGATTGACAAAAACAAATAAGGCCCCTTACTGTCAGAAATGGAGGAATTAATAATGGGGAACAATGAAATTTATACTTTGCTTCTGTCTTCACAAAGGAAGACAAGATAATGTACCGGAAGTTCTGAGAAGCACAAGTTTTAATGAGGAGCTGAAGGAAACCTGTATTAGTAGAGAAATGGTTTTGGGGAAATTAATGGGATTGAAGGCAGATAAATCTCTGATAATCTTCATCCCCGAGTAGATCCATTGGTGACCATTTTTCAAAATTCTTTGGGCTCTGGAGTGGTTCCCTCAGATTGGGGAGTAGCTAATCTAACCCCACTATTCAAAAAGGGAGGTTGAGAGAAAACAGGAACTATAGACCAGTGAGCCTAATGTTGGTCGCAGGGAAGTTGCTCAAGTCCATTATCAAGGATTTCAAAGCACAGCATTTGGAAAACAGTGATATAATAAGACCAAGTCAGCATGGATTTACGAGAGGGAAATCATGCTTTACAAATCTACTAGAATTGTTTGAAGATGTAATTAGTAGAGTTGACCACAGAGAACTGGTGGATGTGGTTTATTTAGACTTTGAAAAGGCTTTCGGCAAAGTCTCACATAGCAAATTAATATGTCAAGTTAAAGTACATGGGATTACGTGCGGGTAGTGCCTTGAGATTGGTAGACAGTTGATTAGCAGACAGGAATGAAAAAGTTGGAATAAGTGGATCTTTTTCTGATTGGCAGGCAGTGACTTGTTGGGTACAGCAGGGATCAGTGCTAGAACCCCCAACTGTTCACATTATATATTAATAATTTGGTCAAGGGAACTAAATGTATTATCTCCAAATTTGCAGATGACACAAAATTGGGTGGGAGTGTGAGCTGTGTGAAGGATGCAGAGATGATTTGAACAGGCTGAGTGAGTGGGAATATGCATGGCAGATGCAGTATAATTTAGGTAAATGTGAAGTTATCCACTTCAGTAGCAAAAATAGGAAGCAGATTATTATTTGAATGGGTGGAAATTGGGAGAGGTGAATTCTCAGTGAGACCTTGGTTTCCCCATGCAGTCGCTGAAAGTAAGCATGCAGGTACAGCAGGCAGTAAATAAGCAAATGGTATGAAAGGATTTGAGTATAGGAAGAGGAATGTTTTTGTGCAATTGTGTAGGGTGTTGGTGAGGTTTACCAGCGAAGGTTGACCAGGCTGATTCCTGGGTTGGCGGGACTGGTAAATGTGGAGAGACTAAATTGGTTAGGATTATATTAATTGGAGTTTAGAAGAGTGAGGGGATCTCATAGAAACTTACAAAATTCTAACAGTGTTCGACAGGGTAGATTCAGAAAGAATGTCCAGAACTGGGAGTCATAGTTTGAGGATAAGGGAACTGAGATGAAGAGAACCCTCTTCACTCAGAGAGTGGTGAATCTGGAATTGACTACCACAGAAAGTAATTGAGGCCAAAACATTGTGTGATTTCAAAAAGGAATTAGAAATAGATCTTGGGGCTAAAGCGATCAAGGGATATGGTGGGAAGGTGGGTTCAGGGTGTGGAACTTGATGATCAGCCATGTTCAGAATGAATGGCAGAGCAGACTTGAAGGGCCAAATGGCCTCCTCCTGCTTCTATTTTCCAGGTATGTATGTTTCCATGTATGTATGTATATTTGCAGCGAAATGGTGTTACCAAAGTCTGGGAACAGCGAATTTCTTCAGAAGCCTCAAATTCACCATTCCCTGCAAAGGTTTGCAACATGAAACAACTAAAGAGCGCACCACATTTGGAGCAACAGCAACAATCATCAACCAGCAACATGATCCCTTCAGATAGCACTGGTGGAGGGAGGAGAGTCTTTCCTGCTCCTGAGTGCATGTCGAGCTGTGCAACGTTCAGGCTGGTGGAGCATTGAGCTCTCAAATGGCACTGGAGTCAAATCAATGCTGCCCGCTGCCTGACTTTACGACCTGCCTGCTCTGCATACTTCTGACAGTCATTCATCGCACGTGCTAAAGACCTCACTAACAGGCCTTTGAGTGTCATTTGCTCCAGGGAGCTCAATGGGGACTTTTGGCTTACAAAGAATGGATGCTAACAAGCCTAATTTTGTGCCTGATCATTTCTCATATATGGTTAACCCCGTCAGGTAAATCATCCCATTCAATTCTGTTCCTTCACCTAGTGGTGCACTAAGGCAGATTTTTTGTCTGTTTCTATAGCTAGTAATTCCCGGAAGAGGTTGCTAGTCTGTCACCAGGGACATATAGCTTGAGGGATGCCACCCCGCATCAAGTGTGCCTGACGAGGAGTCTCTCCCCCTCTTACCGCCAACCATTGGTGTGCTTGGAAGGATTTGCAGGTTGACTCTCAACCTGGTTGGCCGCATTACGAACGCGCCTTCCTTGACCATCAAGTCCTGGGGTGCGACATGAATCCAGAGCTGTCTGGCTCAAAGGCAGGGTTGCTACAGAGGCAGGGCCTCTAGTCTGATACACGTTCCCAGTGATCCTTGTTCAACAAGTGATCCTCCACAATGCAATTATAGGTCCTGCAGACAAGCCATTAAAATACAGTTGCCAACAGTGTCTGGGAAAGAAATTTACAAGCAGAGAGATATATGGAGTTTTAGTATTATGCACACGACCTTTTGAAATGTAGGTTTTCCTCACTGGAAATGCTTGAGGGATCATTCTGGTCCTTGTAATATCTGCATAGCAGCATTACTGAATGCCTGGTTAGTTTGCCTGTCTGAACAATGTTTCAAAATTAAACTGAAGGGTTAGTCTACTCACTTAATGCGAACAATCATAAATTATTTAACCGCCGTTCCTAAACGCAGCTAGTTATTATCTAATTAATTTACCACACAGGATTTCGATAAATGCAGGTGCCCTGTCATCTTCCCACTCCTTTTCAAAATCATCTCAACAACATGCTATGAAAACACTCTTTTCATTCAATACCATGCCATGATCTCCGCTGATGGTTGTTTAGACCTGGGATGTTCAATATCTTTACACTTAGGCAGTGTTTAAATCATTAATTATTAATAGCTCATCTCGCACTAAATTCTCCTCTAATACAAATTACTTTAATACTAAAATCAATTTTGAAAAGTGCAATGTTAACCATATGAAGATTAGTAGGTTTTTTTTGTTAATGATAACAAATGCATATTGAAACATGGCTGTGAGAGTGAGCATAAGTTCCAGCCCTACATGTGTTGGTTTGAAGGTGGGGAAGACATAAAACCCAGCGGATGGCCTGCTCACTGCTTACCCACCCGGCCCTCCCCATCGCAATTTTACCTGGGGCTAGGGTGGCATCAGGAGGTTTGTCTGCACATTTAAGGACCTCATACCACTGCTTCCAGAATATAGGCAGCAGCGGGAGAGACCTGTGCCAAATGGTCAGCCCAGTAAGTTTCTTTGCACGGGCCGGTGATGGGTGAAGGCTGTAACCTCCGTATCAGGATTCCTGGGTCCATTGGAGCCCCTCCCCCGCTCCCCAAGAGCTTGGTTTGCAACTTTCATAGAATTTACAGTGCAGAAGGAGGCCATTCAGCCCATCGAGTCTGCACTGGCTATTGGAAAGAGCATCCTACCCAAGGTCAACAACTCCACCCCATCCCCATAACCCAGTAACCCCACCCAACACTAAGGGCAATTTTGGACACTAAGGGGAATTGATCATGGCCAATCCACCTAACCTGCACATCTTTGGACTGTGGGAGGAAACCGGAGGAAACCCACGCACACACGGGAGAACGTGCAGACTCCGCACAGACAGTGACCAAAGCCGGAATCGAACCTGGGACCCTGGAGCTGTGAAGCGATTGTGCTATCCACAATGCTACCGTGCTGCCCCAAACTTGAAGAAGCACTGATGGAACCAATGATCTAACAATGGCCCCAAGGAGACTAGAGCAGTCTTTCAGCTGGAAACAGGAGGAAGAGTCTTCTACAAAGAATTGTGTTTATCAGAGATAATCTTAAGCTCAGCACATTCACTTTCTAATCCATCAGTAAACTGCCTGTCATCGATTCCCGTAACAGCCTCCCCGAACAGGCGGCGGAATGTGGCGACTAGGGGCTTTTCACAGTAACTTCATTGAAGCCTACTCGTGAGAATAAGCAATTTTCATTTCATCAGTAACGCAAATTATATTATTTTTTTCAAACCTATCAGACCAAAATAATGCCAAGTGCTCAAGAAAGACGTTAGACTCAGTGCTTCATCGACTTGTGCAGATGACCTGTACAACATACATACGATGAAAGGTGCAGCATGATCTGAGATTCAAAAGTAACCAAGACGTAACCAAGGGCGGCACGGTGGGCACAGTGGTTAGCACTGCTGCCTCACAGTGCCAGGGACCAGGGTTCAATTCCCACTTCGGGTGACTGTCTGTGTGGAGTTTGCACATTCTTCCCGTGACTGCGTGAGTTTCCTCCGAGTGCTCCGGTTTCCTGCCACAGTCCAAAGAGGTACAAGTGAGGTGGGATTGGTCATGCTAAATTGTCCCTTAATGTCCAAAGGTTAGGTGGGGGCTGCAGGGATAGGGCGGGGATTGGATCTGTGTAGAGTGGTCTTTCAACTGGTCAGTGCAGACCCGATGGGCCAAATGGCCCACTTCTGCACTGTGGGGATTCTATGATTCTGTGATTCTAAGATGCTGGTGTAGTTTTAAAAATTGTTTGGAGCGACAAATTGTTTGGAGGGAATGAAACAAAGAAATGTGAGTCGTCCATTCGGTCCCTCAAGCCTGTTCCATTCAAGTAGATGATGGCTGATTTACATCTTTGCACCATTTCGCCATCTTGGTTTCCCACGCCTTAATATCTTTGTCCGACAAGAATCCATCGGTCGCAATTCTGAAATGTTCAATTGTCACCTAAGCCTCAACAGATCTTAAGGAGAGAAAGTTCCAGATCGCTGCCACCAATTTGTGTGAACTAGTGCTTCCTGACATCATCACATTCGAACTTTAAGTTTCGCCTTGTTCTGGACTTCATCTCCAGAGGAAATACTTTCACTCTAACGACTTAATCAACTCCTTTGATCATCTCCATCAGATCATGTTGTATGTTCCATATCCAAGGGACTAGAAGTCTGCCCTGTGTAACATCCTCAGACTTTAATCCTGTTAGCCCCCAGTATTAATCTAGCAAATCTGTACTGTGTTCCCCACAAGTTAAATATATCTTTCCTGGGGTGTGGTACAGAGAATAGAATGCAATACTCCATGAGGCTTAACTGGACCTTTATAAGGCTGGAACATATAATTACATTCTTTTACCCCCTCCTTTCAGATAAAGGCCAACATTCCATTTGTCATTTTAATTATTATTTTGTACCTTCCTTTCTGGACATGGTTCCCTAAACCTCTCTGCTCTTGCAATTTAGAAAATATGCTGATCTGTCTTCCTTCGGTCCAAAACAGATGACCTCCAACTTTCTGTCGTTGAACTCCATTTGTCACAGTTTTGCCCACCCACCCAATCCATCAATGTCCCTCTGCAACGTTCCGCTCCCATCGACACCATTTAATGTGCTGCCTAACGTAGTGCCGTCAGCAAACTTAGATTTACGGCCCTCTATTTCTTTATCCGAGTCATTTATAAATATAATGAAAAGCTGAGGCCCCAGTGCAGATCCCTGTGGGACACCACTCAGCAAGTCAGGCAGCTTCTGTGGAGAGAGAACCAGTGTTAATGTTGCAGGTCAATGACCTTTCATCAAAATTGATTAGGGAGTCTTACAGTGTGATAATTTACTGGTGTCAGTTGGACAGAATGCTGAATCTAATTCCATTCTCTTTATCCTCCAAAACCATCATATGTCTGTGTATTTGCACCTCTGTGGAGCACTTTTGGAGTATTTAATACATTGAAGGTGTCATATAAATGCACATTTTTGTTTGTTGTTGAGTGTATTCAGCGGCAGAGAAACAAGTGGAAGACTGTTAAAATCTTTGGAGATTTCACCAATCTCCTGAAGGAAGTGGAAAACGACAGGCCCCCTGTTTGCGCAAGGCCCCCACTGTTTCTGGGATTTTCCAACATGCCCAAGTTGGAGCTTGCCTTCTTTCTTAGTTCTTTGCCCAAAGGCAGGTTCAACCCTCAGTGCTGTAATATACACCACGAGGTCTAACCCTCAACGTTGTAACCTCCACAGCCAGGTCCAGCCATCAATGCTGTAACCTCCACCACGAGTTTCAACCCTCAGTGCTGTAACATCCACAATGATCCCCCCTCCCCCAAACAATCCGAGTTGCTGTGGTAAAATGCATCTTGACACACATGTTGTAGTTCGGATCTATGAATAGAGATGGTAGAAGCTCCAACATTCTTTCCTTCCCAGAGTCAGTTCAGATTCGATGGGCAAGGTATTGTCCATGATTCTATGAGATGGCTAACCAGGGATCTCTCCTGCTCCTACCACCTGCAAATTGACATGTGTTGGAAGGATTTACAGTTACTCAACAATTTGGCCATGTTTTGAACACACCTTTCTTGGCCATCAGCTACTGGAGTGGGATTTGAGCCTGGACCATCTGACTCAGATGCAGGGACATTATCCGTTGCTCCACAAGGTCACCTAGTTGGAACTGTCAGCTGTTCACTACAAGGGTAAGGGGACTTGTTTCGCTAGATGACTGGATAGCTGGTTCGTGAAGCAGAGTGAGGCCATAACGTGGGTTTAATTCCAGTACCGACTGAGATTATTTATGGAGAACAAACCTTCTCAACCTTGTCCCTCACCTGAGGTGTGGTGATCCTCAAGTTAAATCACCACCAGTCAGCTCTCCCCCTCAAAGGGGAAAGCAGCCTATGGTCATCTGGGACTAAAATTACTTTACATTACTTGACAAGGGCAAGGGGCCAGGCTCAGAGATTCCCTAGGCCAGGAAATCCTGCTTCCTTGGCTCCCTCAGGACTCAGTGTGGTGCCAGAGCTTGGCATGTTGAGTGAGATGACGTGCGCTGGTATCCAAATTGTAAATATACAGCATACATGGGTTGGAGGATTGGTGAGGAGGGAATTTCGGGCCAAGGCCATGGAAACTTCCGAAGAGAGCAAAATTATTTTGTTGAACCAAAATCTTATTGACCCACTTCACACGAGAGTTTGAGAGAAAGAACTGTCTGGCGACTGGAGGGACCTTGGGGAAAGCCTGTGCAACACCTCCCCTTCCAAACGAGCCTGATTCTCCAACTGCATGCAGCCGGTAGGACCAGAGATTCCCACAAGATGGCAGCTCTGTTCTACCCCTCCAACCAATCCCGCAAACTCTGACCAGTTCAGAAGTTATGTCCGCCAACAAGAGCGATTCCAGGGTTACTGGGATCCTGCGGCATGCTGTGCCTGCAAGACAATTCCCTCGGATGACAAAGCTCAAACTAAATAAGTGCATCCCCCATGATCTCTTTAAGAAATGCAATTTTCCCCAACGTAGCTGTGAAGGAGAAGCATTGGGAGTTTCCATCAGCTGTGGCACAGTTGGTAATTGGCAGCAATCTGACTGGGGAAATTACTATTGAGTCAGCAGGTTCTGGGTTCAATTCCCACTCCAGGGGTGAAATTCTCCGACCCCACGCAGGGTCGGAGAATCGGCCGGCAGCGGCGTTAATCCCGCTCCCGCAGGGTTTTTAATTCTCTGACCGGCCAAAACCCGGCGTTGTGCAAATCCCGCCGGCAGCCTCTGAAAACAGCTGGCGCCGGCGGGATTTCATTATATTTTTGTTTCCACAAATCTCCGGCCCGGATGGGCCGAAGTCCCGCGGCGAAAATCACAGTAGCTTTAAAACGGCGTCAACCATTGATGATGGTTGACGCCGTTCAGTGTCGGGGGGGGGGGGGGGGGTTGCGGCATCGGGGGGGGGGTTGCGGCATCGGGGGGGGGGTTGCGGCATCGGGGGGGTTGCGGCATCGGGGGGGGGGTTGCGGCATGGGGGGGGTTGCGGCATCGGGGGGGGTTGCGGCATCGGGGGGGGTTGCGGCATCGGGGGAGTTTGCGGCATCGGGGGGGTTGCGGCATCGGGGGGGGTTGCGGCATTGGGGGGGTTGTAGCATCGGGGGGGGTGTTTGCGGCATCGGGGGGGGTTGCGGCATCGGGGGGGGGTGGCGGCATTGGGGGGGGGTTGCGGCATTCGGGGGGGGTTGCTGCATCGGGGGTGGGGTTGCGGCATGGGGGGGTGTTGCGGCATCGGGGGGGGGTTGCGGCATGGGGGGTTTTTGGTGGCAGACATCGGCTGTTGCAGAGAGGGGGGGCGACGGATGCCCGGGGCTCCACGCACCGTCGCCCCCCCCTCTGTACGCCGCTGCCCCATACCCCAACCACCCCCCCCGTCACCACCCCTACCCTCCCTCCAGACGCCCTACACCCCTCCCCACCACCCCTACCCCCCTCCAACGCCGCCCCCCCATCTCACGCAACGCCGCAACCCCCCACCCTCAACGCCGGGTCCCCCCCCTCTCAATGCCGGGTCCCCCCCCCCTCAACGCCGGTACCCACACCCCGTCCCCCTCCCTCTGAAGGCCGGTACCCACACCCCCCCTCTCTCCTCCTCCCCCCCTTCCTTCCTCCTCCCCCCCTTCCTTCCTCCTCCCCACCCTTCCTTCCTCCTCCCCCCTTCCTTCCTCCTCCCCCCCTTCCTTCCTCCGTTAGTGGGGGGGGGTGCGGCGTTAGTGGGGGGGGGGTGTGGCGTTGGAGGGGGGTAGGGATGGTGAAGGGGGTAGGGGTGGTGAGGGGAGGGGGTTGGGGTAGGGGCAGCTGCGTGCAGAGGGGGGTGCGACGGTGCATTGGCCCCTCCTCTGCACGCCGCAGCCCCTACCCCAACCCCCCCTCACCACGCCTACCCCCTTCACCACCCCTACCCCCCTCCAACGCCGCCCCCCCTCCAACGCCGCCCCCCCTCTCTCAACTCAACACCGCAACCCCCCCCTCCTCTAAACTCAACGCCGCAAACCCCCCAACGCCGGGTCTGTCACTCTCCTCCTCCCCCCCCCTCAAATGCCGGTCTGTCTCTCTCCTCCTCCCCCCCCCCCCCCCCCCCCCCCCAATGCCGGTCTGTCTCTCTCCTCCTCCTCCCCCCCCCCAATGCCGGTCTGTCTCTCTCTCTCCCCCCCCCCCCCCCCAAAATGCCGGTCTGTCTCTCTCCTCCTCCTCCCCCCCCCCCCCCCCCCCCCAATGCCGGTCTGTCTCTCTCTCCCCCCCCCAAAATGCCGGTCTGTCTCTCTCTCCCCCCCCCCCCCCCCCAAAATGCCGGTCTGTCTCTCTCCTCCTCCTCCCCCCCCAAAAACGCCGGGTCTCACCACTTCCGCAGCTGGTGAAACTGACGCGTATCGCGTCAGTCCGCTGCTGGCCCCTCCGGGAACGGAGAATAGCCGCCTAAAAGAAGGCCCCCACGCCGGAGTCATCTACACCAATTTTGCTCGCCGGAAATCGGCGTTACGACGGTCTGCAGAGAATTTCGCCCCTGGTTCTGAGTAGAATAATTCAAGGCTGACGCACCCTGTGCACTGTCGGAGGTGCCACCTTTTGGTTGAATCATTAAACCGAGGCCCCACCTACCCTCTTAGCTGGACGTTAAAGACCCCATAGCACTGTTTCCAATAAGTTATCCCCGATGTCCTAGCCAGTATTTATCCTTCAGCCAACAAAAGAAAGAAAAAGCAGACTATCTGGTCATTATCATATTGCTGTTGGTTGGGAGTCTTCTGTGTGCAAATTGTCTGTTGTGTTTCCTGAAGATAACGGAGACTACATTTCATTGGATGTTATAGACTTTGTGACCTCATGAAAGGCACTTTGATACAGCACAGAAAGAGGTCATTTGGCCCATAGAGTCAGCAGCAACCTCTGCCTTGGCCCCCATCCCTGACCTATCCCTGTAGACCCACCTAACATTTGGACACTAAGGGGCAATTTAGCACAGCCGATCCATCTAACCTGCACATCTTTGGGTATAAGTGCATGTCTTCCCTTTAAATCAACCAGAAATGGTTGGGCTACCGGTACATTCTGGCCATCTCTATTCGGCAACAACGTGCTGTCATATTCTCTCTGTTGGCTACTTTTGGCAATGAGCAGAATGAGACTATGGGTAGAACCTCTTGGTCCCCCCAGCAGCAGGAAGCTTGTTGGGTGGAGGAATCTAATTTGGCGTGAGGCCAAAAATCAGTTGTTTGTCATGGGGCTGTTCCATTGGAATGCTGTTCTCGGGACTTTACCAGTGAGTTAAAGGTTAATCAAGCTTCCTGACGAACAACGGTGGGGAAGCCCTCTTGCATGAATTCGCATCTCGTTCACGCTCATTAAAAAGCCACCTCGTCAGAATTAAGTCCCCTCCTCAAACAAAACTCTCCACCAGTGAGAAATTAGAATGTTCGCTTTCACAATTGCACGTACATGGCGTGCACCCGGTGAGGTAGGCTCCTTCCCTCACGAACAGTGAGTTGCCGCTGGATTGTCCTGTGTGGAACATTACCAATGTCAGCCTTTGAAATGAAATGAAAATCGCTTATTGTCACAAGTAGGCTTCAAATGAAGTTACTGTGAAAAGGCCCACATTCCGGCGCCTGTTTGGGGAGGCTGGTATGGGAATTGAATCCATGCTGCTGGCCTGCCTTGGCCTGCTTTAATAGCCAGCTATTTAGCCCTGTGCTAAACCACCCCCGTTGCTTGAGAGTGGCTGTTGGCAGGGCAAGTTGCATGGAGTATGACCAACAAAGGGGGGGGTGGATTAGCAGGGAAGGGTGGTGGGGTGGCCAGGCACAGATGGAAGGGGCAGTTCAGGCCGTCCATGTGCCCTTGAAATACGGTGCCAAAATCTTCAACGCCCAGGAGGTAATGGCATGGATGGCAACTTTCTGCCTGACCCCACCGCCACAAGATTTGTAGAGTTCTGCACAAATGCGTTGGTTTAAGATGACCAGCATGAGATTGCGCATCGTCAGCCATCCCGCCATCCACACACTGCACCCACCCACCCCCCTCTGCCAGTGGAAACCACTCCTACCAACCACTGCCAAACTTAGACTTCAGAATGGAACATACCGAGGGCGAGAAACCCACGAGAGTTCTCCAACTTGCCTTTCAAACACTTTGAAAGAAAAGACAGAAAACTGACTCGGAAACAAAGACAAATGAGCGAGAGAAACATCCAAACAGAAAGTAACCACCGGCACATTTAAGGAAAAAGTATCAATTACTCAGAGTGACAGAATTCCCTCTGCCTTTAAGACTATTGCATTAGATACATCAAGGAGGCAGGAGCTGACTCTCCAAATGGATAATGTGTGGTCAGAATCGTAGGAGTCCTGAGGCACATCAGTGAGGTGGTGCAGAGCTGTGCATCCAGCTGCAAGTCATGAAGGGAGAGAAATGCTTGTGCATCTGTTTGAAAGGGTAGTTACCGTGGAAATGAATATCCCAGTGAAAGTTCTGTTGCAGGGTCATTAATAAACACTTTAATGTTATGCAGCAGCATTCTGGTCTAATTTGTTCAATAAATCTGTAGCTGACAACTAGACCAGCATTCGCAGAGTGGAGGAAGGAAATGAAAGTGGTCCAAGGTAAATGTGGCCAGGTAAAATTGAGTTAGCTGAATCGAATCTCCCCATGTATATATATTTTGGATGTATATACAGTTTGGTGTTAGTTTATTGCTCCTCATCAATGTGATGGATATCGGTGCTAGGAAATTGAACTCTTTTCCGATTTAGGCTGGATAAGATGTGGGAGGGGGATTTAAATCATGCTCCGATTAAAATAATTCTTCCCCCCCCCCCCCCCATTTTTTAGGCACACCCATGGCAGGTTTTGAGTGTGACTTGAAGAGTTCATGAATAAATATTTTATACAGGAGGATTCTAATTCTTTTGCATCATTGATATGCCTCACACACACTAAAGGATGTTTCAATGTCCCAGTGATTTGCTTTTTCCACTCACAGCTCAATTCCAGTGGTTTGTCTGGATGAGATTATCAATTAAAGAGCAGATTGGGGATTAGTTTGTGCTGCTGACAAATACCCATGAGAGACCAGTTAATTCAGACAAGCAAGAAGGCTTTCATTCAATTTTTTTGGTTGCATAGGAGAGCGGGTGCGATGGACAGGGTGGGCCGTGTCTATTAATCAACAGGATCACCTGTATCCCACTATCCAAATTTGACCTGTTCCTCAGGGCGCTGGGAAATGCATATACTTCAAGTCAGATCCTTCTTTACAAAGAGAAAGTAGATGTATTTCTGTTGGACCTTTAATACCTTCAGGATGTGCCAAAGCTTTTCTCATCCATTACTTCTGAAATGTCATCACTATTACAGCCAATGTATTTGCAGCGAGCTCCCACAAATAACTACCAGCTAATCTCCTTTTAGCTGTTGTTTGAGGTATTAATATTGGCCGAGAGACCAGGGAGAACTCCCTACTCTTCTCGAACCTTGCCACAAGACGTTGGGCACGATTTAATGGAAGTGAAACTGAATCCTGTGTTGGCAACATTTAGACGGGTGTTTCCTGGCTCTGGCAGCGCTGAGAACCACCCTGCTATGAAATGGGACTCTGCATCATTTCTGGGCCTCGGGAGGAATGCCCTGCCCAGGCCATACTTAAGCTCACAGCCTGCACTAACAAGCTCCATTTTAAATGGTGTCTTGACCTCTAGACCCCCCACTATAGCCTCCAGACCCAGACCCAACATCCCAACTCACCAATTGGGAGTCATCGAGTCCTCCGCAGACCACCTCATAAAGATAGGGCAACCCCTGGCCCAATCCCCGGCATGGGCAAGATGCCACTTGGCATTGCCAGTGTGGCAACTGGGTGACACTGCCAGGGTACCAGGATGGCAGTGTCAGTGTCTGGACAGCATCAGGGGTGCCAGGGTACCTCCCCTCCCAGGGTCCAGCCACCCTGGGGCCCCTGATTACCTGGGAGATCCCCCAAGTGCCGGTCCACCTGTGGAAACCATTGCTAAATAGCGTGCACTCGGGGTCTCGAAGGTGATGCCATTATGTCCAGGGCACTGGGTAGATGCAGCATAGACATACTCAAGTGAGACTAATTACTCCCTTTTGCAAATCTGGATCCTGACTTCAATGGGTGGGATCCAGATTGCGACGCCGCATGAGATCTCGTTAGATCTCGCAAGGTGTGACGAGGCCAGTAAATTTCATGTGAGGCCTTTCACGAGATTTACCCGCCTTGTTGCATCCTGAGTCGGGGGCGATGAGACTGATAAATCACGCCCTTGGGCAGCACGGTAGCATAGTGGTTAGCACAATTGCTTCACAGCTCCAGGGTCCCAGGTTCAATTCCCAGCTTGGGTCACTGTCTGTGCGGCGTCTGCACCGTATGTGCGTGGGTTTCCTCCGGGTGCTCTGGTTTCCTCCCGCAGTCCAAAGATGTGCAGGTTAGGTGGATTGGCTGTGCTAAATTGCTCCTTAGTGTCCAAAATTGCACTTAGTGTTGGGTGGGGTTGCTGGGTTATGGGGATAGGGTGGAGGTGTGGACTAGGGTAGGGTGCTCTTTCCAAGAGCCGGTGCAGACTCGATGGGCTGAATGGCCTCCTTCTGCACTGTAAATTCTATGATTCTATGTCTCCATGTGGGAGGAAAGATATGGCAATGATTTAACATTGTATCCAAAAGCTGGCACCTGAGTTCAATACTCCCTTAGTACTGCACTGGAGGAGAAGGACTTGTTGCGCAGTGGGCAGTATACCCATGCCTCTGAACCAGAAGGTCTGGGTTTGAGTCCCAGCCCAGGACATGATGGCGAAGGAAGGTGCATTCAGAACGTGGCCAAACAAACTGAGTGTCAACCTGAAAATCCTTCCAAAACACGCCAATGGCTGACAGTAAGCGGGAGAGACTTGTGGTCAGACACATTTGCTGTGAAGTGGTGCCCCTCAAGCTATAAGCCCCTGGCCTGTTTTGGGAGTTATTGGGCGGAATTTTCTGAAAATGGGGCTATGTCCCTATGCCCGCGGGAAAACGGGCGCGAATCACTCTGGACTTTCCTAGAGAATGTCCAGAGAGATTCTCCATTTTGCAGGGGGCTTGCACGGCCCTGGAATAGTCCACGCAGCTGCGGCTGCCGATACGGGGCCCTGCACTTCTGGCCACGTGTCCACGCATGCGTGCGGCGGCCGCCTATGGCGTTGGCTGAGCGCCACTTGGCGGACCCACACAGCAAGCCGGCCCCAACAATATAGCCCCGCCCCCCGCAGATCGCGCGTGCCCGCCGATCGGTCGCCCCCGATCGCAAGCATGGCTGTCCTGAAGGACCCCCCCCCCCCCCCCCCGGTGATGGATCCCCCTGCGTCCCACCAGGGCGGCCACAGACTGGGTCTGCAGCCGGCACTCCGAGCTCCCGCCGGGTGGAACCATGTGTGAAACATGCCGGCGGGAATTCGGCCAGTTCTGGCGGAGGATTATCGCGGGGTCATCTTTCAATAACCCCCCGACCGGCGCCGCGTCGACCGTGCAAGCGGATTGGCGGTGATCTCCAGTCCGCGGATAATTGCGGGAAAGCGTTGGACCCGATCACGGGTCTGATGCACCATTCTCCACCCCCACGCCGAGCACGATTTTGGCGCAGAGGCTAGGAGAATCCCGCCATCGAGCTATGGAAACAAAACAAATTGGGCTGCACTGGAGTGTCAACCAAAATTGATTGGTCAAGACTCTGAAGTGGGACTTGAACCCACCATGTTCTGACCCTGAGCGGAGAGTGACTGCACTGAGCTACAGCTGGCACCCAATTATGTTATTTGCTGAGGTGAATGACATTTTCTCACCATGATAAAATGTGTCAAAAAAATTATCTCGGTGTGAAGAGTTCCTGAAAGATAAGTATAAACATTTTTTGTGAGTTCAGGAGGACTCCCACGTTAAGACTACCCTGTCCTGCCGGGTAGGTTCTTTTAAAATTCTGATCAGGAATCACCTTTCTTTGTCAAGGTCTCCTATCTTTATCACCATACCTCTTCCCCTCCCCCACCAGCAAGGTAAATTTAATCAGTTAAACTTGTCTCCAGTCTTAATTCTCAACCATGAGAGACTTTAAATCATTATAGAAGCTTAGCCAGTTATACCAGCTATAAACTTGATCTTAAAATAGCGTCCTCCTTCGCCAGAGTATTCAGACTAAACAAAAAACTCAGAATAAATATGCTCACACGGTATGTTATATACCTTCTGAGCTAACCTCTCTTAATGCATGGAATTCCCCTTTGAAGAATTCTAGAGAATTTAGGTTCCTGAGGTTGAGTCTACAACTCTTTATAATGGTTACTGAATAACATTTTATTTTAAGCTTAAATCTTGGGTTAATTACATTTGGTTGGTGCATTACAGTGTGCAAAGTAAGTAAAATAAACAAGTCCACCTAAAATATGAATGAAAAATAGACTAATAGTACTAATAATAATAATCTTTATTATTGTCACAAGTAGGTTTGCATTCACACTGCAATGAAGTTACTGTGAAAATCCCCTGGTCGTCACACTCCGGAGTCTGTTCGGGTGCACAGAATCCACCTAGAAGTAAATGAAGGATACAAATCCACCTAAAAATAGATGTAGGATATTCAAACAAATAACATACTAAGTCTATACTCGCAATTGAAGTATTGAGCTATGAGGAGTTCCATAAAATGTCTGCTTTCTTCTGTCAGCCATGCTTATCTGACCTAGGTGTTTACCAAACAGCCTAATTTCTTTAAGAATAACATAACCATTGTCAATCATGCTCATGGGGGTTCTTTGTTTTAGAATTCTTGGAGGATCGATTAATGCGCTTTTTTGTATACAAGCCATCCTCGGCTTGTTGTAAAAGTCTCTAGGGCTTGTTCGACAAGGCCTTCTCAAGGCTTTCTATGGGTTTGAATGTATATGATCTTGTCCCTCTCTGCTCTTGGCAAATATTCATAGGTTTCATTGGCTGGGTTAAATCCTTAACACTTCAATGTACCAGCCATTCTGGGAAGGCAGGGGAATGGTAGCATGTCAATAAGTCCGGTGGTTAAGGTCGCTGTCACCATACGCTCTGCGGTCAAATGAGTTAGAAACAAACACATTTCCAATAGGTTCTTACGGGATTCTCGCTGGAGATGAAAACTGGCCTAAAGCTCCAGAGGTTCTCAGTTTGCTGATCCACTGGGGCATTGGGGTGGGGGGGGGCACTTTAACTTAGCCCTAACTGTAGCAAAGCTGGCAGGGTCAGTGAGAACTGTCACATAGAGCCTCGCTCTATGCTCAACAGGAACATCTCTCAGTTCGCAATTGATGTCAATTTGTATTTCATTCTCATATATGTCAAATTAATTTGCATACTTATTATAATGAACCTTCACAGATTGCATGCAATCCATTAATCGATTTTCTATGTAACAATCTCAAACAGCTGCATTAACACTTTCCTGGCTGATAGTCTGATTCATTTACTCATTGCGTTTTATAACGAACAGCAAATCCAATCTACACCTATATTGTTCCTTAGTAGGGGAATACTTGTTTCCCCCCCCCCCCCCCCCCCCCCCCCATACAAAGTGGGCTTCGCAATGGTCAGGTGATGAGATAGAGTTTAGGTTCACTGAAATTCAGAGGAAAGATCCTTTCCCTTCTAGATGGTGAATATTTCCTGGTTGGATCCACCGATGCTGAGATTAAGGCCGATTTCCCACATGTGACACAAAACGGCATCTTAATATCAACTCCTCCATGTTCGTCTGGAGAGGGAAGGAGTCGGGAGTTAGAAATGGAAAATGTATATTCAAACTGCTGCATGCATGCCTGCCACCATTTTCCCATTAATATATAGCAGGCTGTTGACTTCATTATTTATATGTGAATCACAAGCTGTTTCTTATATTGACCGAATGACCACACAACCAGTGTATTAGTCCAAAAGACAGTTTATTAACAAACACACTTGTTTCTAGAAGCAATGATTTGTGCGGCTACGCACTAAACTAAACCCAATAACGAAGATGACCGTTACTTAACGTAGGGGTGACCGGCACTGTATGGGAGATAAGGCCTTTATCTGTGTCCACGTGGGTCGGTTGGAAGTCTTCAGGTTCGTCTCGGCTGGGCTCGTCCTTCAGGTAGCGATCGCGGATCCTTGAACTTGGCGAGTTGATATGCTGCAATTGGTTGCAAACAGGCCGGTCCAAAAGAGGCCGATCCCTCGTGCGCAGGGCTTCTTATCCTTCCCTTTCGGCCCTTGGGCGGTACTATCTCCTGCTCCAATGGATCGATAGGGTTTCGATCACCTTCATTGATCCTGGCCAATTAGGGGGTGGATACCTCGGTGGCTGGGCGGGTCCCAGCTATCATTGTCCTAGGCACGTAGGCCTTTCCAAATAAGGGGAGTGGCACCGGTTAGTCTGCTACTGCTGTAACTCCTTGATTCAAACTCTATTGTCCTGGGTGAAATGGTGATTGACTTTTAATGGGCGCAAGTTACAGTCAGGTCTGGCTTCTTTGCATAATACACAGAGGCTGTGTACTTGTCTGTGTCCAAGTTGACCACAATTCCCATGGTCCTTTGCAGGTGGCCATTTTAGATGGTTGCAAGGCCAAAACATATTTAGATCAGGCTCCCACTGTGCAGCTGGAAGGCTGATTTTCAATTTAATAACCACCATTGGTTTTCTTGTACGCAGGAAATCCATAAGTGAAATGTAGGCAGAAGCTGCAGGCTCAGGAAGGTAAAAGCCTTTTTACAGCACTCAACCTTCAAGACTTCATTGAAGCCTTTAGCCTCTCCTCTGCCAATCATCACCTCACTATCACCCTTTGATGTAGTTGGTGACCTCCCCACCCATGAAGCATTGATCTGTGTTTCCCTCCCACTTGAGTGCCACACTCACTCCCCTGCTGAACCCCGATCACCCATTCCCTCCCAATTGTCAGTGGTCAGTCTCCATGGGCCACCAGTTGATTATTATAGAATCATAGAATTTACAGTGCAGAAGGAGGCCATTTCGGCCCATCGAATCTGCACCGGCTCTTGGAAAGGGCACGCTACCCAAGGTCAACACCTCCACCCTATCCTCATAACCCAGTAACCCCATCCAACACTAAGGGCAATTTTGGACACTAAGGGCAATTTTTCATGGCCAATCCACCTAACCTGCACATCTTTGGACTGTGGGAGGAAACCGGAGCACCCGGAGGAAACCCACACACACACACACACGGAGGATGTGTAGACTCCGCACAGACAGTGACCCAAGCCGGAATCGAACCTGGGACCCTGGAGCTGTGAAGCAATTGTGCTATCCATAATGCTACCGTGCTGCCCTCCACAATGCTACTGCGCTGCCCTAAGCTCTCCTGATTTTCCCACCCAGGAGCAAGGCAACCTTTTTAATTTGAATTGGAATTGGGGAATGGAAGATAAACAATGATTGTTCAGCAGGAAATGGGGAGGGCAAATGAACTGTTGGCTTTCATTTCAAAGTGAATGGAGTATGAAAATAGCTAAGCCCTTCTAAAACTATACAAGACACCAGTTTGACCTGGAATACTGCGAACTGTTTTGGTCCCCTTATTTAAGGAAAGATACATTGGCATTAAAGGCAGCCAAAAGAAGGTTCACTGGGTTTATCCTGGGTATGGAGGGATTTTTTTATGAGGAGTGGTTGAGTAGGTTGGGCCTGTACTTATTGGAGCTTAGAAGGATGAGAGGTGACCTTATTGAGACATAGGATTTTCAGGGGGCTTGATGGGAAAGACACTGAGAGGATGTTTCCGACTTTGGGAGAGTCTGGGACCAGAGGGCTTAATCAAAGAGTAAGGGGTCATTCATTTAAGACAGAATTGAGGAGGAATTTATTTTCTCGGAGGGTAGCGAATCTGTGGAATTCTTTACTGCAAAAGGCTGTTGGGGCTGGGTCATTAGGAATGTTCAAAGTTGAGCTAGACAGATGTTTAATCAGTAAGGGAATCAAGGGTTATGTGGATGGAGCAGTAAAGTGGAGTTGAGGATTATATCAGATCAGCCATGATCTCATTGAATGACAGAGAAGACTCGATGGGCCGAGTGGCCTGCTCCTGTGTCTTTGGGCTTACTATTGTGAGATACAGCTGTAAAATTCAGCAGGGCATCAATGTTCTTGATCTTGCTGTGTGTTCCTCGTATTGGCATGCTCCCCCACCTCCACCCGCAAATATTGAGGCCTCGGTTTTAGTCAGTCAGTCGTAATGAAAGTGCTGCCAGACATCGGAATCATGGGTTGGATTCTCCAATTTCCAGGCTATGTCCGGATGATCCGTGGCGTTTTAAGTCAAAAAAAATCGGCGGCGCCCCAGCACCAATCCTCCGACCAGTGAGGGGCTAGCAGCCGCGCCATGTAAAACGCCTGGTCTTCACGATATAAACTGCCGGAGGCGACGACCTGCAGTGGTCGTGCCGGACAACATGGCCCCGGCTGTGCGTGGACCCGACCTGCCAGATAGTGCCTCCCTGGAGTTTCCCTCGCCATCCACTGGCCACCCCCACTAGCACCCCCAGCCCTCGCCGAAACCTCACCGACTAGCAGCACGGCTCCCGCCTGACTGGTGGCGGCTGGACACAGTCCACAGCCGCCATGTCAGGTTCCCGGCCGCTGAGACCACACGTCCCCCCGCGGTCACGGACTTGGCCCATCGGGGCGGAGCATCGGGGGAGGGCTGCCCCAACGGCGTGAGGTGAACTCCTCGATGATGCTGGTCTGGAGGGGGCGGAGCATGTGAACACAGGCGCCCACCCCGATTCCATCGTAAACAGGGATTCTCCGCCCGATCGGCAATTACGAAATCTGCGTCGGGCAATGGAGAATCCCGCCCCATGTCCTTCCTTGTGACAGTTCTCACGAACTTACCCTGTAGTATTTTCTCCTTTATTAAATCTTCTTCACTTTCTATTACTTCTTCCCGGTTCTATTTCCTCTGTCTTCGAGTCAGTTTAAGATGCCACGTGCCAGCCAGATGAATTTAATGATTCCGAGGTGTCCCATGCCACACAGCTGTCAGAATGGCTTTCTTTGCAAATGGACATCCAAATTGGGTGTTGGAGTGAAGGAAGTTACTTGTTAAATAGAGGATGGCACTAATAAGAGATACATTGTTCAAATGTTCCATTAAATGCTGCACAAGATGGTGCATATGTAACATTTAGCCTCTTGCACTTCTTTAAGACCAATTTGATGGTTCCTACATTGCAAAATCTACATTTTAGAAGATCAGACAGCTCAAGGTCAACAATAACATGACTCAGTACCTTTAACAGTAACGTACCATGGCAATGTACTCAGGGAAAGTCTATTGAGTGGTAGTTAGGGGAGGAATTTGGGGAGAAGATGAGGATGTGATCGAAAAGGTGAATGATTTCACAGAGTTGTAAACGATTTTAGTTATGCCGGATGTGGAGTTAAAGCTCAGTTCAGGAATAGGAGAAAATGAAATACTGTAATTATGGGGAACGTTTCAGCGGACTGGAGTTAAAGTTCGCTGAATGGCGTGTTTAGCGTGTGTTTCCCAATGCCTGCGTGGCGAGAAAAACCCTACCATTCAGTGGCACATTTTGACAATTATTTTGGCTTCAGGGAGATTCGCTTTGCTGAGGCTGCACTGAGAGGGATTTCCTGCTGGAACCTGACAGCGGGAAAGGCTCCTCGCAGATCGTGGCACCATTTTGTTTGCTGGATCTAATCTTCCCCCCTTCTCTTTCAGCCCCCTCACCCCCCAACCTTGGGGAAGCCCTGGGAACTCCCCTAACCCCCTCGCTACCTGGTAAAGCCCCCTTGGGCCCGATCCCTGGTCGTAACCTGACATCCAGGCAACCTGGCAGTGCCATGGTGCCCAAGTGCCAGAGGGAGTTCCAGGGCACCATTATGACTTGTCCCCAAACACCCGGGTGTCTCCAATGGCCTTGGAGATCCTCGCCACAGGTGCTATTGCTCCTGGTTCATGTTTGTGTGGACCAGTACTTAACGGCACCCTGGTGCGGTCCCCCAGACACTGCTGCTGAGTCCCAGGTGCCGGTTGAATCCGGCGAACGCATATCCGACTCATTTAAATATGCTAACCTGGATCACGCCCAATGAGAGAATCTCTCACAAGACGGGCGCGACAAGGCCGTTTAATCATACAAAATGTCACTTTGAAGCATAGTGGATCTTGTTAGGCAACTTCAGAAAACTATTAGTGGTGGCTTTGTCTAAGCAGGGCATTAAGGCAGTAGTTTAGAAAGAGCAACGGTTTCTGTGGGAAGGAGGGAGTCAATGAGGCCACTGAGCAGCAGGGCTAGGAGAGACATGAACATGAATATTGAAGTTGCATCACGAGAGGCAAAGACTGGGTCAGTTTGTCACCTTTATGGAGGAACATTAAGGTTCTGTGGTAACCCTTTAAAACTGTGCCCCAATGAAGGGCCACAGTACACCAGACAGAAGTGTTCCAGATACACCCTCAACCTATTTCTATCAGATATTGTCAGGACCTTGAACTCTGTTCCAAACAGATAAAGTTCCTGATATGTATTCCCTGCACACGAAGCTCAGTACTGGGATTACTAACAAAGAAAAGTTATCCCTGAACTGCAAAGTTAGAGGGGAATGAGCTGCTTTCGAAGCATTTTTTTCCAACTTGGTTTCATGTATTCTCAAGCACATACCACATTGAATACGTTTAATCGATTGATCTATTGTGTTCCTTGCACATGGTATTTTTTCTGATGAAAAAGATCTGTCGACGGTTCTCCCCTTCAGGCTAAAACAATATGGTTGAAGAATTCATTTGTCATATTATGATTTGAACCTTGGCAGAGACGTCTATTCATGTGTGAGCTCTAGGTTTCCAAAGCAACAAACAAGCACTCCAGCCCAAAATCCCGGAATCTATTGATGCTGTTCCAGGTCAATGTGGTGAAACTGTTCTCAGCTAGTATGCATGTTGCATCATCAAATGTACAAAAAGCAAATGAATGTAGACAGACTTCAGTTTAATGCCGAATACACGTAACACAAAGATATGCATTTTGTTCCATCTTTCGCGATATCACACTACCTGGTCTAACTGTACTTTATTTATCAATGTATGGGGCAGCACGGTGGCACAGTGGTTAGCACCGCTGCCTCACAATGACAGGGACCCAATTCCAGACTTGCGTGACTGTCTTTGTGGAGTTTGCACGTTCTCCCAGTGTCTGAGTGGGCCTCCTATGTGTGCTCCGGTTTCCTCCCACAGTCCAAAGCTGTGCAGGTTAGGTTGATTGGCCACGCTAAATTTCCCCTGTGTTCAAAAGGTTACATGAGGTTACGGAGATAGGGTGGAGGCGTGGACCTAGGCAGGGTGCTCTTTCAGAGGGCCGATGCAGACTTGATGGGCCGAATGGCCTCCTTTTGCACTGTCGGGATTCTGTGTACTTCAGACTTGAACAAAATAATGGGCGGAATTCTCCGCAACGGACGGCAGGCGGAGGCCGCTCCTTGCCCCCTATTCTCCCCCCCCCCCCCCGGGGGGGTTAGGAATGGCTTTTCGTGAAACTCGGCCGCCGGGCCTTGACGCTGGCGTCAAGGCGGCCCGCCAATAATGACGCGGCCGGCGGCGCCAAATGACATCAGCCGCGCATGCGCAGGTTGGCCGGCGCCAACCCGCGCATGCGCGGTTGCCGTCTTCCCCTCCACTGCCCCGCAAGACGTGGCGGCTTGATCTTGCAGGGTGGCGGAGGGGAAAGAGTGCGTCTCTTGGAGACTCCAGCTCGACGATCGGTGGGCACCGATCGCGGGCCAGTCCCCTCCCGAGCATGGTCGTGGTGCTCGATCCTCTCTCCGTCCCCCACAGGCCCCAAACATACCTTTTGCGCTAAGTTCACACCGGCAGCAACCAGGTGTGGTTGCCGCCGGCGTGAACAGGTCGGGAACGGCAGGCCGCCCGGCCCATCCGGACCGGAGAATCACGGGTTGCCATGAAAAACGGCGACCCGCGATTCTCCGAGCGGCGTGTCGCAAAATGCGATACGCCATTTTGGAGGGGGTGGGAGAATCGCGGGGGGTGCCAGAGCGGCCCTCCGGCGATTCTCCCACCCAGCCTGGGGAGCGGAGAATCGCCCCCAATGGTCTAGATTTTTTTGTAAAAATAATAGTGAACTTAACGATCTTTTATGCACATATTGCCAGTAACCTCAAGTGAGACTAGACGTGCAGTTAAATGCGGAAACCCAAACGTTTCTGCTTAACGTTCACCATTTAAATGCTTTGATTGACTTGAAATTAGTGTTCTTGCACAGTCAATACAAATCAAACTCGTCAAAGAAGATCAGAGATGGTCCATTTCAGTCTCATTGCCCCATTTAACCACACGGTAAATCTTAATTTCTGTGAATGAAGCTCTCTCGCCCTGAACATTAGCTATTGCAAACATAGTCTAATTTCTTCAGCTTTGATCGATGTTAGAAATTTAGAAAAATATACCGCAACTTTTTTTGTAAAATTTCTGTTTTTTTGCTGTCTGTCATAGTCCAATCATTATTTTAATCTCTTCATTTTACGTTCTGTTCTTGAGTTGACCTGAATTCATGATTCTAATTTACAACTCCTGGTTTTAGTTTCTGCTCTATTTATTTCATAACCGTTCAATCTGAATGGTTAAGGGAACACACAGAGGAATGCCCTGTTCACACTGGTCTGAGATAGACCATAGAGAGAACCATAATGTTTTCATCTTCCATTTACAGCAATTTCCAGTGTAAAGTCTCAGGGAAATTAAATGGGCAGGGGCAAGTCTAACAAATCACTGACATCATTCACTCCCCGGTGGCAGTAAATTCTGGCAAAAAATACATATCGTGATAAAAAAATATGTGTTTCTAAAAGTAGGTAAACGTTGAGGTTCAATACACCTGCTTTTGAAATAAAGTTACATGATTCCACAGGTTTGGAATAAACAAGCACAAAGAAAATTTACAATACAAGTTCATAAAGATAATGCAATTTGTAAAATCTAATTCATACCCTGACATTCAGCGTAAGTATGAGGTACATTTGAATTGACAGACAAACTGCAGTCGAACACAGCACACTACAGAGGAAGTGGCAAATGGAACCAAGCAGGGTCCATGGAGTTCTCAACAGCCCATCTGATGTCAGTAAACACCAAGTCAAACAATTTGTTCAAAGCTCTGTCTCATGAAGGATTACCAGCTTCACCTTTGAATATCTCTCCTTGGAATTCTCTCCAAAGGTTACTCCCATGAGGATGGATTTAGGAATGGCCCACCTTATAGCTTTTCAACCTCCCCTTCTGAGATTCCTTCCCCCTCGATTCCCAAGCACACGGAACACTATCTCACAAGCACACTTTGAGATCTATGGCTGTTTCAAGCAGATTACCACTGCTCCAAAGGGCTCGCTTTGCCCCAGTGGCACTCTTGATTTAAAGTCTGCTCCCTCTTGCCCTATTCTCTGACTTTTAAACTAAACTTAACGAGGACCTAATCCTGTGTCTATGGATTTGTTGTGTGGCAGACTAGCTCAAACCGACTGCCTCAAAAAGAGAGTTGTTCATTGACGTTTGAACTGATCTGCGATCTTATCAAAGCACTCCCAGAGGGTCCCACGCTTGTTACTAGGCAGGAACCAATGTAACAAGTATTGGAACATCCTTTACTTTAAACATTACAATCTATATAGACTGCTAATTTAGCACTTAGGATCACATAGATCAATCATTTCATGCCTTTTTTATATCATATACATTATATATGTCGGAGTTTCTAGTGAATTTTAGTGTTGACATTGGATGTTCGTAACGATACTTCATTTGTCAGCCCACCATTTGGTGTTTTGAATCCTCAGTTTCATTGCGACGCTTGTGGTTGATAAATAAGGAGTTTGGGAATTATTATTCCATCTGTAATAGGGACTATGTTTCTGGGTAGGAAATAACTTATCCGTTCTGTCGCAGTGAGAGTGAACCTGCGCGCCCGGGGTCAGTTCTAATGGCATGTGCCCTCTTGCAGTTTCTCTGCCTTTCATAGCTGTGGCTGATCACAGTGTGCAGTCCTGCATACTTTCCAACAACATTCAGTGAAGCTCTCTGTGTTGAGTGTGTGCTCGCTGCATCCCAGCGGGTTTAACAATGGTTTTGCTCTTGTTCACTCCAGGTTTGGAACAGACAACACACAGGAAATGTAAAGTGGTCTCAGAAAGGATAATAGAAGAGTGCTGCGAGCTTCTCCGACTGGCTACTTACCTTCTGGTGTTTAGAAAAAGTAGAGGCGGGAGATGGAGAGTGCTTGACAGTGAGATTAGTAAGAAATTGGAAACAGCCAACAAGAATACTGTTGAGAGAAAGTCAGGTCAGGATTCAACTCACACATTAACAGCAAAATAAAATTGAAGTTATTCATCACAAATGTTCAGCAAACCCGGTGCTAAGGGTAATTTAGGAATATGTCAGTGTTTCATACATGAAGTTGACAATTTATGGAATAGAAACTGAAGCAGGCAAAGAGAGAGAGACGTACACAAAGGATGAGAGAGGGAGAGAGAATATATGACGGGCGCAGGGAGCCTGAGGCGTTGACTAGAGTGGACAAGGATGCAGAAGAGTCGCGTGTGGAGGGTGTTGAGCATTTGGGAGAGCGACAAAGGTAGACGGAGATAGATAATGAGGTGGAAACTGGAGATTTGGGAAGGTGGAAGCAGGAGCAGGGAAACAGGGAGAGGGAAAGACTGAAGGAGTGAGATTGGAGAGAGAGAGAAAAACTGGAGCCAAGTGGGGAGAAAAAGGAAAAGTGAAACTAGATACAAGAACAAAAGGGAAGGAAATATAATCTTGAAGCAATGAGAGAGAAAGAGGGAGAGCATAACGATAATGGAAAGGGTGAGTGAAAGAGAGAGTCTGAGAGAGGGAGGGATAATAAAATCTGGAGCTGACAGAAAGAAAGAGTAGGAGAGGCAGAACCTACAGTGTAGTCAGCAAGCATCAGCCTGATAAAGCAACATTTATGACACTTGAGTACGAAACAGGTTTGCCGTCACTGATTATTAGTGGATTAGATTTACCTTATACTTTTGCAATTGCTTACTGAACTAGATTCATTTCAGTAGTTAAGCATGTTACAATTACGTAATATGCCTACCCTATCCAAAAATACGATTCAATTTGATTTTATATGAATGTGCTTGTAATCTCAGCGATCTTCGGCTAACATGTCTCTGGACCAGAATAAAAGCAAAATAGCTTTCACTGAAGCACTGACTTTTAAAACTTTTATTGAAAAAACATTTGCGCTGAAGAAAAATTACAATTCAGCTCATTCCCATTTATTTCTGAGCGAGGAGGAAATTATTGATGATTACAGTGAAACTTGCCCAAAGGGGAACGTAATTGCACTGGTTTTCATTGAGCTGAATAATGACGGATGTAAAAGGGAACAAAATCTATATTTCATGCTGAAGTCCGGTGATAGGTTTGATGCAGACCAATTTACCTTTCTTTATGCTGAGGTCCAGAAAGCCCCAGAGCATCACGAGCTGCCTCTGCGCGTGTCACATTAAACCTGATGAAGGATTAATTTCCTCTTAAAATGATTGCACTCAGGGACTGACCTTTAGCCCGCTGATGGCCCGAATAAAACAGTACACAGACTAGTTGACGAATAGGTTAATGGCAATGGCACCAGATTGTAGAAGAATGTTTAATCTGGCCCTCTGCTGGCTCAGTCAATTATCACTTTCTGGATATATTTAGATCCAAAATGAAAAGGGAGTCTTTGCTCCGTGAAAGGTTTATGGAAAGGATAAACAGTAATGGTGACTGCTTGTCGGTTAAACATGACCACGTCTTGTTCTCAAATTATGTCTTTTCATTTGTATTAATAGCTTTTTTTAAAATTGCAGTTTCAAGATCTACCTCGTTGTCCATTCTTCAACAATCGGTTTATTCGCATGCTGTCATGAAGACAAGCAACGATGAGAATTAATTCATGATCTTGTACCACAAAGTTCTAGGTGCAGAGCTCTGAAAGAGGGCACAATGGTTATCGATAAGGCAAATAGTTTGCTCAAGATAAGAAAACATGGTTAAAAATATCAGACATGAGGACACCCCTTACTAAGATGCAGTTATATTGCAGACACTAAATGACAGCTGAGGACACCTGGCTTGAAGAATGAAGATCCCCAACTTTTTTGCCTCCAGGGTCCATTGTTCAATTAGCTCCTGGTCATACCTACCGAAAACAAAATGATGTCCTGGCCACTTCCTTCAATATTGAACGACTAACCAGCGATCGAATGAGATGCAGGGAAGATCATAAAAACTGAATTTGCAAATTAATGAATTGTGGTTCTGTGCTGTGAGCTCGGAATGTGGTGGAAATGTGAACCTATGGGGATATGTCCTGTTGGAATATGTAAGAAAAGTAGTTTTCAGGCTTTCTACTAAATATTGTTACCCTTCAGCCACAAATTGCTTAAATTGTGTCACAATAGTGCGCCATCAGTGTGTAACGAGACATTCATTTTCATCTCATGTTTACAGGATGATAGCAGGAGTAATCACAGCCTGAGACAGAGAGAATGGCTGATAACAACATATCTAAGCTGAGGTAAATCTTATATATTAAGACAGTGTCAGAGCACAAGGCCTTTGAAAGTGCCACTTGTTTGTCTTAAGTTTGTATCTTAGGATATACAATGTCATTCCACTCAAGAACAACTTATACCTATACTGCGGCTTTAACATAATAAAATAACCCAATAACAGGGATATTATACGGCAAAATCAGACTCTGAGGCAATGTTGGGGAAGTTGGCCAAACGCTTGTTCAAAGAGAGAGTCTTTAAGGAGTGCCTGAAAGGAAGGGAGTTAGAGGGGTGGAGAGGCTTGGGAAGGAATTCTGGGGCAGCACGGTACCACAAGCGGAAAGCACTGTGGCGTCACAGCGCCAGGGTCCCAGGTTCGATTCCCCGCTGGGTCACTGTCTGTACGGAGTCTGCACGTTCTCCCCGTGTCTGCGTGGGTTTCCTCCGGGTGCTTCGGTTTCCTCGCACAGTCCGAAGGCGTGCAGGTTAGGTGGATTGGCCATGCTAAATTTCCCTTAGTGTCCAAAAAGGTTAGGAGGGGTTATTGGGTTACAGGGATAGGGTGGAAGTGAGGGCTTAAGTGGGTCAGTGCAGAATCGATGGGCTGAATAGCCTCCTTCTGTACTATATGTTGTATGTTGTATGTTCGGTGTAGCCTAAGGGTCTAGTCAGCTGAAAGCACAATCACCAACTGTAGAGAAATTACAAGGGAGGAAGCTCAAGAGGGTAGATTTAGACGAGTGCAGATATTTCAAAGAGATGAGGAGCTGGAGGAGATTGCAGCGACAACAAGATAATGAGCGCCTGGCTTCTCCGTTGCGAGTCCGCCCCATTAACGCCACTAACGAGGACGGAGAATTCGGCGCTCAGCCAATTCTCCCATCCACTGGAGCAGAAGCGGAGAATCCCGCTGTCGTGAGCGGATGGAGAACTGAGTCCGAGGAATGAAGTCATGGAGGGATTTGAAAACAGGGATGAAAATTTTAAAATTGAGGTGTTGCTTATTGACTGAGTGACATTGGAGGTCAGTGGGGCTTGGTGCGAGTTGAGACATGGGCAGCAGAGATTTTGATGACCTCAGGTTTGCAGAGGCTAGAATGTGGGAGGTCAGGCAGACTGCCAGCTGAGAGGCAACATTTCTCCAACTTACATTGTAACTTTTTAATAAATCCTTCCAACTTTGGAGCACACCACAACAGGGGAGGAAGTAGTGTAGGGATATTATCATTGGGCTAGTAACCCAGACACAGGTAAATGGTGAAATTTGAATTCCATACAAATCTGGAATCAAAAGTCTAATGATGACCATGAAACCATTGTCAATTGGTGTAAAAATCCATCTGGTTCATTAATGTCCTTTATGGAAGGATCCACAGCAATGTGGTTGACTCTTAAATGCCCTCAGGAATGGGCAATAAATGTTGGCCCAGCCAGCGATGCCCACATCCCATGAATGAATTTTTAAAAATTAGTTATAATTTTGGTTTTAACTATCATCTCCATTATGATCGGACGTGTAGAAAATTAGTACTTTATTGCTACTTATTTTCTTTAATACATTTACAGAAGAACTGAATCAAAACTCAGAAAAATAATACATAAACTTTGTCAGGTACGTGGCAAAGGAAAGCATTAAAGACAAAAACATAAAGAAATTACTTTAAACACAAACAGATAGATGATTCAAGAATTCAGGAATGCAGGAATCCAAGATCAAAACGTCAACCATGAGGTCTTACTTTTA